>NW_020449418.1:10495877-10626931 GCF_003343035.1 Apteryx rowi | reverse complement strand
TAGGTGACCCTGCTTGAGCAGGGGGGTTGGACTAGATGATCTCCTGAGGTCCCTTCCAACCTCAACCATTCTGTGATTCTGTGATTCTGTGCTGAGGGAATGCATGTTTTTCACTTGATGGCAAAGCTTAGCAGAGATATCATAGAAAATAACAGATCAGGACAAGAACTGGAAGGAGCATCCTGTAGTATAATGCTAACAGAGAAGAGACAAGATGCATCTCCTCTCTTCTCTTGGTGACCTAAAAGGATTCCAAAACCGATTGTGCCATAAGAATTTAAGATAAGAACTGAGGCTGCTACAAAGCAAGAAAGTGCCAGCATTTCGTTCTCAGTGCTGCAGGGGCATATGTTCCTACAACATGCAGTCATCACTAGTGACCAACATCAAAGACACCCAACATCTGCTACTGTTGCAGATACCACAGAGGCTTCACTCAGTCTGTAGCTCCTCAACAAGATTAAATTTTCTATCTTAGGCACACACAGCTGAAAAGCTCTTTTTCCACCATTACAACTTCCTCTGGCAAAGAAAATTCTTCCTACACAAATCCCTTCTGTGCTCTGAACACCTTTCCACCTCAAAACTTCACCACCTGCCTTGTTGCACCTGTTGACTCCTACACTTTTCCTCTCAGGATCCACCTTGCCTAGAAACAAAACCGCTGGCTGGAGAGCGATGGTGGCTGTTAGCAGCCTGTGCTGGAAGCATGAGGACCAGTTAGCTGTACAGGAAATTTTAGCATTTTGCTTGATCCCTCTACTCTTTAAAAACAAGGTACAATATTGAAATTGGGGCTGGATGCTTAACTCATTTTCTTTTTGATGATGTAACATGACATCTATCCAGACCTCCACAATTTTCAAATATATGCAAACCTTTCTTCACCACTCCATTGTATGTTATGTTCACAAACAGGCATAAAGCATTTATTACAACATCTAAACATGTGGTCTGATTTCAAAAAAGATAAACACTCCTTTTCACCTTGTTTTGAAAGGAAGTTTTGGTAAAAACTTGGTAAAAAGATCATCAGGCTATAAAATCCAGTCTTCATCTCAAATTAAGATATTCTGAAAGGAGACAAAGAATTTTTTTTCTTTAATGTGTTAAGTGAATACTGGCAATTCTGACCAGTTTGACACATTCACCATTCCTCCATTTTTGTTTCCTTTAGTGCATCTCGACTTTAATAAACTCCCACTGTAGGAATCTGGAGTTCTTATCTAATTCATCAAACCTTCTGCCCCATGAATGCCTCAACAGCCCCCTCTAATCCCACTACTCGAAACAACATATAGCAAAGATTTGATGACATGCTTAAATATAAACATTTCTGATACAGTCAGGCTAACGTATTTGGCAGAAAATAACCAAAAACATAAAGAGAGAGGGGAAAATACCCTGGAAACCAATAATGATAATGGGCAGTGAACCAGAGAAAAGTGTAGAGTAATGCAGTTGGATTCTACATTGACCCCATTCGTGTAGAACTAAACGCTATGGGTAAGGAAGAGAAAGGGCTACGCTCTCATAAGTATCCCTCATTCTCTTTTTTTGCAACACAACCCCTCTGCTGTCCCCGAGATTCTTTCAGGACAGTGGCCACAGAGGAGGGTGAAGCTCCCTGGTAAGGAAGTACTGTGTGTTCAAATGGTCTTTTGTTGATCCCAAAGGTCACACGTTCAAGGGTCCAAGATCCTCAAGTACTACGGAAGAAATACATTAAAGTTTCAGGTACTGTTTTGTTCTCCTTAAGAATATACTTTTTTGGAGAAAAGAAAAGCAACTAAGGTAAGCAATCATTAGGTTTGCCCTCTTTTACTTAATAGGGAAGATCTGTGAGCAAAACTTTTGATTACGGTACAGTGTACTTGCATCATGTGTGAATGTGTCACTGCATGCAATTATGCTTCTGAAACAGCATGAGTAAGTAACAGAAGAGAATATTCAGCAAACAGCTAAGGAGACCATCACAATAAATTCTGATTCATCTGGGAAGGAACTGTGCTACACTGAAAAGCATAATCGTGCCTTTTGTCTTAATTAAATATGCTCTTAACAGTGTAACAGAAAGTGTCTGTGTTCTTTTTTTGGCAGTGGCTGTACACATAATACAGAGCTTAGAACTAATGTGCCCAACCTGCCAAGTACAAAGTGCAGTACATTTTAGTCTTTTCGTTAACCTGTTAATCACAATTACACTGTTTCTGAAGTATTTAACATACAATAAATGCAAGCAAGTGACAAACTATGAAGTATCTGAAAAGTATCCAGAGTCAGTGGTCATTTGTACAAATCAGTCACCCAACAATATGAGCATATTAGGTAGAATACACAAATGTGCACACATATTTAATAAAATCATGCACCACAAGTTTTGCATATAAACAATTCCTAAAAGAAGGACTGAAACTTTCTGAAACCTTCCATTTTTTTTCTCCCCTGAGGGCATAACATAGCTAATTTATTATATGTACTTCAGCCAATATTTGCTTGAAAAACTGACAAATGCCATTTTGGTAGGATTTAGGAAACGATTTTGCTACTCCAGTATCCAATAAAACTGTCATACAACACCAATTCTGTCAATCAGCTGTGTCAAACCTCTTTTTGTTCTGACTGGTTAGTACTACTGCATTTTACAGAAAAAGGTTAGTCAGGTCAGATTTCAAAGATGGCCAGCACTTAAGATGATCTGAAACCTCAAGCAGCGCAGAACAGAGACTGTAGAAGAGTGTAGCCTGCAAAATAAAATCCTTTGTTGAGAATTCAAAGCCCTTTTTCAGTAGGAAAAAATACAAAAGGATACATTCTTTAAATATACATTTAGCCTCTTGGCCTTACTCCACAAAGCTGCTCTTCAGCACCAAGAGCACAGCCAATAATTTGTTGTCATAGGCTGACCTTCCTGATATCATTTTGCTTTTGAAATTCTAAAAGGATTTTAAATTCCCAAATAGTCTAGTCCCACTTCATGTAGTCTGTTCCATTTTTGAAAAGTAAGTACTAAAAAATAGCCTTAATTATATAACAACAAAACCTCAAAACTCAAAACAACTAACTCTACACTTTGAGCGTTGACTGAGAAATAGTACAGCTGATCCATTAATGATGTCTGAAGGAAACTGCCTGCAGACAAATCCTAATTCCAAAATCAATACGAAACTGTTTTTGTAATTATGCATAATCATAAACTTGTAACAAACAACACTTAATACTGAAGTATGCCCAGCAAGGGTAAAAAATAAAATAAAAAAGGCATTAACCAGTTAGCATCAAGACACAACATGTTCTTCTCCTTTTTTCACCAGTTATCCATACTATATTGCCTTACTCTGAAAACAGAGAACAATGTATCTAATGCACTTTCGTGCTTTATTAGTTAACATTACCCAAACGCTTAACTTCTAGTCCTGACAGAATGTATTTTAAATTACTTGTTTATTGGATAGAAATGATCAGACCTATCATGTTTGAAGGTGCCTGTGGTCCATATCTCCCTCTACCCCCTCTGTCAGCAGTGTACACTAGACATATTGCAACAGTTTCCTATGTATTCCTCAATACACAATGGAGAAATACCTTCCTGATGCCAAGAGCTACCATTTAGGAGCAAAAGAACTCCCAGTCCTTGGAATATACCTTATTTACTGTAAATTATAAATGTCATATTTATTTGTATAGGCAGATAACATGAAATAAAACTGTGCTTGAAGTGGTAGGTTACTATGAACAACTATCCTTCTCTAGCCCTCTAATAAAACCTCAAAGAGTTTTAAAAGTCATTCTAAAGTAATTACCACAATGTGGGGCAGCACTGCACTAAGCTGATTTTTTCAGGGGTGGTAGAGATGGGTCCTTCCTTCTTTTTCTTTCCTTTTTTTTTTCCTGCTAATATCAACCTTTTTTCCTGCTAGTACCAACCACCTTTATCTCCAGAAATACATCTTTACAAATTGGGGGTGGTGCATTTTGCACTTCCCACTGTTGAACTTCATGGGATTCCTCTCTGCCCATTTCTCCTGCCTGCTGAGGTCCCTCTGAGGCATAGCACACCCATCTGGCGTAGCAACCACTTCTCCCCATTTTGTATTGTCTGCAAGACTTAAATCATCAAATATTCTTTAGCTCACTCTGTCAGCCCAGCTGGAACCACCTGAGCCTCCGTAGCTCTTCTACAGCCAAACTCACCATGTCAACCTGTTGCACTGATGAGGCAACATACTTGGTCTCTGGGCTGGACTGTTGATTGTGTTATAATTGCTGTGGATCACAGTCAACCCTTAACAGTAATCATTTGCTCACTTATGTCCTTCCCCCAACATCTAATATCCTGCTCTTGAGGTATTCACTTAATAGCAGCCTTTGAAAACCTCACTACTTTCCCTTCAGGGAAAGTACCACTCCAACTAGTACACAGAAATCATAACCAATGGCAAATTCCTATATTTTGCTCTGACTGAGAAATAATATGCAGTAACAGCTATCAGTCTCACACAAATCATCACCTTATTCTTCTGAACTGATCAAAACCTGTTTCTACAAGATTTTGGAACCAGTTTGAATAAAAGAACTGAAACCACTGAAAATGCTCATAAATGCCACCACTCATCTTTAAGTGAAAGCACTGTGGTTTATTCATTCCAGCTTTCAGAATCTGATGCGTTCTTTCAACTACTCAACTTTTACTGAAAAAGTTTTTTACAGTCAGAGATCTAGCTGGCCAGATTATGCTTTAGTCCCTTTTTTCCATAGTATCAATATTCCATCTCTAATAATATTCAGCCAACTAAGGAAATATTCCTTGTCCTCAGTACCACTGACTCTGTACTTCTTGTAGAAAGTAAATCCCACAGAGAAGCCATTTAAGAGCCTTTCTCCTACTACAAGGCTCTCCGCAGAGTTCTGCAGCTCACCATTATGTGATTATCCATAAAGCTAGAACATCAGAACATTTTTTTCCCTCTTCTGAGTTCCTTTTTCTTAGGACTTCCCTTCCTCTGTGTTCTAAACGCCTCCTTTATGTTTTGACAGATGTAACTCTAGGTGTCTCTAGTGATGATAATGGAGCTGCTAGACTCATATTAACCCCTTCAAAGTTGAGAGGTATTCTCTTAAAGACTGAAATCCCCATTTCCATCTCCTTCTGTTCTGGGATTTCTTCTAGACCCTCTCTCTGGCATCTGAAGATCATCAATTAACAAATTTCCCTCCAAGCTTTAATCCACACGTTATAGGACTTCACCTTAATACTTGCTAACAGTCTTTTCTCAGAAAATCCACTCTCCAACTTCAGCTTAAGCTATTTATTTTTCTAGTAAAGCCCATTTTAAAGCTTTACAAATTGTCCTATTACCGCCATATTCGTCATGTTGTATGTGACTACATTTGATCCACTCTCTATGTGGACAGATGTCAGCCTGTGGCATGCAAAATCAAGCACTGAGCTCTGTGTCTCTAGACTTGGACCTTGCTTTTCATGCTGGGGCCATAAAGTAAATTTTTAAGCTACGAGCACTGCTTGAGTCTTTCTCTGAAACTCCACTATCCTGTTGCCTCTAGACACTGAAACCGACGCTCATATCTTCTCAGCTTCCTCTTCCCAAAAGCATGGATCATTCCTCAGCCAGAATTCCACCAAAGCTGTGGTGACCTGGGTCTAAAGGTCACTAAAGGAAGCAGGGGAGGGACACAGGAAGTCAATGAATTTCTTAATCCCAGTTGTTTTCCTTTTAGAGAAAGCACAAAGAAATTAAAGCTTTTTGGACAATAAACTGACACCCTGAGAGGTAAATTGCATATTTCCCTGTCCCTCCTGCAGCTGATTACATCCTTTCTCTCAAAGATCTTGCAAGCACTTCAGGTAAACCAAAGCACTGCCTTTCTCCAAGCAGATTTTGCTGCATGTGGAGGTGGATGGCACTCTTTATTCCTTCCTAAATTCATCTACCCTGTAATATCCCTGTTCAAACATTCTGGTCCCACCAGCCAGGAGCACTCTTTGCATATCACCCATTCTATAAGGAGACTGAGCCAGTAGCGAGGCACAACCAAAAGATGGCCCTAGACAGATTTGTGATGGCTCTTCAGTCAAAGCGTGCTTCACATATTTCCTGAACTCAGTAAGCTGTCTGGAATGTAGCAGGAGACTTGCTTTCCAAAATCAGTTATTTCTCCATAATACATAAGATAGTCAACACAGAAAATGCAAGACCAGATACAAAGAAGAAAGCCCTAATTTGACACTGCCTGTGACAAGCATGAATGTTCAAAATCAGAAGCTGCTGTCTTCTAAAACGAAGCTTGAGAAAGACGTCCTCATTACTGTTTGCTGGTGGAGCTTTTTCTCCACAAACATCGCATCAGGTATTAACATCCCAAACATTGCCCCCAGGGAAAGCATGCCTACCAGTTCCTGAAATCATCACAACTCGGGCTGGATCAAGAAGGCACCGCAAAAGCATACCAGTCCGTTGTAAGGAGTAAGTTTATTTTTCCTGATGAATGGAATGTGATGACTTTGTCAACTCACATAGAAATCAAGAGAGAGAAAAGATTAATAAAGAGAATAATCTATGCTCTCTAGGTAAAAGTAAAAACACTGGAATAGGAGGAAGTAGAATTGCAAATGAAACAGTAAAATATACTTAATTCTACTGACAACTCAATCTCATTTTTTGGTGTCAGAACAAGATTTCTCCCATAGTCCTAAAGCTGAGGGTTCTTGCTGACAGAACATTGTTCCAGAAAACCATGCCTTGTTCTGGTTACAGACAATGATTTCTGCCTTTATGGAAGGAACTGTGAAAAACAAATAGAAGACCAAAGGAAATTTTTGAGGTCTTTGGAGTTTCAGAGCATGTCTCCCTTAATTTCCAACTAATTTTGGGAACATCTTAACATAACGGTTTTGCTGATGGCAGCATGTGTGAGACTATATTAAGCTTGAAAATACATCTCTTTGATGTATTTCAGGAGACCCTGAAGTGCTAATTCTTCCAGTACTCTTTTCTTCTCATTTATTATTCTTTGAGAAATCAACTGAAGAGGAGCTTGGAAAATGAGTTGTATCACTCTGATTCACATTCAGAAAAAGGTTGTTGGACAGCAGTTTGTTTTTTAGTAAGTTGGGGTTTTCTTTGACAGAATGCATATAACTCATTTCCTCAATTTAGTTGCAAAATATAAACATTGTATGTGGACACTCTTTTCAGTCTAGGTGTTCCTTTGCAGCTCCAATTCTTTGCCAGTAGAAAGGTCACTTCTTTTGGTTGTGGCAATGCTTTATGAACATGCTATCTAGAAAACTGAAAATTGCAAAATTGAAAATTTACAACTTTGTATCATTATTAAATGCAGGAGTTCAGGATTACAAAAAGACCAAAAACTGTACATAAGAATTACAAAAATCAGATTGAAGAGTGGTCTTTTAGTCCCACAGTCAGTTTCACTTATCACATAGACATAACCTAATCTAGCACAATAATATTTAAACAAACATCTGCTACTGTGCATTCTTTCTCTGAGAGATCAAGAACACAATTTCAGTCTCCTCTGCTCAGCAGTTAAATAAATCTAAGTCATTAAGGAGGTAAGACGATTCCTTTCTGCACCAATTTGTAGTTTCAGCTCTCTTCAGAAAAGGAACAATAAAATGCAAAACCAGGCAGATTCAAACCAGGAAATCCCAATTCCTTCATTTTGGAGGGGAAAGTAGAATGAGAAGAAAAACAGCAAGAATAGCCCCTGAAAAGAAACTTCCAGTCATTGCAAATAAAACAGCTCCTCTGTGGGCAACCAATTCATCACAACTGAATTGCTCAAACCGCCCACCTAGAGCTGGCAATCTTCCCCTTTTTCTTGGGAAGCTCAAAGGGGCCTGCTTGTTCTTGGTCCTCCTAAAGACATATTCCTTGTCCTTTTTACTATTATCATAGCCCATAATGGCAATTTTGGATTCAGAAACCATCTTAAAACACATCTTGCAGCGTGTACACATAGTTTCATGTATACAGCTTTAGCTTTGCTCCTTCACAGTTTTTATTCTGGGGATTTGAGCTTTGCTTCTAAGAAGCTCCATAGAACCTAGATCTAAAAACACTTCAGCAGGGTAAGGACTAAGCTGTTTCACAGCTCTAATCAAGAAACAAAAAAAAGCAACTGGCTTCCCATGCTGCCAACTCATTCAGTTTTACCAAGTCTTTTCATATTTAGGAGACTTGCTTGTTTGTTTTTCCCCCAGATGCTGACATCACGAGAATCTCAGCTTTCATAGGTTTAAAAGGTATTTTCAACTCTTGTGGATGTGTAAAAATATGCCTGAAAGCAGAATCAAAGAAAACAAAACTCACACTTATTTTTAAGCATCTCATTTTTTTAACGCTTGGCATCCTCTGTGATGTCTTCAACTAGAAGTGGCATTCCTTCCAGTGGTAGTGAAATCATAGCAATGAGCTGGAAGCAGATGTATGACCCAGACTTTAAGCTTCAATTGACAAGTTTCCTCCAAATACTAAAAATTTAAAAGGAAATCAATAATTATTTTCCTTCTCCATTGTTGGTACCTACTTGCAAGAGTAAGCAAATTCAGGAACATTTGACATAGATTAAAAAGTAACAATGTGGAAGCTACATGAAATTTAATATTAAATACACACTCAACTTTTTATGCTTTGAAATGAAGAAGTAGCACTATGTTGATCTGAGTTTTTGAAAACACTAAGAGTTGGCTAAACTGCACACTTGACAAATGGACAGGAGAGCAAAGGACAATACCCATAAACAGGGCGGGCACGCACACACACACACACACACACACACACACACACACACACACACAGAGCTACAAAGCAATTCCAGATCATGCCATAGACATCACTTCAATGCAGTGTCTGAAATATAGCCCCAAGCCTCTTCCAAAGGTCTGCCACTAGGGTATCTTCTCAAAAAAAGGGACACATATGCGGCAGTGCAACTTCATTGCTTGAGGCAGCTCTCAGTAAAATGCTAAATGACTCTCAGGTAAGCCCAGACATTGTATTCCCTTCTGCTTCCACACTCAGACCATATAAAGTAAATAACGCAAGTGCTTTGATAGGAACTGTTCAAGAAAATTAGATTTGCAGGGGATTCCTATTGTCTTTACTATAGCTTACGGCATGGTTCAGAGAGAGATCCTGTTCAAGACTGCTGCCCCATTACCCTGAGTAGTACATAAACAAATGCTAAGCACTCCAAGGAGCTTACAGTCTAAATAGATGAGAAAAAAGATGCACTCTTAATCCCATTTTTCAGATGAAGAATTGAGTCAAAGAGTTACAACACACACTCCACAAAGACAGGCAGGCCCCCCCTATGTGCCTATGTACTACTGGACAATACATCGGACCATCTAGCTCTTGGTGCTTCATCATCCTTGTTTTTTAAAAAAAGCACCTATGAACCAAATTTCCCTTCCTTTACACGAGCAAAACAGCTCTCAGAGCTGCAGGAAACCAATTCCATTATGCACTGTGCATCACAACACTCCAATATGTCAGGAGAACTTGCCCTAAATGACCTGGACATAGTCACACAAGAAGCCAATAGCAGATCCGAGACCTCCTTTACCCACAACACTTCTATGTTTTTTGTGCAATTTCATGGGTAGTATTTTTCACCTTTGCTGTGTATATTAAAAATGGTCTAGTAAGCTGAGAGGGGATACAGGGTTCTGAAGATACCATCATTTAAATAAAATACAAATCAAAGTACTGTTTGTGTTCATTAAAGATGGTGCATTTCAAAAAGGTTGGGAGAGCCTAAATCAAATCCCACTTTTCTGGCATTACCTTCTGCTTTATTCTTTTACCATTCTGCATTTTTTCTCCATCACTGATATGTGCTGTTAAATAGCTTCAACATTGTGCCAAAACAATCGGCAGTCTAAGAAGAAACCCTTGTACCTAAAGAGCTTTTTAAGATCTGAAAGAATTACACAAACATAACCTCCTTGATTATTTCCATAGCTTTGCATTGATTTCTTTGCATGGAAAGGTAATAATAATTCTAAAATAAATATTAGGAAAACAAGTCAAATAAAAAGGGAAACATTCAGTGTTTTTCATTTCAGTTTCTTCTTCCTTTGGAACTGATTTAGCTGAGATTTAAACTCCATAAGCTTCAGTAAAATTACTGTTGATTAGCATGCATGTAAATAAAATAAGTCCATTCAAGATTTTATTTGATCCCTTTGTTAACCAAATATGACTACCAACTTCATCAAATACACAGCAATTTCTGGATGCCATTTTGATAGTAGTTTAGTTGCTTATAACTCTAGCAAAAATCAGCAAAACAGCAAATTGCTTTGTAAAATCCAAGCTACAGTAATTAGCCATATTATTTCTAAATTAGAGCCAACTAAGGCAGGGAACAGGAAAAGAGAAGGAAGAAAAGTAATTTGTTTTCAAATGCAGCAAAGTGAAATAAATTATTGGGTGGACAGATCTCTATATATTGCAGTAAAATATTTAGTAATTCTGTATTCTTGGGAAATACACTATGTAATGGCAGAAAAGAAAAGAAAAGAAAAGAAAAGAAAAAAGAAGAAAAGAAAAGAAAAGAAAAGAAAAGAAAAGAAAAGAAAAGAAAAGAAAAGAAAAGAAAAGAAGTATTAATTTTCTGGTACTTTTTTTTCCTGAAAGAATGTACGATATACTTCCTCATATCCAAAACTTAGACAGATTAGCACATTACACTGGGCATTTAAGAGATATTAAGGGAATTGAAGAATTTTCCATGATACTAGTGACATTCATTTTCAATGTTAATAACCTATTTACCATGATAGCAGCTTAATAAGCTTTTAACTGGCAGAAATAAAATTACATTTCAATACAGCATTATTAACTTTGTGAAAAAAAAAACCCACAGTTTCTTGTCCTCATAATTCAGATATTTTTATCCTGTATTACAGGGGGACCATTTTCTCTCCTCTTTCCTTTTACAGAAGAAAATTCAAACTCCATTTGTGAAATGTTAAAATCTACTTGAAAATTGCAACAGAAACTACCATGTGATCTTTACAAACATAGGTTCCAAAGTAGCCTTTTCTTTCTTTCATTCTCTCTGGACAAAAGCACTGCACAAGTACGAAATATCATTGTAATGGCCTACTGACCATAAAGAAAGCTCAAAATATACAAAATAACAGGTCTAACAGTATCCACTGGAATGAGAGGGTTCAATTCCTGCCAGGTAAAAAGTGCATCATACCTTTGAAATCTGGTCTATATAACATGGCTGGATCCAGTCTCCAATTCTCTTGTGTGCAGTGTTCTTAATATCTTATAAATTTTGTTGCAGAACATGAAGTCACAAGTATCATTTCTGTAAGATACTACCACTGTCTCCTTTGCAAACACTGACAGAGTGCTCCATTTTATTGTAACCTATTATCTTCACCAACGCTCAGAAACATCTCTGCCACAAAGGGAAACCACTGTATAAATTGCTTCCTTTCTTCATGTGATCAAAAATAATGTTTGCCATTCTCAGTAAATAGGTGCAACTCAGCATAAATATCATGTAGTTAATGCTCAAAGTGCTGTATGCCAAACACTTCCTTTAACTGAAAAAGCAACATTTTTTTCTCTTTCCACAAAATTTGTGGAAATGCAATCACTTACTCCATTTCAAAAAGATTTGGCAAGTACTTCAGGGGTGAACTAATCTAGGTTCATTCAAGCCAACATTCCAGTAGCCATGTCTTAAAATGAAAAACATTGATCCAGAGGAGTGAACTTTAAAATGTTTGTGCATTATATGTTTGTATACCCCACCCAGCTGTTCATCATATTCTTAATATTAGCTTAGGGTATTTCGGATTTTCTTTCCTTGAAATTTTTCAGCATTTTCCCATAATAAGGAAGGAGTAGATGAAGAAGTTGCCCACTTGGTGGAGTCTGGTGCTTTTTCTAATTTTCTAAGGAACATTTTCAAATTGTTCTGCAGCAGAGTCTGTTTCTGAACCTTTTTTTTCTTTAATGTATAAATATTATTAATAAAAGGTACTCAACTGACAAACTGCCTTAACCAAGATCATCTGCATATCCAAAGAGCCAATACATCGGAGAGAGCCACAACAGGTCCTGAGCTTCCAGCCTCACCTTGAAAATTGCCTTCACTCTCCTCTTGCTATAGCACTTCTGCAGAAGGAGAGGGCTTGATCTGTTTTTGGCCTCTCCGAGGAAGACACCAAAGATATCGATCACTGCCAATTATTCCAAGGGGGTTGGTGATGTAACATAGCCTTGCAATACAAATCCAATTTGCACAGGTCACTGAGCAGCAATCAGACGGTGACTTTTGGTCACTACCAACCTGGGCCAGATGCAAACTAGTGACCTGAAGGTGAAAGGCTCTGAATCCAATTACTACTCCCCTGAGCCACTGATTCCCCTAGTACCTTATTTGTCATAATCCTGATATGTATTAGAAAATTGAGATGCATCAGTAGAAAAAACAGAAAAAGCGTTGACATTTCCAGTTCCGTTTTTAATTACAGAAAATCGCTGGCAAGCTTTCAAGCCCTTTGGATGCTGTAACACACTGTTACCCTTCTAGTGTTTGAATTTACACTGAGGAAAGAAAATAATCAAATTTGATTACACAGAGAATGAAAAAGACAAATCCCCCAGCACAAAAGTTTGGGAGCTGTAACTTTGTACCAGTCACTGGTACCTTACGCTGGATCCAAAGTAGTGATGGAAACTCTCCCAGCTATCAGAACACGCTCGACAATCCTTCGTTGTTACTATCTATACTGCCCTTTGTCCCATCAAATGTTTTCCCTGTTTCTTGATGCAGGAAGATATACAGAATATTCTAGAATAATCTACATTATTCCACAAAGTCAGAGCTCTATAAAGCTCTGCAAGCTACCACCAAGGATAACAAAATAGGCCCTCAGCTGAGCTGGAATGTAAATCTTTCTGAACGGCAATACAGTTATTCCAATGATTCTACATAACTATTACAAGACAGTTCAGACTACCAGAAAAACATTAGTAGAGATGTAGGAACAGCAAGAACAGGCTTAGGAAAATAAGCCAAAATTACATTTTTAGGACTAAATCTGTAACAAGCCATTAGTCAAGAGCTCAAAGCACTTCTCAGTCACCTCATGGTAAACCAGCAACAATTTCAAGCTTTTTAACTCCAGAGGTATTGATCCCCTGGGGGTCATGGCAGGTTCTGGCGAGACGTCGCATCTCCATGGGGAGCTGCTGGCCAGCCCAGCCTTGGCTTCATTTCCCTCCTGCTCACAGAAAGTGGAAATCAAAGCTGTCTTCCTGAAAAGAAATGAGCAGTGCCTGAATATTGCCAGCACCCCAAAGGAGTTAACTGATGCCTTAATCCTCTTGCTTCCCCCTCCACTGAGGGCACATCTATGATTCCTTTCAGGCAGAAGAGAAGGCTCTGGCTATGCTTCTCAGACTCACCTAAGAGCAAACAAGCTGAGCAAGGAGTCAAAATGGCCTGCACACGAAGTATACCAGGAGTTGAGAGTATTCACTTTTTTTCGTTGCTGGTTTGTTGTTTGGGTTTGGGTTTTTTTGGGGGGGGCGGTGGGGGAGGAGGTCTGAATCTTCTCCTTTCAGGCACAGAAAATTCTCCCCCAGGCCCATGGGCAGGCAATTCTGGTTCAGAGCAGCAATGACAGATAAGGGAAAAAATGCAGCAGAAAACCAAATGCTAATGAAAGTTGTGGCACAGAGAGGGAATGAGGAAAGGTATCACAGCACCTGACAAGAAGTGAACTAGCAATGATGTGAAAGGGCAAACATAAAAAGGTACCAAAAGAAAAGTCAGCACAGCAGGAAACGATGCAAATAAAAGGAGGGGACAATCTAATTAGATTATCAACTTCCTATTACAAAGAGGAGACACATTATGTAAAACCCTACATATACAATGTTTAAAACTTTAAAATGGAAAGAGACTTAGCAGAGAGATATGTCACATTTCAGGCACTCTGAGAAAACAAAAAAAACCCACTAAACAGATTACATATGCACAAGGTTGCAAAAAATAGTATTAACATAAATTGGTTTAGCTGTGTAAGATTTATCAAGTTAGAATAAAGTATGTTTCCAGGCTACATTCATTCAGGCTTCAATTATATCAAGAAAGGCACCGAAATAATCAAATTCTGAAGCCCCAAAAGCATTTAATAATGACAAAAATGAAGCAGATGCACTAATAAAATTAACACTAATAAACCAGGTCAACAGTGAGATAAAGAAAAAAGTAATGAAAGAGGAAGAGAGCTCTGCACCGCGGATGCTGCAGCCTGCCCCTCTGGGGTGCTCCCTGCAGCGCTGCCGGCCACGGGCAGCACGGCGCCGGGCACAGCAATGACTACACGAGGCAGCTCTTTGACCTCTTTAACACCGACATTGCTCACACCGTCTCCGTAGAATCACTGCTTGCTGCGACTAGCATCCAAATGGCTCCTTAATATAGAAAACTGTGAGGAAATGCTCCCTCTACCAGTAGTTTACCAACTCTCTGAATAGGAAACAGGGCCTTTAGGCCTCCCAGGCTTATCTGCAGTGCAGCGTGAGTGTGGAGAGCCGAGCAGAGGACAAGCAGGAACTCCCAAGCTCTCGTCACCCCCCGATCTGTGGCTCAGGAAGGTAACATCAGCACTAGGTCTCAGCTCTCCCCACGCCAAGTATGAACACCATCTGCTCACCTTTCCTAACATGCTTAGAGAGAGAATAAACCAGCACCTGAACCACTATTCTGATGCCCCCTCCCAAAGCTGAGAAGCTTTTTGTCCTGAGAACAACCCTGTAAAAATCAAAGGAACAAGAGGTTGTCCTCAAATCTGCAAGACTGGCTCCTAATATTTACATAATGCTTCAACACAGAAAACACTAGTTAAAATAAACACCGAATATGGATGAGTGACAGCTAAACCATCAAACTCAGTGGAGAGTCAGAATCGCTCTGCTCCAGCTCAGAATCCGACCCGCTCCTGTTACAAAACAGATGCATAAATGATCACAGTGATTATGCAGGGGAGTGAGATTATGCAAGTACTAAGCACTGCTGTTGCAGTACGGATACACAAATGAGTATAAAGGGGCTTAGGGATGTGGCATTTCTCTTCAGCTTTCTTAGGAAAACAAAGAATGAGAAAGAGGGAGTTGGATAAATGCAGTCTGAGAGAATTATTTAGGCAGGAAAGACAGAATCTTGCCTTTCTGTCAGGCGCTCCCTTGCTCACACAGGGAAAGCTCTAGCACAGCAGCAAAACAGCAGAGGCAGAGGCGCAAAGGCAAGGAACGAAACTGTTCATTAAAACTCAGGATTGGAAAAAGCTGACAAGCATTAAAGTGCCACAGAAGATCATTCTTTTCAACTTCCCGACACAGGAAAATCAGGAACAACTGCCATAAAACAAATAAAAAACAATCAAGGACGGAGGAACAAAGTCACAGGCCAATTCTGAAAAGCAGGGAGTGGTAACAAAGATGCGCAAAGCTGTACATTTAAGTGTGGTGAAATAGAGAAGCTTTTTTTTTTAAAAAAAGAAAGTGAACTGTTATTACAAATCCTGATGTTAAAGCTCTTTGAAATCCCCTTCCTCAAGTGAAGGTTAACGTAGAACTGCAAAAGCATTAAGACAATTTCTGAACCGAAAGCAGAGCCTTCAGAGATGTATACAGGAGATAAAGCACTAGCAGAAGCTCTGGCAAGTAATTCTAGAAACTAGGCTGGCTGCAGGCAGGACTGTCATTTCATACCAGTGTGTGTCAGCACAGAGCAAAAAGGACAGGACAATCTTGCAAAAAATTGCAAAACTTGCAAAATATTAAAAAAATAATTATAAAAAATAAAAAAATAAAGATCATTCAATTGCAATTAATCTCAAGATCATTTATAAGAAAGCATATGCATGCAAACCTTCAGTCTCAGGAATGAGAGCACAGCAATAGCCCTTTATCAGGAACACAGGACCATTCCCACCCGGCTCCCCCATTCTGTGTCCAGACCCTTTCCAGCTACCAACATGTCCCCGGAGTAGCATGAAACAACTCAGCATGCCCTAAAGCAGAAGCCTTCACGTGCTCATTACTACCCAAATGACTTCAGCTTTCTGCACTCAGGTGTCCTTTCTGTCTCTGGCTGTGGCTGAGGCAGAAGAACAGGTTCCTGCCCCTCAGGGGCTCATCGCTGCCTTCCCCCTGCAGACCCCTCAAGCACAGGTTACCCTCTCGCTGTTCTCCTCAGTCTGCCAGCACGATGCTCGTGTGCCTGGCCCTTAACCACGCTCCATCGAGATGATCCACATTACAAAACATATACATATTGATCATGTGTACCAGCCAGGTTATGGACTAGTTCTGCCAATAGAATTGAGGGGGAAGTAAAACCCTGTCTTGGAAAGAAAACAAACTGCTGAGGTCAGGAAGCATTTCCGCTAGTGCAGCTCAGCTTCAGAAGGGGACATATGACATTAGGCTTTGGCTCAAATATCCATGAAAACTCTCAGGGGCAGGGACTGTCTCAATTCTGTAACAAGGTAGCATGTGGGGCCCAGTCCTCACAGGGGACTTTTAGTAATATAAGAAGATCCCTCTGCCTTCTCTCTTTTCATTACAAATATTGACAGGTTTTAGGACAAAGAAATCACTAAAACACTACCTGAAGATTACACAGTATTTATTGGAATTACAGTACATTGCCTCAAAGGGATATGAGCCTATTCAGGGAACATAACAAAAGATCAGGAAGATACATTTTAATCCTCACCCAATATTTTCAGTGCTGCTGCTCTTGAAAGCACGAACTCTTTGCACCTTATAGACCGCACAGTCTTGGTCAAATACGCCATTATTGTAATTCCACATTTCCAGCTACAATTTTTTTCCCCCCCCAAATTGATGAATGGTTTTAGATCATGCATAAAATAGCATGTTTAAGATCATACTGTATGCAAAGTCAAATTGAGACGCATGCACAGAACTTCAGCGATTTAGAAGAAATGGCTTTCCTGTCGTATGAGAATTGCCAAAATCCCCAAATGCTTCCAGTCATAAATCCCCACCCCGGCAGCATGGGCCTCCAGTCCAACCGACTGCTGCTGTGACAGAAACCCTCATTTGTAGACAGTTTCTCTATTAAAGAAAAGAATTCATGGATAAATTAAGAATCAAAGGCAATGCATTTAACACCAACACTTAAAGTACTGTTTTCATCCAAGTATTATTTTTTGAAGATTTCCTTTCTAGTCCTCCACTTGCCTAACCAGCTGAAAGATTGGAAAGGCTTTATTATTGCCATTTGGTACATCTCAATTTACTGCTCATGTCTTTCTTGCTTTCTCTTTGTGATGAAGACTTACATGCCTTGTCTCCAAAAGCAACTAAATATGCACTCTCAACACATATAAATACACCCTGTAATCCACCTAGGGCTAGTTTTCTAGGATTTTTTTCAGAGGATGGCATCCTTATAGTAGATCATTCATCTGTCTATTTTTATACTGCCAGGTCTTCAGAGAATCTGATTGTCATCTGAGACTGTGTGGTAAGCATCTAGCACGGAGTGGATGCCACCATAAATTTACTAATATGTCATTATGCATCACTGTCACTATTTATTGTCCTTGCTCCTCCAAGTTTGAACAGCATCTTGTGTATAGGACAATGCATTTAGTTCAATTAAAACCACTAAAACTGTTTTATTAAGTTTCCAACTACCAGCAGTGTCCATGGATTTTAGAACATCCGCTCTTCTTAAAAGGATGTCTGAAGGATGAACCCAGAAAGGATACACCAATTTTCCTCCCATATGAAATCTCTGGAGATAAACTTCTCAAATTCCTTTTCCAGGAAGAAAAAAGAATGTTACACACACACRCATGCATACTTAAATTCAACTCTTAAAAGGCAGGACAGCATGGCCAGGAACTGAATGGGTGATCAAAAAAAACTAGCCTAACAAAAGATAGGGATTATTTAACCCAAAGAGAGGAACAGTTACAAAGAGTTTAACTGAAGGTGTGTAGTGGGAACTGATAAATGTCTGGGTATTTTTCACTAATACTATCATATCAATACACAAAGTGCTGCTTTTCCTGTTCCTTGAGAACTTAATCTCAAACTCCTATCAGCTTGGAACACATGGAATTTTAAATTATATAGGACACGAGTGAAAACAAAATGGACTTTTCAAAACTCACGTAAAAAGCAAAATTAAGCATTGCTAGTGCAGTGAGCAGGGGAAGACCCTAGGGCAATTCCTGGATATATACTATTCTGTGGCCTAGTCTATGGGAAAGCCAACCAGAATATGGGACCGCAAAACCATGTATTATAAGTAAGGACAGCTTAGTCAAATTAATCAAATAATAGGTACATGTTTGATGCAAAGACTGAATGCCATATTTATATATCAATTAACTCATCTGGAAATAGCAGTTCATATTTTCCATTTTTTTTAAGCTACTATTTTATTCTGCCTTTAAAGACATGAAGTGCTGGTCTTTCAATTCATTCACATCTTAAGAAAGGCTCAGCTGAAGATCTACGTCTTCTTTAATACCTGCATCTGGTCTCTTTTGTCTAGCAACTTCAGCCCTTGACCAGATGGATGCGAATCTTCCCAAAGTCATTCAGATACAATACACCTGAGGTCTCAAAGCATCCTCTCCCTTTCTCCTTCCAGTTTGACAGAACTCTCCCTTTTGCTCCTCAGCTCTTTTGTTTGCTCTCATGCGTCAGTGTCTGACGCTTCGGTATAACGTTACAGTGTACAATAGTCTGGGTCAGATCACAGTATCTTACAACTCCTTGAGACTGTCCCAGTAAATACAAAGAACACACAGGAGCGGAAAAGGAGCCTTGCCTTTACATACAGTCATAGGATCACAAAATCATTCAGGATGAAACAGATCTCAGGATATCATCTAGTCCAACCATATGCATACTTACACACACACACACACACACACACACTCTCCACTGTTTCTTTTGGGCTGCTCCTCCAAACAGTAGCATAATCTGTCTGTTAATTTACACTAAAGTTAGTTTTTAAAAACCTTTTTCGGGATATTTTAAAAGCAACATTCAGGAAATATGATACTTCACCTTTCAGTATGGATTTCATTGACATCACCTAGAAAGTAGTTTGGGTCAACAACAACAACAACAAAGTTAGCTATTTTAATTTCATATAATAAAAGTTAATTTACTTCAAATATTTGGCTTACAGTGAAAATAATCAAAATATTCCATGCCAAAAAAGTGTCAAAATGGGATTAAACAGGTCATTTCTGGAATAATTTTTCATGAAAATTTTCTCAGAAATGAACTGAGTTTTTATAAGTTTCAATTTTGAATAAAAATAACTTTTCCTCCTCAAAACACAAAACAATATTTTAATGTGAAAAGCCCTTACCATTTCTGTCCTTGTCCTGTCAACTAATGTTCACCTAGTGGAAGCTGGGTGTGCAGGAATGTGTAGCTATTCTTACTCATGTTTACCAGCAGCAAAGCCATGTGAGGGCTGCTTATTCTCCTGTACTTGGCCCTCCCRGCATCATTACTTCTGTCAATCCAAAAATCAAAGTGGAGTCTGGCTGCCTAGCAATCAAGAGCATGTGCACGCACACACAGACTAATCAATACAGCTCCAACTGTAATTCCATTATGAATAAAAATAAAATACTAATTTAACTCAAAAATTCAGGCCACAGAATATTCTCCCTCATGATCTGACCTTTTTTCTCTTATGCCTGCCCAGCCTCCTCAGGCTGAACAAATATTTGTAACTGATAACTCAATGAATTATCACAGGGCAAGTAATGTTGTACAGCTACCTGAATATGATGTTAAAAAGGATGAGAGACATAACCAACAGACCTGTAATCTTCAAAGCAGTTTTACCTGGGAGCAAACTAAAGACTACAGACCACTCATGACTTGTCAGCTAATAATGCAATCACTTCTTATTCTAATACCATGCTGTAGTACAAGCCAATCATTTATTCTGCGAGTCTTCTAGCAAAACTGCATAAACAACAATAACCCTCCTCCAAACATGACATTTTTATTTTATGCTGTACGTGAATTAATTGAAATTCAAATTCAGATGCTTTTTGCATGCACAGTTGGAAGCTTGTCCTGTCTCTTAGTTAAGCGTACATTCTAGCAGCCAAGCACAACCGTGCTAAATTGTCAGATAGACTAGGAAAGAAATAAATTATTTTCAAGGCACTATCTTTATTTTAAGGCAAAGGAAGCATATATTCTTTGAATCCTTAGTTGCAGACAAGTTTTCTTACTAAAAAGAACTCATTCCGACAGATAGCTGCATTTATTTCTAGATATAAAAGAAGAAAACACTTGCATAACGGAAAGAATGTTTTCCACTTGAAGCTGCTATAAGGCCACATAATACATGGCCTGTAAAGTGATGGTATCATTAAACTGAGCCAAAAGTTTATTTCAGTGTGCTCTACCCACCTCTACCCTAAATGCCAGCAAAGCTGGAGGGGAAGCCAAAGGAGTTGCTGGTGTGGGAGGTAAACCTCCACCAGCAGGGAGAAAGCAGAGCTAGGGTGGGTGGAGGAGGTCCATGTGTGGGCTAGGGGAATATGAAGGGCAGGGATGGATGTGGGAGAAAGCAGAGGTGCAGGCTAGATCTGTATTTTTGGCATTGCAAATACAAGTCAGGGCTTGTATATACCACTCTTACTGGTACTAATGGGAATGAGCTAGTCATCCCCTTTTTACTGCTCCCCCTCCATAAATCTGTCCTGACAAGATCAAGGAATCTAGTTTTAGAACAGCTCTCTGCTCACCTGCTTACAAACAATCTGCAGCATGTAGCCAGGCCTGAAAGAGGGAATAAACTACTTCTCATCTATAAACTAAATAACAGTTGGAGAAATATTGCATTAGCTATCCGTAACTGACCATCTTAGCAAATGTATCTACCATTGTGGTTTTACTCATGTGAATAGATTTATTTGAGAGGACATTTCCCAAGAATAAGGAGTCAAATTAAGCAGTAAGCAATTTAATCTCCTAGTTAATATTGCACTGTTTGTCTTTAGCCTGGAAGGCACAGAGGAAATGGAAGCAAACTGAGAAAGCAGGGCTGCAAAGAATCTAGAGTTTGCACAAACCAGATACTCAGAGAGGACAAAAGGACTGGAAGAACATAATGATGAAATGGAACTGCTCGAGGAAACAGAAAGAATTTACTCCTGGAGGAAGACTGAGATTTTGAAAGTCATTTTTATCTGAAAATTACCTATCCTCAATAAAATCACAAGACATTTAGTTAACTAATTAGCCTGTGTTTTCAGCAGGTTCACTTAAAACAACTTCCTCRTGGAAGTATTTTTAAAACAGTATTGTATTACACATACAGACCTTGTCTTCTCTGCAAAACATCTGCAAAATGCAATTTGCACTTACATCATGACAGACAAACAGCAATAGTACTATTGCATGCTCCATGTTGCACCACAACAAAGATATGTAATTCACTCGTTTGGTTAACTAGGGGTAGTTTTGGATAAGGGGTGCACGTATGCTTCTACACCAAAAAATGCAGAGAGGAGAGCTAATAAAAGGCTGATGTTCAGTTTGTGCAACATGCCAGTTGGGTTCATGACAGTCTGCACCAACTGAAGATCTTTCCCCACATCTTTATACATCCTTTAAACATTTGCCTTGTGCAAGACAGGGAAAGGGAGGAGATGAATGACACCTGCATCTTCTTGTCAGGTATGACAGGTTGTGACATTTCAGTCTGGAAAGTTTTCACAGATTCACCTCTCCAAGTAATGCAACCTCGAGGGGAAATTCTACAAGGGATAGCAAAAGAAAACCTACATGCTTTTCATATGGCAGTTTTACACAGAGATGAAAAATGTTGCCAGCCAACTCATGGTGTAAGTGATGTAAATAGTTTCAGCAGAGATGGAACTAAGGAGCAAAACACACATTATACACTTTTACTTGCTGCTTAATAAATCTACCTTAGTACATGGTTCTACCATTCTACACACTCTTTAAGCCTACACAAAAGCAAAGAGTAGCTCTGTATACAGAGACACAACTAAAGTCATTATGAAGAGCAAAACCAAAGACTACTAAAGTAATTTCCCTCATTCTTCCACAGACAAATGCACACCCCACAACTGACTTCAAAGTGCAGAGAAAAACACCAGTTTCTATCCTGCTGTCCACAGAGAATGATCATTAAAGTCGTTGAAATCCGCTACAGGCCTTCTTGCAGGTTCTCAGTCTGATAGTAGAATGATTTTTCTCTTTCCTAAACAAAAAGCAATAGAAATATTTAAAACGTAACATGATTTTCAGCAGATGAAAAATGTCTCAGCGTTGGTCCCTTCTCGGACATTTTTTTCTTTTTAGAGAGGAAAGGGAGCTAGTAATTACAACATGCAGCTCTAAGTCCAATTAACAACCTGCAACATGCCCCACTTCTTTTATCCTCCACTGGTAACACTACAGGCAGCATTAAATGTCTAATAAATAGGTGAGCAGTGCTTAACACTTTGCAAGGTTTCAGCATTTCCCTTCACCCCTGGCATCAATTCTTTCTTTCCCTTGGCTATTAGTAGATCAGTCTGGCAGTATGCAGATGCTATTCTGTGGTGTGCTCCAAGACACACGTCGCCTTTAGACTCCCCTGGGCTATGAAAGGCAGGTGGCACATTCATATTCTGAAAAGAAAGCTTCACTAATGACCTCGCAAAGGTCTCTAGATTTTTTTGCTAGCTAATCAACAGGACAAAGAAGTTACTTCTGCTCAGAAAGAGTGCATGTTTGCAAGCCAGCTGTGAGTGTGGCAAGGGGAACATGTTTAAAGTATTTTTCATATACCTCTATTTACTGAGAGCTAAATAGTTCTATGTGCAATACAGTGAACTGTAAAGAAACATACTAAGTGCATGCATTCAGTTTATCAGGCTGTTCAGGGACCAAGAACAGAAGTAGTGGTCCTATAATAACGTCTGAACCGGACTAGCAACTGTAATTTTTTATGTCTTAAATATACATGGCTAGCACCTTTTCCAAGGCTGTTATATTTGGAGTCTTTTAAAGCCAATATAGGGAGTAATTATAGATATATACCACTAGTACAGAAGTGTTCAGGTGAACTACCTAGGGCTTCCTGATACAGTATGATACTACTACTACCAAGAAAAACTGTAAAGGCAGATTTGTTTCTGCTAAGATTTCTATTGGGCTATATATGAAAAAGTAAAACGTGTGCATTTCTTTTTTCCTAAAATAAATGATTCAGACCAACAGAAACTTGGCTAGCTCATCATCAGTGTGACAGAAAGTACAGAAAGAGTATGTCTATCAAATAGCGTATCTCTTTAAAACCTGCATCCTATTTAGCAGCCTTCAAAACCTTGCTAGCATATGCAAATTAATAAGCAAAAGTATATACTGACTTTGATATTGTATACTCCTAGGAAATTTAACAATTGTAGTTTGTCTGTAATAACAAAAGACAAGATCATACAAATAAGCAAGACTTTTCAAATACTTCAGTTGATCATGCACATTAAGATAAGTTAAAACAAACAGAGAGCTTTCAATAAATCATTTCTCTTCCTTATTACTTCTTTACTTATCTGATTCCACATATGCCTTTTAAGACAGGTCAGTACTAATACAGTTTTCACTTGCATTTTTTCTGTAGAAAATACTTCCGGTGCAACAAATTTGGAAGAGTGAGTGTGTGTGTGTGTGTGTGTGTGTGTATTAAAATATGTAAACATATATAGATGCATATAATGCACATAAATACATACACACATACATGTTTTTAATGTATTATGTGTTTCTCTACCACTGGTTCAGATGAACAGAAAACAATAGCTTCACTCTCAATTTTCCTAAGTAGCATACTGGTTGAAAGAAAGAAATATCAGTCTTCTCAGTTCTGGGCTATTTTGTCTGGAATCTACTCTCCTTCTCTGTTGGCTAAAGAAAACAGAATTTAATGAAAGTCACCAGCTGAGAACCTGCTCCATCACCTCTCTGTTGGCTCACTACCTCCTGAAAGCATCATGAGCACACCATGAAACCGTTGAGTAAAATATGATACCGCTCTCTTTTCAGCCACCCCACCCCCTACATGGTAGATAATATTCTTCACATCTAGATGTAGCAGGATCCACTAATCATGAAATCTGTCAGAGTGAAGGTCAAAACACTTACAAACAGAACTTATTCAAGTAAAATAAAGACCACATGCAATTGTTCTGCACTGTCCCAAGGAGCAGCAATGTCCTCCTTTACTCTCTGCTTCACACTGCAAAAAATTACTTTAATTGCTACGATCTTGTTGCCCCCAAAAAAGACAAGAAGGGACCTCCTGCAAAAAAGAAAAAAAAAAAAAAAAAAAGAAAAAACCTTCCTACACCTCCTGCTTCATCCCCAGCTCTCTCCTCAAATTAATAACAACACTCCAGCAAACCAAAATCCAGAAAGACAGAACTTACTAGGAGAGGCATAGCCAAATGCTAATGTCTTAATAGCTTCCAGACTGGAGTTGGCCTGCAACTACCAGTGAGTAGCCAAAGCTARAACACAGCTGTCCTATTAGATACTCCATAGGCTTATCTCCTGTGCAGATACATAGTAGAGCCCTGGATCAGAGGCAAAGCCCACTGAAACCCATATTTGTAGAGGGAGTGGACTGGTCAGGAAGCACCAGCAAGCAACACCCTGGCAAAGGCTAGCAAAGAGCACCCTGGACAGCCCTGCTTAGCTCAGTATACAAGCCTTTCCATAACTCTTCACAGGATGGCCAAGCTAGAGGTATACAAATGGTGCAAAATAGCCTTTTGCATTCTTATGCATCTATTGCATAAAATAATTACTAAAAAGTAGTTGTCAGTTAGCTATGTGATCAGCAGACATTTGCCATCCATCAAACAGCAACAGCAAACACAACAGTAAAAACATCAGTTTTACTGTTAGTATTTTGTGTCACCTGTATAGGCAGTATTTCGATATTGATGTAAGAGTCAATTTTATCCCTGCTGTCCATGACAGCCAGCAATCCTCTGCTACAAGTTTATAATACATTCCACTCCTCTTCTGAACTGCCAGAAGATACATGAGAGGATCAGAACCTACAGCTGATCTCACCACATGACAAATGAAATAAAAATTACAACTTCTTCCACTTGGATATTGGATAAAATGGATATTTTGAGAATCAAATGACTGCCAGATCAGACCTAAYACCCATTACCCATTATGCATCTATCAGAACACAGCATCAGCATTTGGGGAGATGTGGATTTTACTCTCCCTATTCAAAACATTTTTGTTGCTTGTTATTTCCCTGGAGATTTTCAATTAGGGAGAAAAAAAAAAAAGGAGAGAGAAAGAGAAGTGCGTAACTGCAACCAAATCCAGTGGGATCCCAAATACAGAAGTATATAAAGTGGGAGAAATGACTAAAAGAAGGAATGACAGAAGCAGTTCTGACTCAAATTTGGCTTTATTTGGGCTGTGATTTCCAACAATACTACTAGATACAAGACTTAGATTCTAAGGCTGACTAGAATCTACTGCAAACTTCCTTAGGTGCTAAGAATACCTGAGCCCATTTCCACATTTGACCTTCACTTCGGATAGATACTATTCTGTTCACGAATAGGATATCCACTCTAACTAGGTTGCAGTGCCTTACCTTATATAAGCAATATTCACATCCTCTAACTTCATGCACCTAGCCTACACACTTGAACCACCTTCTAAAAGCTGTACTGTCAACAGAAAAACAAGGTTCCTTTGGGCACTGAATTACATGTCTAAAGGCCGTTGATCTGATTATCATCCACTGACTTCACAGGACTTTCCAATTTCTCCGTGCTTAAGCCCACAGGTCAGAGCATGAGTATGAATTGTGTTCTTTGGCAACAAGAGCACAAGAACCATGGGTCTAAAAGAAGATGGTTCAGCTGCACTTCATTTTGTGTTTTCAAGTTACTGACACATACATACAGGACCAACGATTGACTCTGGACACAAATTTTCACATTTTAAACCAGCAGAGGTTTTATTACTGATTGCAAAAGGACATACTTATGCCTTTAAGTCACTAAGTTTAAGAATACACTTAAAGGTATCAATTCTTTTCACAGGGATTTTAAAATCTAAGACAAGTGTGACACTTAAGACAGCAACCTGAGTACTAATGACAATATTAAGCATTGCAAATCATACTAGTAATATGCCAAAAGAAAATGAAATCTTTACAGTGATCCTAGAAGCAAGTCTTAGAGAGCTAACTTGAAGTCACAGTTAAAACACCTTCTTTAGAGACTAAAACGTGAAAAAAAGAAACAAAGGCATGTGAATGATATAAAAAGAAAGAAGAGGAAGATCTGCAATAGCTACAGATGAAATTAAGCAGTGGGTAGTCCAATCCATCAAACTGTATATGCCTCTTTTTGCCACAAAAGACTTGTCAGGGAACAGGCATAGCAACACAGTAGTAAGCAAACTCTCTTTACTGTACTAGAAAGGGCCCACAGCTGGCTAATATGGATGAGATCGCCCAGGTGATATACACGGTTTCTCTCCCAAGGCTTCAGTAGCACCTGGCAAACATTAGAGCTTCTTTTCCTTCAAAAATCCCCATCTTTTAAAAATCTTACGCCAGCTCATCTATACTTGCCCTCTCCAGTTCCTGCGCTGGCCCTTTCTACATTTCCTGTCTGAATCTGCTTAGTAACACAACCTCGACGCATGACAAAAGGGTTGCTTTTGGTCCCTCAAAATAACATCATTAGCAAAGCAAGAATTATGAACAAAAACACAGTGAGTTTTATGTAATGGCAAGATAAATGCACAATCCACCCATTACTTTTGTGCTTGCATGTCCGTCTGGCTGGACAGGCAGGCATTACTAGATCTACCTAGGCAGAATATTGGGTGAACAAATATTTATTGAGAGTTACTCAGCTGTGATACAGAAGGGGATTCATGACATTGTGCATCTGGACTCTGCTCATTTTTTATGAGATAATTGCGCCTTGGACTACCTCAAACATGGCATAACTGAAGGATTTGCCTTTTAAATTTTAAAACATGGAACGGACAGGAATTAAATCCGTCATGCCTGCGTGTAGCACACAAAGGAAAAAGGATATAAATAAACAGGCAACCAGAATGGTGTAATAAGAACGGGATTAATCCAAGTGTGATTAATTCAGTGTCAGATTAAAATTGATAGTGCCAGCTGTATCGGACCCATTCTGCTGTATTATTCTCTCCTGTCATTTTTTTGTCCACCTTCCTCCCATCCCCTTGGTGGATAAACCTGCTGGAGAGTTAATTGTCACATACATGGATTTAATCATATTGTCCACAGTGTTTGGGGCCTTGCCTTCAGCGATCCATGACTAATTGTTGTGGTAATTTTTCAATCATTAACAGCATTGCATATGCTGCAAACAAATCCCATGGCACCCACTAAAACCCCAGCGGCAAGTGCTGCACACTCCTTCATAAAAGCCTCATGCCCCGGCGCCCTCCCCCCTTCCCCGTTACAGCACCATTAATACGCTGTCACTTGCCTTTGGGAGGCGAGGAGAGAGGCAAACCTGGGCTGTGCATCAGGCAGTCAGGAACTTCTTGTTATTTTCTTTAGGGACCGATCGCTGGGGAAGGGGCAGGGGGGAGGAAGGACAGGAAAACTCGGTCTGGGACGGCTAACTGAGGCCCCRCTCTGCAGGCTGCTGCCTCTTCACCCATTTTTCTATGGCGCCCGCGTGCCTCGGCAAGTGCCCTTTCTTTGCGTTTCAGCGGCACTAGCGATCCCCATGGCAACTGCTGGTGCTCAGCTGCTGCGCCATCCTGCAGCCGCACGCCGCACAGCCCTCCCGCGCCCCCGTGTCAGCCGGGGCACGCTGCGGGTGCCGGTGGGACAGGGCCGCCCCGCAGGGAGCCCACCGGCTGACTGAAGCGCGCCTCTAATCACCTCATAATATGAGCACGCGAGATCACGCAAGCCACTTGCTTTGTCAGATTCTGCAAATTATACATGTTAAAAAAAAAAAGAAAAACAAAAAAACCCCCCAAAAGCGAGCCAAAAACTTCTTTGTTGCTTAAAAGCCGAATAAAATAAACAAATAAATTGCTGCAGCAGCAACCCTGCAGCAACAGAAAGGATTAGTACCACGATAGTTTGGAGGGAACTGTGAGGATTATATAATAGTGCCATTGCCGGTCCAAGCTAAATGAACTGACCCTTTAGCTCAGCTGGCAAAACACTTGCCTGGGGAATGAGGAGGCCCCCATTCCTAGTCACCTCTCTGACTCCTTGTGACCAAATTAATTTATTCACCGGCATGCAGGCCAGCCTGCACTAAGTGAAGCGTGTGACACCCTCCAGTGGTGTGTGCGGGTGTGCTCAGAGAAACAGTGTTTGGTTTGCACCCTTGAATGGGCTGATTGGATAAGGTCACGCTCTCTCATCCTCCCTCACCACCTCCTTTCCTAATATGTTAACATATTAAGGTGTCTTACATGCCTGCTTATAGAAGATGCATATCAGCACTTTCAAAAAAAGGCTTGAATGGAACAAAAAACACTGAGGAGGTTCTGCAGCATCTCTGCTTTGAAGAGACCACTTTAAAACAAGGTGGCATTTCAGCAATCATCCAGGTGCTTTAGAAAATGCTGATAAAACATTTAATTATTGAGAGCAGTGGCAGCAGCAGCAGTGAGATCAAAATGTAAATGCAGGCAAAGGAGAAAAAAAGAAAAAAAAAGAAGAGGAGAAATAAGAGCTAACAACAAAACAAGGAGGGATTACACAAAAGCAAAAGCCCCCCTGTTCCCCGGAGGAGAGGATCCCCAGCCACTCCGGGGAGTAAACAAAGGCACGTTAGACTTAGACAGCTTCTGAGTCAAGTCATAAGGAAGCAGAAGGGGGGGGGGACATCTTTTCTGCTTATTTTTGACAGTCATGGCACCAGCACTCTTATGTAATTGTTATATAAGTTGTGACAGGACCTACGCCTTTATTTTCCCTATCATGGCTCTGAGCAAGCAGGGCTCCCAATGCCTCACCAGGCCCCTCTAAGCCACTGTGTGGGGAGGTCACGCTCTCTTCTGCTCATTCTTGGGTTACAGATGAGGTGTGATATACATATACATAATAAACCTTTGCATTTTTATTATTTTTGACAGTTCTCTCCCACCATCCACGAGTTGGTGTCTGTGAGGGTGGGGGAACCCTTAATGGCATACAACTGAAACAACCTTTCTTGCCTTTTTTTTCCTCTTATCCCAGAGGATGCCGTCCTCTCAAAACCAAAAGAAAGGGTGACAACACACAAATCCACATGAAGTTTATGGAACTGCCTAGAGTCTGCTATACATGACAAAAGATCCCAGCAATGGCAGATGGCATGTGAATCACTGTAAAGGCAATTAGCAGCTAGCTGCCACATTTTGACATGCTGGGGAGGATAGAGGGGGTTTTCTCTGCTTGGAGCAGTTCGCACCAAAGGGGCTGGAAATAGGCATTAGTCCTCACCTTGCCCCCACAGAGTCTTTGCAACCGGTGTTGCTGGCTTGGAGGCTGCTGTATCACTAGTGCCTATAAGCACCTGGTACAAAAAGATTGCAGCAGCAATAAAAATGCTACCTTTTTACCTTGATGGGCACAAGTCACAGCTGGTGCAAGCAGAGAGGGTTTTAAGGAGAATAAAAATCACCTATGCAGCAAAGGACCAAAGCCACCAAGCCAAGTGCTGTGAAAACATTAGAGTGCTGTAAGCAGTGATTGAAAATGTATCAAAAACCTCAAGTGCTTCTAAGCAACAATGACAAATGGATTCTGGAACTGTTCAAGTTGGATACCTCTCAAAATGAGTTTGTATGGTAGACGATAGTCCTAAATTTTGATCAGAGAGCTAGAGCAGAACTCTTCAGCATGAGCCTTGTCAGCATATATCTTTATCTTCAAGTCAGTAAAAAGAATAATAATATAAAAATGCACTAGTAAAATAATGCTCAGCAAAACTCTCTTATGTGTGGCTGGGGCTCTGTCAGCCCTTGGCTGACACTGAAACAGGGACATTATTCCGGGCAGACTGACTGAAAGCACTGCGACCAGTGACACCCAGAAGGCTACTAGCTTAGTTAGGAAGCCCAGAGTGACAGATCTAATCAGTTTTCCCTACACTCGCTAGTTTCTTTACTCATTACATGCCAGTTCAGTGCTAGTTTTCATGAACTCTGCAGCAGGGATACTTTTTGTTTGCTCAGTGTATGCTCAAGCACAATAATCCCCTTTTGGGGCTCCTTGGCACTAATGCAATTAAGAGCATTAACTACAAAAACCCAGAGCCTCACAGCACAGGTGCTCTTCCTCCAGAAGCACAGCATCTACTAACCCTTTTTGCTAAAGGAGAATCTTTATCAGCTGTTACTGATACATGGACTAAGCAAGGTTATCCACCTGATAAGGACAGCATACCAGTTTGCATTTTTCTTTCTGAACTTAAGCAGGCTGGTAGGTGTTCCACAGAGACCAGGTGATGCTACCTTTTAAAGAGATAAGAGGCTGCCAATCACTCTTTCATCAATGTCTTGTTTCTACATCAGACAGCTGTTCTCATGGGGTCCTGCTCAGTTTTGCATTTCCTGGGAGTCAGAAGTTATACCTCTCTCCATATTCCCAGTTTTATGGCAGCCCCACTGCATGCCATTCACTATCTTACTGGCTTAGAAGCCACCTTTGGCATCCATGCCATGTGTTGCTTGCTCCTCACTATTATTCAAGGTTGGGCAACTCTAGTTTTACCAACCAGGGCACTTACTGCCAGACTACCTTGTACTTGCTGACTGACTTCCATCTGTAGGTGTCACAGCATTTTGCAACTACTAATCAAGTCAAACAACAGTGATAAGTAGAGAAGTTATTATCCCCATTTGGTAGATAAGTAAATTGAATAAGACTAAACTTGACAAGGACATGAAGTTAATGAAAATCTTATTGAATAGTTTTAATGTAGACACCAGTACCTCCAAACACCTAACTATGAAACTTTTGTACAGAAAGCAAACACCAAATCAAATCAAACAATTCTTAGCAGAAAGCGTGTCCATACTTTAATCTTGGTCAATGCAGGAAACATGCACATACTGTACATACATGATTACTCCACTAATCACCAGAGCAGGACCAAAATGACATATTATTATATGAAATTGCAGATCATCTTGCAGATAGAACCAAGACTTTAAGGATATTTAGAAAGTACTCACTACAGTACAAAAAAAATCAGCTCCTTTGAGAACTGAGTTGAAAAGCTAGCCATTTTAACATATACAGGAATCTTCTGTAATGGGTTCAGCCCTAAGGAGCCATCTATGTTGGTATTTTGTCAGCTACAGAAATCAGAAACTGTAATTGCGCTATAATATGGCTACAGATGACGTTTCAGCAGCCATAGCTCAGGTAGTCAGTGATCATCCTGACACATGAGAACTGACATCCCATGTACATTTTATTCTTCTCTAGTTTGGCAGCATCTATTATTAATCATATTAACTATAACCTAGCATTTGGAATTTGCTCACCATGGAATTCCAGATGAACTGTTAACCAGTAATTTGGGAGGGTTTTCACAACCTTTTGTAATGCATCAGCTCAAGTGCACCAAGCCAACCACTTGTTACAGGAAAGGAAAACAACCCTTGCAAAAATAAAATATGTGGTTATTAAGAAAAACCTTGTGGATCCCTGGGAGTCCACTCATAGTTTGGAACATCACTCAGTGCTTGCTTTGCTTCCTGCAGCTCAGATCTTCTCAGGTGAAAACAGAAACAAAAGAAAAACCCAGCACTAGCAAACTATTTGAGCCAGAGATCAAGCTTTAAATGTTCTGGAAAGGATGTAGTAATGGAAAAAAACAGGTAACAAGTCACACGTTACATTCTAAGTGGAAGGTGGCAAGGTAGCAGTAAAGCTGCCCTTATAAACAGCCACAGACGGCTGGTCTCTCAAAGTAGATGGCAAGGTAATGTTGCACAAGTCTTTTCACTGAGTTGTGGCACAACCTCCCCTTCTGTAAAACAGGTCTAATAACATAGCCTTTATAAAAATTGTTAAGACATACCAATGAAAAATGCTAAATAACATCACCATTTTTATTATCATCATCCAACAGATGGTATCTAAGCAGAACAGCAAAGACTGGTCATGTTTCTTTCACTGAGGGCAGCCAGAGGCAAAACTCCTCTTAATTATTCTTTCCCCACATAACTGGTAAGAAAAAAATCCAATAGGTTCATCATACAGAAGTTTCAGATGGCAAATCCACTTCAGCAGCTGAAGATGACACAGTGTTAGCATATGCATACAATAATACTTCCTCAAAACCATGGCACCTACAGGAAATGATCTGAGCCTGGATTGGTACCAAAGCATCATATCTCAACACTATTTATTTATATGAAGACCAAACATGAGTGAGGAGACTTTTAGTATGGTAGGTCTCCACCTCAGAAAGCTTACAGTCTGGTAAGGCTAAGGAATAGTAGAAGAGGGATGTAAGGTTGTTGAAGCACATTGGTCTTCCATATACTCCCTTCAAGCCATCAGACTTTACATCTTATCTTTAGTTTTTCAACTGGCATATCCTTAAAAGAAAGAAAAGCTTTAATTTTATTTAGAGGGGGGAAAAAAAAAAACAAGTGTTCATTCCTCAGACCTTTTCTCTGTTCCAGTTACAGCTGTTACCACATCTTACACTTCAGCTGTCAAGGAACAGCTACTCCATCTTTTTCATTCCCCATTTTCACCAGTGCTCAACTTCTCTTACCTAACCCTAGTAGAGCATTTCACTCCAATCCCACACTTAGCTTTGTCATGACTCCTCACCATGTTTTTCTGTTCTCCCAGAGGAAGACCTAGGCAATGGGCATCTCAGCTTCAGTTTAGCACCTCTACAGAAAACAGAGCAAGCAATTCAAGTATGTAGGATTATCCAAACTAAAACTGTCATTCTAAGAGAACACTCTAGGAATTAAGCAAGAAAATCCAAGTCAACGGACCAGACTGCAGGCCCCCAGTAGTGGCATTCAATCATCTGTTAAAACACCTTTCCTGTTCAAAGCATGCGTCAGGAACCTGGAGTAACAGGCAAAGCCTGTGACAAACTGCAGCCTATTGAATTCACAGACTTATACAAGACTTCAACAGGTAGGGGAGAACAGAGCTCATAAACTGATGCAGGTATGTCCCCTGCTGTCACACTTCCTTGACACAATTTGCTCAGCTGCGGTTTCAAAACGGTCTTGGGGTTGTCCTTCAGCTGCCACCATAGTTGCTGCAATTACTCCTTTCTGCTAAGAAGCCTTTTGGGTGCCTCCAGGGAGCCTGGGAAGGCCCTGCTATTTCTGTATTGCACAAACACACTGAATACATAAAAGAAATTATAGATTCAGTGCCCCTTAGTTCACCTTCCTTAAACTCCACCTGTGAATTGTGCAGTCACAGAGCTTTTCTCTAACTTAAGGTGTTTGCATTTTTCTTCAAGCCCCATGAGAAGAGAGATAATGAAAGGGAGGTGGCAATAAGGCAGCAAAAAGGTCATTGGAGGGAAACTCCAGCTTTTTCAAATTTGAGCCTTTCAAGGAAAGAATTACTGATTTTCTCTTCCTGCAGAGTATCATACGGCAGCAAGAAGGTCACTGTAGGGGAGCACTGTCTTTTTCAAATTTGAGCCTCTCAAGGAAAGAATTAATGATTTTCTCTTCCTGCAGGGTATCACACCTGCAGGTGTGGTGGAAAGCACAGAACATGAGAGGCTGTTTGTTGAAAAACAGTGAAGTAAAGTATCTGTGGGTTTTTGGATGATTGCAACTGTTCATTTTCACCTCTAAGAATGTTACGTTAATTTAGTCTCAGAAAACAATGCCACCCTAATCTTAGGCTCCAAGCATGTGCATTGCATATGTCTGCTGTTCCTTCACTTTCACTGAAAACTTTTAAACCCACACGCCAATTTAACCAAGAACGACAGAAGGAGGGAGACAATGACTGTTAGAAAAGTTTGATCTAATTATTGACCCATGAAGAAGAGGCAAGAACGTGAGTTCATTCTCTGTCAGATATCAGAGAACCCATAGAGGTCTATAGGAAAAGACTGGTTGTGCTACTCCTGGAACTACTTGGTTTAGTATGACCTGAATGTCTATCTGTCTCATCTTCTAATTGTGCTCTCTCTCTTGTTTTTAAATACCATTTTCATAAAAGCATCTAGTAGAAAACTCCATGTTGTTGACTTTTTTTTTGAATAGTTTGTAACATAACAATAAAGAGGCAGTTAACAGTCACATGTATGTAAACATCATGCCCACTGATCTTTCATATTCCCTTTTTCTCCTCCCCTCTTTTTAAGACTCAGTGCTTCTGAGACAGCCACAAAGATGACATACAGAACTATTTAGGGTACCACATAAATGGCTTTATTCGCTCTTCACTGAATTACAGACATAATATCGAGTGCTTCCTTCTCTCCATCCCAGGATATACAGGTAGAGGTTTGCTTCTGGTGAGATTACCTTGCATTGATTAACAAYAGAAAGGCCAAAAGTGGGGTTGGGGGCAGGAGGAGAGGGAGGTTGCTTTTGTTTTTAGCTAAAAACAACCCCACTCAGCACTGCATGCTGCCAAAACAAAAAAGCAGCTTGTACCTTGTCCCACTGGGACAGCAGCTCCTGGAGTCAAATTTAAAGAATTCCAGACACTAGGTGCATCACTCTCATCACCTGGCTACTATCAAAAAACAAAAGCATATACATGCTATAGAAGAACTTAGGAAGCTCTACGGAGGGTGCTACAACGTTTGTCAGATGTTTGCTCACAGCTCGTTCAATCAGCCATATGCAGAACATGGCAACTGCTTATGTGCAGGCTGCTCCACTTCACTATTGATGTGTGAAAGCAGTATCAATGCTGACATGGAAACGAAACTCTTCTTAGCTCTTTCAGTGTTTTTGTTAAGTAAGTTACAACATTACAGAATTTTTCTTAATTTCTGAATTCATCTGAGAAACAAAAGTTCAACAAAAAAAATACAGGCAAAATAACTTTTTCTAAATGCTGCATGACTGAGTGCATCTTCAGAGGGGTTAAGTGAACTCCTTGCTTTAAAGTAGCTATAGTAAATGCACTTCACAAGCACATGAACAATAGGAACTAATAAAGTGGGTAAGAGCTGCAATCCAGCTAACTTAACAAACGTCTTCTCAACACGGCTAGAACCTCAGATTTCAAGGTACAGCACAAATAAATAACCACAAGAAGGTAGATACAGGACAATCTGCCCCTAGTGGGCAGAGAACCTAAGAAAGAATAGCCTTTCCCTTCTAAGATGAACTTCCACCTCTTACTAAATAAACAAATATAGCAGCAGCAAGTGCCAATACAGGCAGAGTACAGTCTTCCTTTTTAAAAAGATCACCAGCTTTTAATCATTAAGAATAGAAAGTAATTTAGCACTTGTAAGAGTGAGCAATTCTGCTCTCATCTTGACTGTGATACAATGGATTCTACCAGAGCAGCTGAGATATCTTAATAATTTTAGTTTCTGCTGTGAGCCATACGATAGAACTGTATTGTGAATATATTTCCCCAAGATGAAAAAAGAATTCCAGTCAGAGTTTACCTTTGAATGTCACTTGTGAAACATGCTAACTAAGTCTGAATTAATATGAGAAAAGGATTTCCCTCACTCTACTTGTTCTTTTGCAATAATTCATTAGCTAAATACTTTTCAGCCCATACAGTCAAAGATTAAGTCCTAACTGGCGTCTCTTGCCTTATTTAAATGGATCCTCATAACTTCTCTTCTATTACAGTCTCCACTGCTATTTTGCATCAATCAGTGTTCTAAAAGAAAATTCAGTAAATCCACTTTATTTTTTTTTTAAACAGGAAAAGCTCATAATTACAATGTCAGCGACATTCTCTGTCACTAGTGTAAAAAAGACTGGCAGTTGAATGAGCAGCCCAAACTTCAGCATAAGAAGGGCAGCAATTCTCAGGACTGGAAGAACCATTATTTCTTCCTTTCTTCTCACAATTTGAAGATAAAGAGGAGGTAAAAGTTATTGCTCACTTGCAGAGTAAGGAGATGAAGAGGGCTAAAGCTGTAGCAATCACCTTATGGGGTTTTTGCTGGGAGGTTTTTTTTTTGCCTTTTTTTTTTCAAAGAGGCAACATTTTAATGACCCAGAAAACAGATCTTCAGATCTTGTCAACATCTTCAACTATTCAGCTGAAGTTTTTAATTAATCCAAATGGCTCTCAAAAGCAAGCAAGACCTTCTTATGCTGAAGTTTGGGCTGCTCATTCAACACTGCCAGTCTTCCTTGCAAACAAACAACCACTCTCCCTCACCTCCCTCCCAAAAAGCCCACACTTGGCCTAAAAGAAAATAGGCACCAGACTAGTGCAGTGGTTACCTCTTATACTCCATCTGTTGCTTCATACAGAAGTTTCCTTGGACTATGTCAGAACAGTTAGGACCAAACTTATTAGTAATGCTCACTGCATAGTCATTAGACTACATAATTTATGGCATCTGTTCTGTTCAGGAAAAAGGAGACATCACTTTAATATCTATTAGTAATCTGTCACTGTTATTTACATGGGCAGAAGTGTTAATAAAGGCTGGCATTTTTCCCTGATTCATTTCAGGTGCAATAGCAAATTTTGCTCATAACTGGTTGGTACACTGCCTGGAACTGGTTGTCTACTCTCTGTAGCTGTGCTACAGATAAATTCCAGCTAGCACAGAGATGCCAAACCTATTCTAGACTTTCTTCTTCCTAGAAGCGTATTAAGGCACGGATGTTCCTGCACAGCCTAATCACTTTCTTCCCAACACCTTTTTATTTAAATGTGATAACTTTTATCCTCTCTATTTACGACTGCCTTGTTTATGAATACTGGACTACAAAGCTTATCTAGGTAACTGAAGAGTAAACTCAAGCAAGGTTCAAACTAAGTTATTCTTATTTATACAAGACAAAATGGAACCTATGCTAGTGGAGCTGACTTATCATATACTTGTACAAAGCTAGAGTTTATAATAATATGAAAGGTTATTCTGTTGGCAGGGAATAACAGAGAAATCGTGGCCAGAAGCTGGCTTGAGCTGTTCTGTATTTGCTTGCATGCAATTCAAATGAACGACCCCAGCCACTGCTTCACACACAGTCAGCAGTGGACCACTATTCTGGCATACAGACAGCTGGGCAATCCAGTCTTCTGAGCTGCAGACAGAAAGGAACCATTAGAGGCTGGTATCATGGGTTCAGCCGGGACTCCTGCCACACCACACGGGTGCGATCACTGGAAAGCCACCGCTATCTCTCAACTGTGTGCTACTCAGGTTTCTCTTCCCCACTCATTACCCTTTAAAGACATGTGCCTCACAACTCTCAACTACATGAAAACACTGATAAACGGTACAGAGTTGGGAAGGCTGATCACCCTTGCACTACTGCTGGTTTGTTATTTTATTAATGCTCAAACGGAGCAGAGAGGGGAGAGGGTATATTCAGCCTCTGCAATCAGAAGGAACTGTGTTCACCCATTCAACTCACCATACAGAAACCTGAAAGACACGAAATGAGACAAAATAGGAGCATTCTAACCAAAACCTCCCTCTCCAGAAATGAGGAACCAATTTGTATTTGCCATCTAGCAAAGGGAAATATTTTCTGAAATGCTTTACCTAATCTCGGCTGAATTAAAACTATCTCAACTGAGCTTCGTGTAGCAGAGTAAGGAACAGTTAGACACATGCCTGTAAAGTCTCTTCTCCACCCTCAGTTGGGTAGTCCTGATAAATATCCTGGGAATAGCAAAAATTAATATTACAATTCAACAAAAAACCCCGCAGGGTATCCTAGCCTGATGAGGAATTATATTAGGCTCATTGGACTAGCTTTTGGCTGATTAAAAACATTCAGCATTCATCACATAACAGTGTGGTAATTCAATACTATTATTTGGCAGTATTTTYATTTGCATAAATAAAGCCAAGGGAAACACCTTCCCTGTGCTATAAATTGTTGCTCTTCAAGTTTTTTGAGAGTAGCACTTTCTTTTATTTGGGAGCTGCTTAATAAACTACATCCGTCATTATTTAGCTCTCTCTGGTGTGTGGTACTCTAGTCCTCCTGTTGGATCCCAAGGAGACAAATCATACTGAATTACTAAACCTTTAATTTACTTTTGATTAAAAAAATAAAGGGAAGGAGAGGCAATACATACACATGGGCAAACAGCTTCAAATGCAGTATTAACATTAAAGGATCCAACTACACCCATGCAGAGAATATAACTACTCTCATCTCTTTTTTCTTTTGTTAATTCCAAGTGAACTAAAATCAGTCTCACAGGCTATGGAGAAGTTTCATTCACTGGCTGGAAAGAAGTACCATGCACCAGTCCCTCAAATAACTAGCCTTGCTCGTTTCAAGGTTAGACTAAGTTAACACTTTTCACAGAGATTTTGGGGCAAGAGAAAATGAAGTACAAAGACAGCACTAAAAGATTCCTAAATTGTGAAGATAAGGAACATAAATTCCAAATAAAAATGAAGTCTTGTACCATGAAAGGAAAATTATCCTTTTAACCCATTGACCGTGCTATTCTAACACTCAACCGGCAAGATCATATGGAATCATAAATTCAAATGATCATCCAAGTTCTATAATAACTATTTACTTGAGAATTCAGTCCTATACTTACTTTCCCACAAAATACCCCTGTAAATAAATAACACATTTCCAAGAAATAGGTGTAACTGAATTGTCATAAAATGGAACACAATATTCATTCATTCTACACAAACGCATAACAGATTGGGAGTAAGCTTATATTAATTCTTCTGAAGAACACCAACTCCAACATACATAATGAATCTGTCAAAGGTAATAAAATCAGAGAAAGCAACATTTCAAAAATTTTATGGGTTCCTTCTGGATGAAAAACTTGAAGGAAAACCAGTTTTAAAAATAGAGCTATAAATTAAGGAACACAACAGGAAAATTATCTTGACAAGGGAAAGGGAAGAGCAAAGGAAAGGTATAACTTTATAAAGACACACACGCATTAAGCCTGGTGGTGTAGCCTTGGGTAATAGAATAAGAGAATAAAATAACAAATAAAACAGTGCATCCTTAGATTGACTGGAGCATCATCTCTGTGCAACATTTTTCCATGCCCTGGTTTATTTATCAAGGCAAGACCAAGACTTCCTTCTGGTCAGTTTAAAAGAAATCAAAACAAAGTCAAACCCAAAAGGCAGTCTTCATTCAAGAGGAGGAAATAAACTCTCCCCAATTTCTTCTTAGCGGGAAGGAAGGAGACAAAAGAAATAGCTTTTCTATATATGAGTCATCCCAATATGAAAATATGGGCTCTTTAAAAGCTTGAACCTGCAAGGTCACAAGATTCTGGATCTAACCCTGCAAAAACTTAAAGCAGAAGCTAAGGCCCAACTCACGTACCAGTGATATCTGTTTGCTTTGTTGGATTGGGATGCTTCGCAAACAACGACTTAGGATTGTGATCATGAAGGAGGCTGGCACTAACTGCTAGTCTGAAGAAGATGAGAAAAGTGGCTTATATTTCTGCTGACCCTGGCTATGGCTGATTGCTTTTTACCTGAGAGATGTGGTAGTCAACTAAGGACAGCTAATCCCCCCACTTCAGCTTACATGTTTGGGCCTTTATATGGGACTACTAAAAGGTTGAAAGTTGAGCATGTGCATAACTGTTTTGCTGGTTTGGAAGCAGAGAAATTGTAAAGCCATCCTGGTGACTAAAATGGGAACTACTCTTCTTGTGCATACTGAGGCAGGTTGCCCAAAGGTTTTTTGAGAAAATCAGGTCATCTGCTCTACTGCTTTTTCCCTTTTAAACTGTTCAGCCCCATCTTAGGCACACACTTCTCAGGATGTGCCACATTCATACATTTGTGGGTATCTATATGAAATGCTGTAGACCACAAAGACAACTCTATCACATCTTTCTCTAAAATACCACAATTCTAGGCTGACTCCATGCTTAACTGGCCAAAGCAAAACTTCAGTGGCTGCCAGCTCAATGGATTGTCCCTAAAATTAAGCAGCTGTGATGATCAATTTTTCTATTTACACTGGGGAAAAAAAAAAACACACACACAAAATCAAAGTAGGCCAAATTTGTCTCCCTCTGTATTTCCATATATGCATGTGTATATGCATACAAATACATATATACACTCATACATACATAGATATATATAAGTATGTATACACACACACATATGGAAATGTAATTGCTAAAATGATTTGAGACACAGGTGGCTCAGAAGCTGGGATATAAACCTAGAGCTTGGATTCAACTCCACTTTCTGCCACAGACAACTTCTGAGACCAATGAGAAGTCACTCAGACTCAGACCCTTCCTAATTTCCCATTAATTTCATTTAATCTAGGACATCATCTCTTTGCGGCATATTCACTTAACTTCAGACACCTGCCTAAATTAGGAAACAAGGCTCCCCCTGCAGCTAGTCATAGATAGAGGCTGCCTGGCAGAGTGATTCAGAAAAGAAGCCTGAATCATGTGTTCAAAACAGGCTTGCTCCCTTCTGGAAGACCTTCTCTCCCTATTGTGTACATAAGGATCATAAGAAAGCTAACTTGTTAACTGAGGCAGCTAAAGCGTTTGTCTGCAGTGTGCGTGCATGTGCGCGTGCGTGCGCATGTGACAGTCTCCTGCATACTTTAGTTCCAGCCCATAAAACAAGAATGACAGCACTTCCCTATCTCGCAAGGGTGAGACATCAAGGTGCTGTGGTGATGAGATCTCACAGGAGACAGTGACCTAAAAAAGAGGAGATTTTAACCACTGAATGGTTTGTAATGGGGAGCTGTGAGGCTTACACTACAAACTTAAACCACTTTGGATTTACTTTGTGGGAAGAACTATTCCACCCAAAAGACCACTGCCTGAGTTTTAACCAGTGTTCTTGGGAGGTCCTAGCTACTCAGGGCACCAATATAACTCTGTAACCTTAATTTCACCTTAAAATGTTGCAGAAATGTGTTTTAAATGCATTATATTTACCCCTATATGCTATATCAATATACACACATACAGCTTTAACTATTTCAAGGTCCCTGCTGAGAGCTGTTAGCATAGACAGAACATGGGTCTGCATACTATTTACACCACATGCACCATCTGCTCCAACATTTTAATGTCATTTACCAGGCAAGAGCTGAACAGCAAAAAACCTGCTAGATAAAAGATATTAAATTTCCCCTTCCCCAAAACATACCCTGCTGCTTGATATATGAACCTAATTCACTCATAACTAAAATTTTATTTAAGAACATATTCATAAATTAAAAGAAAAAACCCTATGTCTGCAAGGTAACATCAATATAATTTTTCTATTGCCTACTAATTTGCTGCCCATGAAGAACTGTCAAAACCTGAAAATCCTTTCCCCCAAAGCAAAGACGACAGTGGACAAGTTAAGAACTTAAAGTTATTACTTCCCTTCAGATATCAATTTTGATGGTCCTCAATAAACAAATAAAGAAAGATCTATTTACTGCAGCATTGCAGCCAAGGGAGTTCTACATGTTAAGACTGCTATTGGGCTGAAGGTGGCAGCACTGGGCCCAGTAATATTTAAATTCTGGAATTAAGTCCTACAACTGATCTGTAAAAGGGCTACCAAATAGGAAAAACTTATACTTCAAGTACCAGCTTTCACCCAGGAGTACACTCAAGACAAATAAGCTTCCACCTTTTAAAACAAGAGCAATGCTTTGTTGAAGTTACTACAAACTCCTTTCTTTGTGTTCAATGGCACTTATGAAGGTGTTTAGACAAGATTGGCAATTATTCCTCATGAGAAATACAAACAAAATGAACAAGGAATAAAGTATTAGGAAAACCACCTTTGCTATAAATTCAGGATATCACACACAATTCAAAGCCCAAGACTGCCCAGCAACTTTTAAACCTATAATCACATGCAAACTTGACAAATCTTCCCTTCATCTTACTTAAGGTCCAGCATCATCCGCTCATTTCCTCACTGAAGACATGACAATACCCCCCTATTCAGGCCAGAAAACTGACATTTCCTCTTCCAAACCCCTACACCATTCCCTACTAGATTCAGCTTCAATCCAAGAAACAAAAAGATGGGTTCCTTAAGACTGTAAATATCAATATTACTTTCTGAGGTGGAAGGTAGAAAACCTACACAGAGCAGGAAACCCTTACCAGCTCTTCCTGTTAGTAGCTTAAATACAGCTGCCTTCATGATTCATAACCTTAGGAAACAAGGTATCAAACCAATTTCACACCAGAGCTGAATGACTGTTTTTCCAAACATTTCAAACCACCAGTCCAGTGATCAGAAGCAATTATCTCTTGTAGTCATCATACCAAATTTTCCTTCATTCTTCAACTCAAGGCTCATTAAAGGTCAACATAGCAAAATGAGAGTTAAGAATCATCAGAAAAGGAAAAGAGAACACAAAGTCTTTATGCCAATGTACAAAAACACCGTATGCCCACAGCTTGAACGTTACATGCAGTCCTCCTACAGCAAAAACCCGTGAAAGATGCAGATAAGAGTGATGAGGACTACCAGAATGTATGGATCAGCTTCCATACAGGGAGCTATTTTATGACCAGGACCCTCTGGCCTGGAAAGAAATCACTGCTGAGAGTTATGCCTGAGATCTAAACAAATCATGAGTGGCATAAAAAAGGAAAAAGGAACAACTATCCATTGTCTCTGCTCCTATTAGATAAGGAGCAGCAACTGAAACTAGTCGGTGACAAGAGTCAAAACAACAAGGAGGTGATTCCTCATGTAAGCTAAGTTACAGAAATTCTTCTACAAGACATTGCAGATGCTAAAGGTTTGCTGTGACTCAAAAAAGTACTTCAACAAATTAATGGAAAAAAATCTACAGGGGCTATTAAATACAGAGGTATTTTCAGCTCAGGATATCAACAGCTGCAGAAGCACATCAGGGAAGTATTAGTATACCCAGGCTGTGTTCTYATACTCTTTGCGAGGCACCTGCTTGGGTACCATCAGAGACAGGATACAGGGATGGGCAGACCTTTGACTTGATCTGGTGTGCCATCCTTACGTTATATACCCGTAGTATATACAAGTTCAAAAGTTCAAAAACAGCAGGAAAAGTCGCCAATAATATGGAATTATCTTTAAAATGTCCTTTTTTAAATGACTGGGGTTTTTTGGTCTCTGAGTTTGGGGTAAACTTTAGTCCAATTTTCATGCTTCCCCACCCCCAGCTAACATATTCTGCAACACTGAGCAGTGGGAATATGGCCATTGATTTCAATCAGCAAAGGATCACACCCTAACTGCTTCCAATTTCACAGGTACTAAGCAACATTATGTGATCACAGCCTCTGAGTAAGCAAATACCCTGTATTCCAAGGTTGCAATCATAGAAACCCAAACAGATCTGTGAACTTCAGCACGTACCGGTGAACACAATCTCTGCAAATCTTGAATAACAAGTCTCTCGAAGCACAGAAAAAGTCTTATGTCAACTGATATTAGTTCTACTGTACTATTGCATTTCCTATCCTCACCATGGACCTAAAACTGAAAATACTTACAAGTGTATTGTAAAAATTTCTATATTTTTCCAGCACTAACCAGATTAAAAATAACTTTTCTTTATATTAAAATTCATATACAACATTCCTATTCAGGTACAGTCTAAGATGACAAACAAAATGCACATAAAAATAAAAAGTTAAACAGTATGCTAAGTTAGATTTTATACTTTTTACTGAATATTAAATTAGAATAGTGAACTTCTCTGTCCACCCTACAGTAAATAATTGCTCTAGTTTAGCATCTTCGGCCATAGGGGAACATGTAACATCATTCCTTACAATTCTGTGTCCTTGCAGTAGTGCATATTTTTTCAACAATTTAAATAAAACATCATAGTAGCATATATGTTTTACTTTTTCTTTTAAAAATAGTTAATATCACTGTTACACATCATATTCTCCATGCAGTCAGAAGTAGAAGACTTTCCTGAATGCAAAATAACTCAAAAAACACTCAGCATCTGGATTGGCTTTAATAGAAATGGTACCTACAGCTCTTTTCAGTTCGCGTTTGCTCATTCACACACCAAGACAGCAGGAACCTTCCTTGCTGTTAACACAGAAAGTCTGAATGGTTCACAAAACTGGATCACTCCCACTACCCAGTGAATGATGAAGAATGAGGCTGGTTGCCCCTCTCTTGGCAAATCCAAAAATGGTTTAACATTTTAAGTATGTGAAATGTTAAGGGTGCAATAAAACACTAGCAAAGTCTGCAGACAATAAAGGAATGAGTGTTCTATTTGAGAAATTTCAACAAAAAGTGATGTTTTGTTACCTCTCAGATTTGGGTTCTTTACCACACCTGTACTGTGGAGATCCATGTCAGAAACTGGAAATCTAGCTGGTTAAAAAGCATAAGAAAAAAAGAGAAGGCTACGGAACCTCTTCACAGACATCAAAAGAAGGAAAAAATGAGCAGAATGGGAAGGCAGGTGATGAAGAATATTCTTAATATTTTTGAACAAATGTGATGATTTTTCCCTATGACCAGTACACTTCTATTTACATGTACCGAAGGACTGTATCACATTCTATTTAAAAGAGGCTGAAACCAAAGAAAAGTTTCTCTCTAAACATAAGAATGCATCAGAAGACTTCAACAGGCTATTCTCTTTTGGAAAATAACAATTTAACAAGTTTAATGTCGATTCCATCGGGTATTAAAGCTATACTGGAACTCTTCACTCAAGACTGAAAATCTTAAATGATCTGTCAATACCATCAAAATTTGCTGCATACTCAGGTCAACCTCCAAGGAACTATAGTGAAGTATTTCAGGCAGGGAGTTGTCATTAGAAGATCTGCCAGTTTGATAGAATCATCTGTCAACACAAAGAAACAGCTACTTAATGCCTAATATTCAGCCCCTTTGACCCTGTCTTTTAATCTGTCCCCAAAGCTTCTTCAGTTATCACACACAGACACACACACATATATATGTATAYATATATACACACACACACACATATATATATGAAACAAAACTGTATAAAAATCATCTGTGCTGAAGCATCCGCAAAGACTCTTTAAATTACAACCACCGAAGATCACCAGGCACATCCAACTTATGCTTTGAGTGATTGTTTCCGATTGCCTTACAAACTAGTGTTTCATATTCAAGCAGTAACACACAATATAAAAGGATTTGAGGCTTTTGTAGGTAAAATCTATCTTCCTTCCCCTTGGGAAAATATTATTTTCTTTGGAAGGAAAAGCAATACTTGGCCACAAACATCAGATTTCATAAATATGTATTTTAGTAGTCAATAACAAGCAAAAAAGCCCATAAGACAAAAATCCAAAACCGCAAGATACTAGAAATGCTATGGACCATATGAAAATACCAAAGTCTTTCTGCTAGTTATTTAGTTTATTGGAACATTGAAATTCTTTGAAGCAAAGGATAAACTGTGCACAAGCACAATGCATTTCAGTAAGATCAGTTTAAACAAATATTTTTGAAATATCTGCTGTAGAGATTTCATTCAGTTTCTGTTCATTCTGCTGCATCTTCCCCTACAATTTCTGCAAACTCATCAGTTTCTTCTCCAACTTTTATCAGTAAGCTGTGCAGCATACCATGAAAAGGATCTTTTCGCTTTCAGCCTGTGAACTGGCACACCAAGACAAGTAACTGAAATACCTTCAGCACCAGGTTAGCCAGTCAAAAACGAGGAACGTTTCTCTTTTTCATTCAGCCCTACTGAGCTGGTTTCTGGTAGAGCCTGTGAAGAGACTGAGGCAGGAACAAGCAATTCCCCAGTGTCTATTCTAGACAATCTAACAAAGGAAAGATTCAGAGCATCTAGGTGTAGGCACCAGTGTCTGCTCCCTAGTCAGAGGAGGTATGTCTGTATTGTGGGTCAGAGCACCAAGGCTAGATGCTTAATGTTAGGCAATGTGATACCTATCCGTAGTCAAGGAATTTTGTAATCAGTGAGCAACTGGGGTGGGAAGCGGAGGAGAACCACTAGTGTTTTTCYATAAGTATGGTTTTTTGAGCAGTCTATCTCAATTTCTTTCGCCTGCAATTCTCCACTGACTGAAAATAATGCTGCCTCCCATATAGGTAAGCAGACAGTATGCTGAACCAAGGCACAAGGACAGAGCTATTTGGAAGTCACAGGCCTCCTCTCCTGGGCTGATTAAGACCCTACTCCTTGCTGATCTGCTCTGGTTTAAAAGTGAAGGTTTTATTTTAACCTGAGAGTCCTACATAACCAATATGCTTTAGACTTGTACTCTGACAACAAAGTTGACAAAGTAATGTAACTCAACTAAAAGCTTTGGTGCTTCAAAGAGATTTAAGGGGATGGGACCAGGGTAATAAGCAAAGCAGTGATCATGCATACTGGAGGCATAAAGGATATTCTAAAGGTGGAAAACAAGGAACTACTGAAAAATCACTGTTTTTCAAATCTAGGATGGCTTTGGAGGGCACTCCAGTACTGCTAACAAAAAAGCTGAAGGAGCTAGGAAAGAAAATTTTCATCTTCACCCTTCTTCACAGAAGAACCTTCTTTCTGGATGTCTGAATTTTCAATTCTGGACAAAGGCAGCTTGCTGCCATAAAACTTGGCTTCACCAAGCTGGCATTCCAAAAACCTACTAGGGTTTAAATTGTTGTAAAATAGGAATAAAGAAAAGAATACCGGGAGCAGCAGCAAGCAGGGAAGATTGGCGTTTGACTTTTTACTTGACTGAAAACATTAACTTACCTTGCCCTCATTGTTATTTTAAACCTAATCAACTAATTGTTAGCCAATGCAAATTATGACCACACTTCTTCCTCACTTGTGGCAAACAGATTCTAATGCTTCAATAAAGTCACATCGAGAGGCATTAGACTCAGCTTTTTTAGCCAAATGTTTTTGCATAGCCACTTGGAGGGAGCAGAAAAACAAAATTATGGCTACACAAAGTGCAATTCTCACTAAATAAAGTAAAAAATGATTGGCGCTTCCATGACAAATAGCTTCAGCCCTCTAAAAATATCTTGCTAATGGAGTAAAAGAATCTTTTTTAAAAAAATCAATAACATGATTTTAAATTAATAATGCAAATMTAAAAGTCATTCAAAATCTGGACTTGAATTACTAGATTTGTGTGTTCCTTGAAAGATTAGAATTACAATAAACAACTAGTTAGAAAAGTTTTGGTACAGAAGGGACATAATTTTGAAGACCATTATTCAGAATGTGACAAAAAGCTGAAGGCATATTAAATTGAAAGCTTTGATTGTGGTAGAAAACTTCCCACTGGTGTTTCATGCACATTGATTCACAGATACACATACACACACACACACACACACTAATTGCTCTGAGACCACAGTTTAGCTCTTCTAACACACATTAAAGGAACCTAAACAGAACAGAAAAGCTTTTCAACAAGAAAGCCTGGTCATTAGTCTATTACGTCTGATTGAAATAATATTAGAGTCTTTCATTTCTGAGGCTGATCAGAATCTGTATTACATTTATTACACCATGAACATGATAGCCCTAAAAAGATCTTTAGAATAAACTGTTAACCCATTGGGGAGGAACTCTGGAAGAGGATTTACATTTTTAAAAGGAAAATCATCACATTAAAACACATGCAAACATTGAAGAAAACAAGAAGCCCTAAGTACTTGGAAAACTGAGCCATTTATAGTCATCAGACTTGAACTTCAAAAGAAAGAATTTACAGCACATTAAAAGACAACAATAGCTTAGGAAAGCAACTGCAACAAAATCAACTGTATATAACATAGCTACTTGAAAGAGCACTTGCAAGAAATAAATGGATCACACCCCAAAAGGCTCCCATTCCTAACAAATGGTACTGAAAGACACTGACTGACAGAGGTCTGAGCACCTACCAGCTGCACTGCACTAAAGCAAATTGCCTATTCTTTGCCAATGAAAAAACAAGCTCATAAAATTCTCTGTATGAAAATAATCAGAAAGAAATGTCAATTTCTCTTCTCCTTCCTTTCTGCTTACGTGCAAGTTTTAGACGGCAAGTCATGTTAGATGATATTTTCTCAGTAATAATTCCAACTAAATTAAATGATGCTGCTCTTAGTGCAGTTTCAAACTTATAAATAACCAATCTGGGGAGCAAAAAAACAAAACAAAACCAGAAGGCAACCTATCATTTACCCAACAACCAAGCAGCAATATGAAAGACGTCCCATTCCTCTTTCTATACTTTAGAGATAATGGCACATTCTGATATTCCAAATAATAGGGGATGCTATTTGTTTATGACACTTTTAAATCTGAACTCTGTGTGCACTTGACTTCTCCTGGAAGACAGAAAAATACATACACCAATTCATTAGCTTACCTTTTAAAGCTGAGATTCATCTGTCTCCTCACCTCACAAAATAAAAGACAAGCTTTCTGCTTGCGGGCTCCAGCTCACTCAGTCAATTAACAGGCTGAAATCGCAGCATGCAAGGTCTGCGTTCCATCTGAGGACTATTTGCTGCTGCTGCTACTAACAGGGATGTCTGTACTCACCAGGGAGTAGGGGGCATTTCCGACTGTGAAACTGATTGCGCTAGAAGTGTTTGCTAATAGAGATGTCAATGAAGTAAAGGGGTTTCAGTACCTGAGTTAACTAGCTGTTGCTCCATGACCCCACAGCCCAGGACCTCCAGCCATTCTCCTTGGAAGTTGATCTCCATCTCAAAGGAAGGGTGAGTAAATGGGAAGTAGCAGTCTACCCATCTGACTTGCAGTCCTGCAGCAGTGTTTAAAAAAATAAATAAATATAAACGGTGCACGTTTAAAAGGCCATCCCTCTAACCATCTGTAAAACTTGCCCTTCAGCTAATGACACCAATTACAGCAATCCAGAGAAAATAAATAGCAAACGAACTAATTTACAACACTTGTGCGAGGTCATAAATCTTAAAACTTGTGGGGAAAAAATGACCATGTCTTTTCTAATATGAAAAACACTTTGTGCAATTCAAGAACCCTTTGAAACCAAATCAATCATTTGTCAAACTCTAGCAACCACCTGGCACAGAATGAAAATGAGCCCAGATCATGGGAAGGTGGGTAATTTTGTTATTCTCTGCACCTTGAAATGACCAACTGCTCCTCACTGGAAAGGTAACATCTTTAGTTTTTAGTTAGTATTTTACAGACCAATGAGGCAAATGAATCTCTTTTTTTTCATACGCTTCCATCAGAACCTATTTAAAATACAAAGCTATTCCTTCCATATATGTTTAGATAGGAACATTAAAATGAACTGTTAATACATGCAAATATAGAGATATACACAACATTATGAAGGCAGGCTGTACACAAGCACACACACAGTATTGCAAGTGGACCGATATCCTATTCTGGCACTTGAAGGAAGCAGAGTGGAACTTTCTGTGGATGTGAAGTGCAAGGGAGCAGCGATGCTCCATAATTTGCTCTGTTTCCCTCCTCTTCGCACCTCTGAAGTACCACTGAGGAGGGCTAGGAAACATCTGGCACCACAGAGCGGAGCAGTGGAGCCAGAAGAGGGCAAGGCCTACAGTGCTGCCAAATACAGAGATGCTGTTAAGACCCTCATTGTATTTGATGGGTTTTAGTTCTTATAATCATTTACACAAGCTTTCTTTCTCTAAAGAGATTCTTCTAGTCATTAGGTGGCAAGAGAAAACTGTCTTGGAAACATAAACCTTAAAAACTCTGAGAATTGAACTGCTATTATGGGCCTTAACCCGAAGACCACTCTTCCCTTCAGTTCAGTCAAATTCTAATCAGCTTTATGATCATTAACAATCAGGCAGTCCCAGTTTTAAAAATAATGGGCAGAGCAAAGATTGTTTGGGTGATAATAACTGTTAACAACCCTGCTTTGTTTTTCTGGCCTTTTTTGGTTTTGAAAAGAAACTTTAAACATAAAATTGCGGAATTTGCATTGAGAGATTTTCAAATTAAAACATTTTCTGTAGCCTCAAGGGTTAGATTTTCTTTGACCATTTCTGAAATATTAAATATGGCTACAGAAACATACACAGTAAGTTATAACAAATGCATGCATACATAGCCAAAACATAAAATATCTGACAGTTATGAAGTACTTTGCTGGATGCTATGAACTTTCAAATGGAAAGGTGGATTTCAAAATAGATATGTTGGTACTTCTAGATTTTCTTTTCTTTCTTAAGAATAAACCTCAGGGAATTATATGAATGATAGAGTAGTGTTCTGATAGCTTTCATATACACAATTCAGAAAACTAAAATATTAGCAGTTAGACCATTCATAACTGCATTGTGACTTAAAGCAATCACTTTATTGCTTGTTTATGCGTGTAAAAGTACAAAATATTACATAGATGAAATGTGTATACAACAGTATGGTATGCTGAAAACATACTTTTTAGTTTCCTGATCTTTGTACAAATGCAGTTTAATCCTAGGCCTGAAGTACAACTTTGCACTCTCTGTAAAGCTAAGTACACATGAGATGTTTTCATTTAGTCTGCAAAATTTGCAACTGCGGCAAGAATGACGTTGAATATTCAAGTAGTGTCGTTCTCAATAACAACATTCTGATGATGTTTTCTTTTTAATCCTCTGCTTACTTCAAAATGAAGTTCTGGGGGAAAAAAAAGAAAGGATTTCTCTGCTTTTCATTCTTAATTAAAAGAAATTTAAATAAAAACATTTAAAGATCATTTTTTATTTTGAATTTTAATGCACATAAGTATTTTTCTCAAGGGACAGTTGTTTTAAATGCAAATAAGCAAACAAACAAAAACCTATAATAAAACAAATCAAAACAAATCCACCAAGAAGAAACAAATTTGACCTTCACCTGTTCTCTAAATTAATAAATATGCCCATATGACACAATAATTTTATTCATACAGGATCCAGGACAATTGGGAAATATTTCTGTATTTTATATTCAAGTGTTCTTTAAGACTTTGGGCTGTGTAAGACTTTACTGAAAAGCACAGGGTGCTCAGCTTTCTGCAAGATTAAGCCTTCTAACAGCATTCTGTTGACTGTCACAAAATAAATGGGTACATTTATTATTTAGAAACAAAATATTGTCTTGGTGCTCAACATATTCCCAAAGAATAAAGGACATTGCTCATTCTCAGCAAATTAAAACACAAAACTTTCTGTAGTCCTACATAATTTACCTGATTAGGCTTAATTTATTTCTTCTCAGACTACACTCTATATAAACCTGGCAAAAAGGATTTTTTTCTAGAAATTTTGGAAGGCCAAGACATGCAAATCTGACTTAAAACAGAGACACTTAACAGAATTCAGAATCTAATCAAATGTCTGATCATCAGCTACATACTAATTTCATTATTTCAAAGGGATTATTTATATTAGCAAAGGACATGAGCTCAGTTTACTGCGTCGCAATGTCCATGGGAGTTCTTCCATGGATAAATGTTCAGCAGTAACTGTCTAARCACCACGTCTCCAATGAGTAAAGAAAACATGGCTAGTTATTGCTATTTTTAAGTAATGAATCCAGGTAAGGAATTGGATGTAGCTTGCACTCAAAAGTAAGGGTGTTATCAGACATTAAGCTAAGCTAGTTGCTGTCAGTGCTAGTCTAATTGAGTCCCATAATGAAAAAGGCTTGCCCAAAGGCACCCCCCCAACACACACACACACACAAAACACAAACAAAACAAAACCCCACACCATTAAAGCAGCCCATTGCTACGCCACAGCAGAGAAGCAACAAAGCCAGAGACCCAGGTGGTCTTCACTGACCAGAAATTCTCTTTGTTCCTGTAAGGATTATTTTTACAGAAGGATTCTATGGGAGAAAAAGGGAAAATTTGCAGAATGGAAGCTACTGAGCACAGAAGGTATTAAAACCCGTCCACTTGAGAAGTGTGGCAGTTCCTAAGTATTCTGCACTTCATTACTTCAGCTAATTCATCTCACTATAACAGTTGGGAGATGGCTGACCATAAACCTACTTTAGCTCATGTTTTTCAGAAGTTATTAGCCAGACCCTTAAGCCCTCAATAAATAATCTCTTTTTTAAAAAAAAAAACTCCTTACACTCATAGATCTCAGAGCACTCTGCCAAGGAGATGTCATTACAACAGAGTTAGAAGAAGAAAGAACAGAACAATGTGTTTGATTTTTAAAYACATTCACTGGCTATTCAATGGGAACTAACAACAGTGGAACTATTAGTTAAAGCATGGCTTTACTCATCCTCCTGCCATCTCTCATAGCTGTCTAGGAATTTGGTAGATAATTAAAAAATGTGAACCAGGAAGAGAAAACTTTCTTGAAAAGAATCTAATGTAAATATTAAAACATAATTTAAAAATTTAGGGGCATGTCTTCAACCCCCCCCACAAAAATCAGTATGACTAACTTTGAGCTCAAAGCCCTTTAACACTTTACTTGACTTCATTACAAATTTATCTGCTTTTCAAAATAACCACTGCTTAGTTCATTCATTTCCCCTAGCAGGATGATGAGAGATCTGATCATAAAGGCAGTCCTCTTCAGAGGAACAGGATGAGCAGTTCAGCAACTGCATATCAACTACCTGGAAACATCCCAAATATGCCAACTAGCATATGCCACCTGGCCACTAATGAGGCCATAATCCACTGCCTGATGTGAGGCATTTCTATTGCCATGAGTGACACGCAAATGATGGCAGCCCACGCCTGAGACTGCTGTGGGTTGAAATATTTGAGACAGACATTTCTATCTCCCAGTCAGCATTTTGCCAGCAGAACTTCCTGAGATGAGGAGGAAATCAGTGCACACCTTTTCATATCTCACTTGCTGGGAGTCAAGTGTCCAATTCCTAGAGATCCAAACAAGCAGTATTTTCACAGCAAAAATTGCTCAGTATTTCACATGTTTTCCTCTTCCTATATATCCCAACATGCAAAATCTTAAGTTTATGCAATTGTAGAAGCAGAAAGGCAGGTACAATTCCGGACAGAGGATTGGGGGTGGGGGGAGGTGAGGGGTTGAGGGGACTTTAGCATCCCTTATTAGCAAAAACATTCTTATGTAAAAACAGGACCTTTAGCAAAGAACTGTGAAGAAAACACATTTATGTTACACCAGCATCAGTGGAACAGCTGGACACCTTAAATAAGGTTTAAATCACTTTCAGAAACTGATCGCTTAAAGGACATAAAAGTTGTGCAAAGCTATATCCAATTTTATATGCCTGTGGATTCCTCCACAAAGATCACTGGATCTTCATAGCATTTTTTCCTGCAGCGATCATTGATTCCATTAAAGTCAAAATTTCTCATTTGCTTTACATTCATTTCCTGAGCCTAGCCATGAATAAACCAAATATGATACATATTTCTCAGGGCACTGTTAAGCAAAGTAAATGAACTATAAACTATAGAGACACAAGTGAGCTGGGCAAGGGCAATTAAAGCTATGTTTTGTGAGTTAGTATTTGCTCTGTCTTATTTAACAACTTCCCTAATGAGATAGAAATGAGAGCAACAGCTTGCTAGTTATATGTGTTCATTATAATACACTTGGAATTTACTGCAAACACCAGAAACAATAGGAGAGGTACAAGGCTCAGAAATGTCAGCAAAAAGCAAAATGAGAATTTGTTTGGAAAACGGTCCTTGGAAAGTAGTACACCTGAGGAAGAGAACAAGAAAAAGTTATTAGATAACAAGAAAGAAACCTAGACCTACTGCTTGCAAATAAGAAAGATTTGTTTGAAGACATAACTGTCAACAGCAGCCTTGGCTGCAGTGATCTTAAGATCATAGAGTTTAAGATCCTACAGGGTGTGAGGAAGACAAGTAACAAAATAAAGATCCTGGACTTCAGAAAAGCAGATTTCAGCTTGCTCAGGGAACCATTAGGAGGGATCCCTTGGGAGTCTGCCTTGGAGGGCAAAGCAGCTCAGGAGTGCTGAGAGACTTTCAGAGACAGCCTTCTCAAAGCACAAGAGCAGTCCATCCTCCCAAGCAGGAAAAGGAGCTGGCAAAACATAAAACCAGCCTGGTTAAACAGTGAGCTATGGAGAGAACTCAAATGCAAAGAAGAAATGTCAGAGATGGAAAAGGGGACAGGCTATTTGCCAAAGAGGCAAATAGAAATATTGCTCGGGCCAGTTAGAAAGGCAAAAGCCCAGCTGGAGCTCAAACTGGCAGGAGACACCAATAACAACAAGGCAGGTTTTTACAGGGAAGTCAGCAGCAAGCAGAAGTACAAGGAAGATGTAGGTCCTGCTGCTGAATGGGGCTGGCAAGTTAGTTACAAATGACACAAAAAGCTGAGGTACTCAATGCTTTTTTTGCTTCAGTCTTCATAGGTAAAGCTAGCCCCGAAGTCTCTATTTCAAGAAGCAACAACAAAGAAATAGCAAACCACTGATAGTAGAGGAGGGTTGAGTTAGGGACCATCTATACAAATTGGACATATACAAGTCAACGGGAGCTGATGAGACACATCCAAGGTGCTAAGAGAGTTGGCTGATATCACTGAGGATCATGGAGATCAGGGCAAGTCCCAGTGAGAAAGAGGGCAAATACTATACCTACCTACAAAAAGGCAAATACAGAAGAACTGGGAAACTACAGAAAAGTCAGTCTCAGTTCAGTCCCTGGGAAAATTATGGAACAGGTCCTCATGAAAGCCATTTCCAGGCACAGAAGGTGATTTGGGAAACCAACATGGACTTACCAAGGGTAAACCATGCTCAACCAACTTGATTGCCTTCTATGATGAAACAGCTTGCTTAGTGGATGAGGAAAGTGCTGTAAACATTACTTACCTTGATTTTAGCAATGCTTTTGACACAGTCTTCCAGAACATCTTTATTGACAAGCTGGTAAGATATGAACTGGATAGGTGAACCACAAAACTGGCTAGGTGGGCAGAAAACTGGCTGTGCTGCCAAGCTCAAGGGTGGTGGTTAACGGCTCCAAGTTAAACTGACAGCTGGTTGCAAGCAGGTTTCCTCAGTGGTCAGTGCTGGGTCTGATACTATTCAGTATCTCAATAAAATGATCTGAATGACAAGACTGAATGCACCCTCACCAAGTTTGCAGATGACACGAAACTGGGAAGAGAAGTGGATAAGCCAGAAGGAAGAGCCACCATTCACAGAGGCCTCAACAGGCTAGAAGACTATGCCAAAAAGAACTGCATGAGGTTTAACAAAGATAAACATCAAGTCCTGCAACTGGGATGGAATAATCCCAAACTGCAGGACAGGCTAGGGTCTGACGGACTAGGGTGCAGCCCTGCCAAAAGGGATGTGGGAGTCCCAGGAAACAGCAARCTGAACATGAGTTAGCAGTGAAGGCAAACCATGTCCTGGGCTGCATGAGTAAGAGTACAGGCTGCAAATCAAGGGATGTGATTATTCCATGCTACTTGGCTCTTGTTAGGCCACAGCTGAAATAGTGTCCGGTTCTGGCCCCCCAATTCAAAAAAATACATTGAAAAGCTGGAGAGGGTCCAGTGGAGGGCCACCAAGATGACTGGAGGATTGGAGAATTTGACATATGAAGAAAGGTTGAAAAAACTGTTTTGTTCAGCCTAGAGAAGAGAAAACTTGGCGGGGAGAGGGAGGGAATTAATCACAGTCTTCCAATACCTAAAAGGTAGTTATAGAGAAGATGAAGGTACTCTCCTCACAAGGATGCATGGTGACACAACAAGAGACAATGGGCACTAGTTGCTTCAGGGAAAATTCTGTCTGGATGCAAGAAAAAAAAATCTTCATCATGAAAGCAATTAACTATTGGAGTAGGTTCCCGAAAAGAGTGCTGTAATCTTCCTTGCTGGACATATTCAAGACCTGGTTTGACAGGGCCATGAAAAACCTAATCTAAGGCTCTGATTTCAACAAACATTGGACCAGATGATCTCCAGAAATCCCTTCTAATCTAGACTTTTCCCCAATTCTAAAGAAGTCACGACAAAAAATATGATATTGGGCAGCAAATTTTAAGTCTGCAATCAGAAGGAACAGGAGTGAATTTTGGCCTGTTTATGCAGAGCAACAAATCACAGAACCAGCACAAAGTAATTCTTTTCCCTTTGCCTCAGCAGGATTACTTCCAAATCTCTCAGGGTGCAGAAAGCTTTTGGCAAACTACAGAAGGCTTAGAGAAAAAACTGGAGTTGGGGAAGACTGACCTAATGCGGGAGGAAAACTAAAACCTTGTTAAACCTCGTTAACCTTGCATACCCTGGTTACAAGTTAWCTCAGACAAGACACAATTACTTCATTGACAGATCTGAATGTGGAGATGGAGGTGTAAGTTAATTATTATATTTAAAAAAGTGTGCGCAGTATCTGTAGGTAATAGAGACRAATTAAGAAAGGTGATCTCTAGGTTGAATATTTGAAATAGCTCCCTGACAGCAAGATCTCATGAAAGAAATGGAATGAACATCACTTGCAGAATGCAAAATTAGGCAACACATACCATTAGAAAATGTAATAAAAGGAACTATCTTACATTGTCAAGAATTTAAGACAACCGACTGCATGCACTAGACCTTTCCCTCTCTCTAATATATGTCATTCCTTTTGCAGCTGGCAAAGCCAGGAAAAAATAAACAGACAAACCTTGGGAATAAATACAGATGCAGATTTTAATGAAGTCTTTGACCTTTCATAACCTAGTGATCTTTAAGCAACTTTTGTTACATTATTTACTGGCATTTACAGCAACACTGAAGTACCCAGCATTCCTGATAGTGCAGGATAAGTCAGATAAAGCAAAAGTGGCTCCCTAAATATTGTGTAAACCAGGCTTAAGGCAACACACATTTGGCAAGCAATGAAAAAAAACAAAAAAGTTAGTGAAATGGACAGTTAAACTCCAGAGTTCCTCAATCTATCATGGACCTGAGCTGGTAAATTCACAGAAAAGCACTGCAGAAGAACAGCTATCCAAAGTTTAGAACTCCAGGCCTAAGCTAGTTTATGCAAAACTAACTTGCATCTAACCTAATCTACAATCCAAACAATCCACCTACGGATAACAGAGTTGACTATTACAATGCAACATTTCAGTAGCTTTCTGCAGCTATGCACATGCTATCCAGCTAGAACACGTGTGACTTAACTGCGATATTCTGTGGACAGCATGGGCTGTAAAGAATACAACTGAAGTATAAAAATAATAAAATTTTTGCTTTTAATAGAACATGAGGCTTTACAGAATATCCACAAGAAGAAAAATTACACAATTTTTCTAAGGAACAACAAATGCAGTAAAATACATTCTTAGCTTTAATTACTTTCATGTCTCAACTCCCTTAGATTTTAAATTAAAAACATACCATAAAACAGAGAGTGAAATGAAAATTAAAAGATGAAAGCTGTCAAGAGACAAATTTAGTTATGTGTGTCCCAGGTCCCTTGCACTGCACCCATCTTGAATGTCTACTGTCCAGTGTGAAGCTTGTTTCTGTGGGTACTGCTTTAAATTCTTGTTCTTATTGACCTCTTAAAAGAAGATCAAGAAAGCGAAGGAGAGGTGGCTTCACATTTCCAAGAATGGAGGGGAAAAAAAAAAAGATACAATCATATTTAAATCACTACCCTGTCTCTGTGTTTCAGAAAAACAGCATGGGCATAGAAATCAGTAAGCTCCGCAATAAGAGGAAGGAACCTACTTTCAGCCTGTAGGTTTACAGTCATTTAAGATTTTTTTTAAATGTATTTCTAGCCACTGTATAGACTTTAGAAGAATTAATAATAGGCAACATACTGAAGCTTAAAGTGCAGCATCTGTCAACAGTCACAGAAGGATGTCACTAAAGTTTCAGATATCACTAATAACTCCCAGAAAATGCTCTCTTTAACAGCACTCCGAGCATCTGAGGCACTGATCTAAAAACACCATTCTTCCTATTACTCACTTTGATCCTAATTTTGTATGTTTCAGAAGGCTGCTGGTAAGTAAAACACAACCATAAGAAGAACTCAAGTCAGGAAGTTAACAAAATTTCTTTCCAGGTGGGTAGAACAAAAACTGGTAAAAGTTTTCTTTGTTGTAAATTCAGCTTTAGAATTTCAGAAGAAAATTCAAGCAGTCATATATAGGACTTGATACTATCATCAATCCACTCTTGGAACTACTGCTATAAATTCAGTGGGCATCTTAAAAGAGCTTTGAAAGTAGCCAGCATATCCCATGCATTCTAATACTATCCAGCATTTCCTCAACAAAAAAATGAATCAGTTCAGAAGACCAGCCTCCTTGCCAGTAAATAGCATTAACACAGCAATTTTAACTCAGGCCATTTATAAATTCAGCTACAGAAACAGAAAGCAGGTATTTCTGAGGAGAGAACAGTATTTCATTCTTTCACACAGACATTTATTACCCTTCCTTATTTTACTCTAAATAACAAACAACAAATATTCTTCAGTTTTGTGCTAGCTTGGCAAAGACTGCCTCCCCTCAGCTAAGAGGTTTAATTTATTTGTGTGAGGATAATGCTCATGGCACTTTGTGCACAGAGGCAGCAAAGCACATGCATGTAGCTACGCCTTTTCCTGTCAAGCCCCATGCTGTTAGCGTGAGATTTGTTCGGTGCCCACTGCACTCCCACTGAAGCACCCAGCTCTCATGCAATCCCAGGTGTGACACCACAGCTCTTCTCTGCCTTGAGGCAGCACCTGTCAGGCTGTGTCCCTCTGGGACAAGGGAGGCCAATGAAGGCAAGGGAAAGGGGCATCCGCATAGGCTTGTGCTGTGGTTGGAATTGCCTCTCATCACAAGACCCACACTGACATTACACATTGCATCTACTCTAATACCTGTCCTCTGCCACATGTGAGCCTGTAGTTTGGTCTGGCATGTGTCCTCACCTGTATGCATGCCCACCATATTACCCCGACACACTGGACATGAAACCTCTTCACAAATGCCTGACTCAACACAATGTGGTGTGCACCAGTATTCAGGAAAATCAAGAGGWGTGTGTATTGTCTGATGGGCTCTCCTCAGTAATTTTACAAAATTGTGTATATAATACAACAAAAAACATAAAATATAAAAATACAACAGATTACAGCTGAAAAGTCAATTAATAGCAAGTTACTCTGACATTAAAAGACATTTGAATGGAACTCTTTGACCAAACTTGTGACAAAAACCTAACAGTCAAGAATAAGACTGAAGACTCCTACCATTACTATACCCCCCATTAAAAAAAAGAAGATATGGCTCTTTCAGTATATAAGCTGTCAACATCACACCTAACCTTCTTGTTTTTATTATGCAGCCATACCAGTCTCACAGGACTGGATTCCTACCTGCCCATCAGCAGTCCAGGCAAAAAGGTGCAAGAACCTACCATCACCAAAGATGTGAGTCATGAGCTTTGTGAGCACTTGCTTCAGATTGAACTCCACCAGCCTCACTGCCTCCATGGTGTGAGATTCTTGCTTGTGCGCAGTGCGATGACCTTGCTCAAACAACTGGAAATCTTCACCATCTTTAACACTGCAGAACAACTAGAACAGAAACACAAGAATACCAGTGTTTTGTACTCATGGCTTAAAATGAAAACAGTAAAGATCTCCAATGGAGTTTATTGATTTAAGTAGGAATCTCACCTGCTAAGTCTGCAGCATGAAATACAAATGTAAAGAGTGTGATTTAACACAAATTCTGTTCACTAAATAAAGAGATGAACCATTGAAAGAACAGAAATATTCAATCAATAAGACTTGTTTTATTTCTGTACCATAACTTCAATAATAATGATTAGCTACAGAGAACTATTAATTTATAAAGGAAACAAATTTCTTTGGGGTAAATGATTATTTTTTTTTTGAAATTCTGTTACTCTGAAAGCTATCATGCAGAACAAAGTACACTGTAGAGTATATCTTAACTATATTCCAAAAAACTATAATATGCAATAGCATTAATCACTGCTTCAACATTTTTTCAATATTTAATATTTCCTAAAAGAAATTAAAAAAAAACATATTTTGTTAATTTTTATCTGCAATCAAATTAATTTTAACACAGAACCTGGTCCCATAGAATAGGACTTTAAACTGCCTATATCTGATTCCTCTGCAGTACAGTTTATTCCTGTAAGGACTACCATTTTCCCAAGTTTCTTTAGACACATCACCTTTCTGTGTACAGAAATTTTGCCTGTGTGGAATTTAAGGGTTTGAGGTCTTGGTGTGTTTTTTTCAGGTTAATTACAAAGCACATGGTCAGGTGATCCACTGTTTGGGATGTGATAGACTTGCTGAGCATGTAGAAGCTGTTCTCCATCACATTTGAGCAAGTAAAAGTTGTCCAATTTCTGGTACATCCACTTACATTTCTGTCCAGGAAATCCCAGACAGATATGTACCGGCAATTCTAACTCCTCTCAGAGAGACAAATAAACCACTCTGGTTAAGTTGTGTCATTAAAGGTTCTGTCTTGGGGAGACAGACAGACAGTTTTATACCATGAAGAGGACTCGTGTTGGAAATTGTTACAACTATATACAAAACAACTCTATTAATTTTGGAGGGCACAGGGAGTTAATTGTGAAAGTGTCTCTGCTGACCTTCCCTGCCCCGACTCCTCCACCTTCCTACATTCAACCAATCACAGACACAGGAAAAAAAAGTTTTCAGATTTTCTTCATAGGAAGTCTCCTAACATAACTAGCTCTTATTCAAGAGATGCCATGAACAGTGTGTAACCTTAATTCCTGAACACACATAGAAGTTGTTTTGACTGCAGTTTGTCTTTGACTTCTTTAGAGCACAAAATGCTTTTAAAAATTCAAATGAACCTCCGGTAACCTACCAATGCTGTTCACAATTAATTTAGACTAATTTATAGCACGCTTCTCACAGATACAATGCTGTGCAGAAGGAGCTTGAGTTTACACAATAGGGAAACTAGCAGCCAAGTGGATAGAGGGAATTAAAAAAAAAAATCTAACTTTGATTTTGCACTTTGTGTAAAGCCAGTGTCTTGTATTACTAGTCAGAAGAGGACTTGGCTGGCAGATTGAGAAAACCCCAAGTTAATCTCCTTAGTGCACTGCAGAAATATATAAAACAAAAAGGAAAAAGAAAAATACTGAATAAAAAGATTATTCATCAGTCTAACAAAAACACTGCTACTAAAAGGCAGCAGTTTGATGAAACCAGGTACTACGCTTTTAAACAAGAGATGCTTTATTCAAGTGCTCACCTGAAGGATTAAAACCCCTTCCTCTTACTGGCATTTTCTGCACTGCTTGCAAGAGACATATGATACCCACCCTACTAACTAATTTACTGTCAGCAGGGCAGATCAGTCATCTAACATTTGGTGTTGAAAGCCGGGGGGTATTCACAAAAGCCAGCTTTAGCCTAGCGAGGCTAATCTCCTTAGACCCCCTCCGTAGGGAGAAACAAGCTCCCTTACACAGCAATTTGGAGTGGCTAAACCAGGCTCCTGCTCTGAAATGCCCTTTACAGGTCCCTATTTCATTTCTATTGACTGAAGAGACTACCCTCCGTAAACCAAAAACATCCTCCTGCTCAGAGAGGTTTCTCCCTTTTGGACTAGAATACACTGTATTTATAAATTAGAAGATGTATTTTTCCCCATTTACCAATATTTGAGGACACGAAACTCCTTTCCTCCTTTTCCACTGTATTGCTCCTCCCCACCCCCAAGCTTACAACACTGTAAGGAACATATTGTCTGGGCAGTGTCTTTACACAGCATTTGCATAACTACATGCGAGTATTTTTCTTTACCATTGCACTATTCCTGAAATGTGGCTACTGCAATAACTTTCTGAAGCAAAAATCTATTTCAGTAGGTTATATCAGATGTGACAGTAAAATACATAGGCGAACCAGTAAAGTAAATACACCCAGTCACACACTAGCCCTCTAATCACCAGCGTGTTTATCCTTCCAGAGGAGCCATATGCACCGTGTCCTCCCTCGCGCCAGGGCCAGTGCTTGGGCAGCCATGCAGCCGCCGCCGGGGAAATGGACCTGGATAAGAGGCGACCCAGGAGAAGGGGGAAAGAGAGAGAAGTTAAAACAGTTGAGCTCCCTTCGGGAATCAGTTATCTTGCAGCACCAGGGCAGGGCCCAAGTGTCCAGCCATGCCGGTTCAGCCAGGCTGCGAAACCCCAGCCTTTGGGGAGTTACTGAAAGCCAGGAAACAGTAACGAAACAGCCACCTCCCAGTCAGGCACGACGTAATGCTCATTTTGGCATTCTTCGTAGCGCTCTCAATTCCAGTGCAACTGTGGACACAGTTATAGTGAGAAAAAAAGTGCCTTGCAGTTGTATTGCTTATTCTCTTTTTTTCCATTCACAAATATTACTATGTCAGGAGAAGCAGTTTTAAACTGATATACCAATTTCATCACTGTGATGACTGAACTGTGCTAAGGAGATGCCTTGGGTTAGAAGCACTATAACCTTTCTATGCACATAAAGCCAGGAAAGCCAATGTTTGAACCAAATGAAGAATGATCTGCATATTGCCTCATCATGCAGAAGAAAAAAAAATTATTTTCCAGGATTTATCAGCATATCTGACTGATGCTACATTACAAAGGAGAAGGGAATCAAAGTGACCTAACCAGCTGGCATGACATTTACCAGTCACATTAGGACAGCTCCTAATAAGAATAAAGTCAAATTTGGCAACCAATAGTAGTCAGAAGATACCAATTTTTAAATGGACAAATAAATGCTTCCTTAAAAGCACTTTACTGTATTTCTCAGCCTGGCATGGATTGCAGGAGTCACATGCGTGATTTCAGCAAAGACCCTAACATCTTTAAAATCATTTGACAGACTTTTTTTTTTTTTTTTTTTTTAAACTCACATCACTTCATTATCCACACATTTAGGATTCAGATCAAGTTTAAGTTTCTCTTTACAGGATACTGACATTCGTATTAGGTTTCAGATCAGAAAGAACTTGTCTTTCAACAATGCAATTGTGTATTATTACTGTCAGTCATGCATACCCCAGTATTAAAATAATGAATACATAATGTTCACATACTCGCCCTCACAGAACAAACCAGCACTTAAAACTAGCTCCACAAGAGGATCTGCGCGTGCCAACACTCAACACTGCCACACCTAATACCTTTTGACTGGCTAGCCTTGACAAATATCCCTATAAATAAACAAACAGCTGCACTCTAAATCCACTTACAAATAGTAAAACCACTTCCACAACACTTTAAATGTCCTGTAACACTTAACTGATGGATTAGTAATGATGCTTATTTGAAGATGGCTCATCAGAAAGAAAACTTACTGCCTGTCCCAATCAGCCTCCAACACAATGAACCTTGTAAACCTGCACCCCAATCCAGGCAGTTTCACGTGCTAAAGAGATATACAGGCCATCAGCTGAAGAGCAGAACGCTCTTTACTGCATATTAATAAGCCTTTATTTTGGGAGAAAATGGCAAAAATCACTTAAGATGGCCACTTGCACGGTGGTCATCATAATTTCTGGATCTTTCAGTTTTCAGGCCTCCCATTTCTGTTTTGGATGTTTGTTTTGGTTTGTTTTTCTTTTTTAATTTAACCAAGTGTTTCTGCAAAAACTAAATCATCACCTTGTTTTAAAGGAAGATCATATAGACGTCTTTGGACAGCAAAGAAAAAGCAACACTGGTACACAGAATCAGTTATAATGAGATACATATGATGATTTCTGTTCATGTGGGAAAAGGAATTCCTTTATTTTTAAGCATTCTAGACTTTCTAAATACACCGATAGGCATATTTTGCTCTTTTTTGTCCTGCCCAATTTAAACATTGCATTGAATAGATTTAACTGATTTATTCTGAGATGCAAAGTTAGATTTTTTTAGCTGAATCAAAAACAGAATAAAACAAAGTTGAACATTTATTTTATATAAAGGTTTTGTAATAAAAGGCACACTAGTGGCTTCCAAACTTTTTGGACCATGGACCACTATGAAAATCTTGCAGACCATCTGATCACCTTTGCTGTAAAATTTTCAAGTAAAGGGAACACAAATACAATGTGGCTCCTTGGAGGAGTGAAGTTCTACTTATTAGGGCATAATCTACACGCCGCAACTTGGAAAATGCTGATCTTGGTGAAACCAAGTTCACAAGTTGGGCAGCCCACAGCATGAGGAAAAGCAGTTCCACCTAGCCATGCCTTTTATCCAGACCACTTAGACCAATTTCAGCCTCAGGAATAAACTCATGCCAGAACTTGAAGAATATTCTAGTAAAGTTGTGCTACTGTTCTTTTTCTTAATATGGTGGATGTAGTTCAGATGTCCAGTTCCTGTAGGTCATGAGGAGGAGGACCAGCTCTCAGGTTGTTTGGGACCGGTGCGATACTCGCAACCAACATCTCAAACTCCACCCTGAAGGCAACAGCACCCAAAGCTGGCATAACACACATCAATGAGCTATCCAGCTTGAGGAGCAAACGGACACACTCTGCACCACTTGCCATGTCTGGATGTGTATAAGATGTAGGTCCAGCAACTGTTGGCATGCAGTTGTATCATCAAGTGACAGCACAAGCCTGGATCCACTGTAAGGAGATGTCTGGGAGATGTCCACCCTAAAGTAAAATTAGTTTCACCATTTCCACCTACAGCAGAAAGCTGACTGGATTCCACTCTGCTACTATTATCTCAAAGAGCCAGGAAGTCCCAAATTCCCCCCGACTCACAAATGCTATGACACGGTAAGAGATAAATGCTCTCAATTAAAGGGACCTGTACCCCAGGCCATGACTCTCCATGTCAGTCTCATCTGGCTAGAGCTTCACTGACTCATTCTCCCACAACCCTTAATGACATGGCAAGGCACTCAACGGCACCATCCAAACCAGAAGAAACACAAAGAAAGGGGTGTTTACACAGGCTGATTTCATTGCCTTGCATCACTCCCTCGAGGAGCCTCTCTCTAGCCACAGGTTGTGGAGGGGTAAGAAGAGTAGCTTTCCTAAGCCAGTTAAGCCTTTATAAATACTTGTTTGTTGGTGTCCAACTAAATGTTGCTGTTACAAGCCTCATGCTTTTAATATATCAACATTTTAGCACAGACTGTAAACCCTCCAAACCACTCTATGTAATATGCTGATCCTGGGAACACTATAAATTTATTCAAATTCCTTCACATGTGAAGAGAAAAAAAGTTCGGAGACAGGAGGGAGCAGAAGCACAGCATTCAATGCTACAGTAACATAGAAGATTTCATAAAAGCCAAACCTCCAGTCAACACTAAAGTCTTGCAACTGAAAGCCCAGTAAAGCATGCATTGACACAAAAAAAAAAAGAAAAGAAAAAAGAAAAAGAGAGTAGGTCAATCAGATGTTCATGTCTACCCCAAAGCATACTAATGGGCAAATACCTGAGTAAAACAGAAGGTAATATACGTAAAACAGCTAAAAAGGAACTTTTTTTTTTCCCATGGCACATAAAAAATAGGGTCAAGGTGCACAAGTATGAAAAGACCAGAAAAGGAGTACACATTTATATGAATAAGACAAACACCTACTTTACCTAGAACAAGAGTCTTTACAATTCTAGATACGAACATTATAAAATGGATACGGATATGGATATGGAAACAGTTTTTTTCCCCAATGATACAGAACTGCAAAATTAGAAGCAATACATGGATGCCAACTATTCTTGTTTTGGAGGGGCAGTCCTCATTTTTAATTGAAAGATTTATATTTCTCCATTGTGTCCAAGCAAAAAACCTGCCATTTCTTCCAAAAATATTTCAATGGAGATTAAGAATGTATCCCTACTACTTCTTCTCAGCTTTCAGACATTAGCATCAGTGTGCCTGATGAGAGTATCATTTCCTCCACCCGAACAATCTGGTATTGGTCTCTATTAGAAGATTACTGAATTAGAGGAGCAAATCCTATGCTGTCATATCTATTCCCCTTAAAATGTATGCATAATTCAACAGAGACTATAAAATACCTTATGAAGTATCCTTCCAACACGTAAACATTCGCTGTCAACTGAAAAATGTTATGTGATCGCCACTGGGTTTATATTGGCTCCCTCTGGTGGCTAAAATGCATAAAGTGTAAATTTGTGTGTGTGTGTGTGTGTGTTTGTTTGTTTTAAACTGTAGTAAATGAGGAACTGCACCCCAAAATTATCACATAGCAGCGAAATAATTTCTTTTACATATCATGCAGGAAAGTTTGCCAGTTCAAATCTGACTCCAGCAGTAACAATATTGCCAATCCAAAGGAAAAAAAAAAAAAAAGAAAAGTCTTGCACAAAAGAAAGAAAAATCTATCCACACTTTAGAAGGAAAAAAAGCATGCTGGCATGCTGGAGGATGAGATTACAAAAATCATACTATTTGGGGGTAATTTTTAAGGAGAATAATTTATTTTATGTCCAGAATTTTGAAGCAGATATGGAAAACTAAATTTTGCACTTGTTCTATTAGTTCCTAACTCTTCTATATACTACATTCACGTAATAATTTTGGAAAATATTTCTAAATATACTGAAAATGTATTTGAATAGATCTTCAAATGTTCTGGGATATGATTCAAGATCATATAAAGAAAAGTTTAAGGGAAATGTCAGAATGAATTATTCTTACATTTAGCAATGAACTGGTTTGGGAAATGAGATTTTCATTAGTATTTGAAATTAACTCATATAAAGCTGAAAAAAGCATCAGGTAGCTGCCCATCTTGGAATCACAGATTACTTTTTTCTTGCAAAAATAATTATAATGAAAAATAGTATTAGCCAAAGAAGCAAATAGTTCACCAGTACCTCACAGACTAAAACGCAGTAAAACTGTCAAACTTCTTGCTTTCAGCTCATATTTCCAACATACTGATTTTTAACTTTGATACTAGTAAAAATTATGTCACAGTTTCCAGTCAAAGGGCAGAAGTTCTAACCCAGCCTTGACTACAAAATTTAGTATTTGTAAAAGAAAGACACTCTTCCACATCTTTCTTATCCTAAATTCTCACTGAGGCGGAACTATCTTTTTTTCCACTTCCAAACTGAGATTTCAAATTCTGATAAACTCAAGTTCCTATAAAACCATCATGGGGTTTGGGTGGTTTTTTTTTCCTTCTTTTCCAATTTTGCGGTCACTTTCAGTGGAAAAAATATATAATTATAAAAATAAATGTAATAATTTATTAACATGTAATAATTTAAAATGTGTAAGTCATAAGAACAAAGTAAAGCCACAAACAGACTACAACATATAAAATTACCCTACTGGATATAGAATGAAATTTCCCTAGCACCATGTCGAAAAGCTTATGACTAAGAGTAAACAGTTTTTATTTTAGTTTCATAGCTTATCCTCAGTATTGTACAAATTTCCAAATGGCTACAGCTTGCAATGTGGTTGTGAATGAAAAGTCTGAGATGAAGGCAACAGGCCTTGACATTCACACGTTTCTGTTCAGTGGGCTATAACTTAAACACGAGTATAAATAAATGAATATAAAAATATTTCTCTTGTATAATATTACCTCAATTCAATCTTTTTTCAGCTCAGACAGTTCCTTCTAGAATTATTCACATTTGTGGGTTATTTTGAACAAGGAACCAGAATACACACCACAGAAACGGTCTCCAGAAAAACTGCAGAATTACACATTCAATTTTTCACAGGCTCTTGGATGACACTTGTAACGTTTTGCATATGGCAAGACTTTATCAGGATTCAATCTTCAACTGAAGCAAAAAGGGATGCTTTAGATCATGCTCACACCTAGAACTTATGCATGCTCCCCAATAAACAAAACTTCCCACACTGGTGGTGGGCCATGCACCATGCCACTATCATCTGTTCATCAGTACAGAGTCTTTGGGATTTTTCAGAGACAACACAGTACACATTCACCACTTTATTTAGCACATAGCTAACTTTAAATGCATCAGATATTGACATTCTCCAACAACATCTCAATCATTCTCTTGAAAAAAAGAAAAGAGAAAAAGAAACAAACAACTTATAATGCAATGAATCAGCTCACTGTACACTGTATAACAGCGTATTTCCAGCTGGTAGGTATCAGTGCAGTTTTCTATAAGATTCTTCCCATTTATTACAGTCTTCTTCCTACACTTCCCCTTATTTCATTTGTACAGGAGAAAGAAATATTCTGACAATGGGGGCAAAATTTTAAGGGACATATTCTTGAACAATTATTTCAATAATTAGATCAATCACTCCCAGGTTCTCAGAAACTCCATCCTGTAATTGGGTAGCTATACTAATTTTGTGGCCGATATGGTGCCCTCTTTACATCTAGATGCCTGAATCTCTGCTCAGATGAAAAATCTGGCATGAACTTAAAATGTTACAAAATGGCATTTTCATAATGTAGTATCATTTTATTCTTGCATATTATAATCATATTATAGCCAGGTTATAAAACAGGTTGTAATCATGAACAGGCATATGGAAAAGAACAGCTAACAAATAAGATGCAATAAATCTGCAAGATTTTCATTTCTTTGTTACCAAAGAAGTGGCAGTAAACGTCATTTGATACCATATAGTTTGCAGGACATCTTCACAGGCAGATACCTTTTCAAAAGTGGACAAGGAAATGGCAGTGTGGTGAGAAAATGCCCATGTACATGGCACGAACCTTTCCCACCTTTGAGAAAAACAGTGCACTAAGTTTTCCCTACTCTCCCTCAAGCATCAGGCTTCCCTGCAAGCTCCTGTCACCCACTTGCAACCACATTAAGAATGGTCTACATCTAAGTACTATTAGTACAGGTTCATTTTAGTTATATAAATGTGAATTTGGCAGTATTGCTACAAGCATACACAAATTATACCAATCAATTACTATTTGGAAAACAATCTGGCTTATATTTACAGGCAATCAATGATACAGCAGAATATTTAATGACACCCAAGCATCTGCAGCGCACACAAGTTGCACCAACAAAATAAATAAACTCAAGAGTCTTGGACATCTACCTAGAGCTCTTTAGCTGATGTCTCTGTTCTCAGCTGAGTTTACTGTGTTTGCATTACACATCCATAACTATCAGCTGTAACAAATCCCCCCTTCAACCCAAGCTGAGGATGAGATGAAGCATGGGACAATTCATTAAAAAAGACATTCATTTACAGAAGTTTGGAGCTATTAAAAGAAGACAGATGACGGAATAAAAGTTGTACTCTGGACTGTAGCTGCAACAACTCTCATCTATGAGTCCTTCAAGTGCTAACATGACAAAATTTTATGGTAAGATTACCTCACTGGAAGGGACTTCTGACAGAATTAGAATTGAATTTTGCAAATAATTAGCTGTGCCAGCTGTTTCCTTTCAGATACTGTTTTATTTTGCTAGCTTTCAAGACTATTGTCCACTTTCCACATTTTCCTGGGAATGATTTTAGTTTTTTCAAATTCAACATTTTTCATCTGTATTTTTCTCAAATTAAAAGTATTCTTACATGACCACTCACTTGACCTTTATCAACGTACTGCATATCATCTGTGTGACTATAACTTGTTTAAGTACATGCACTTTGCTCAGAGCAAATACAAGATCATGCAACTTACCCAGAATCTCTTTCATCCCAACTAGAGAGAGTTCCTACCTCATGACAGGAGAAGAGCCGAACTCCTTCCATTTGATGAAAGACTGGGTAGTGGGTGTTGTCAATTGTGTCACGGCGGTAGACATCTCCCACAGCCAGAAAGGCATCTAAGCCAGAGTGTATCAAGTCCCACTGATGAGCTGATGTATGTGCTCTTAGCATGTGATCACGATTCAAGTAATAGTTATCCTCTTTCTTTCTGCTGGCATGGCCTTGTGGGATAAGCAAGCTATCAAAATTCTGCTGTACTGTAACCACTGGAGAAAGACCATCATAGACAGAAAACAGTGGAGTTCCAAAGCGTCCTATGTATTGCTTATAAAAGTGGTCCTTCACTTGTTCCTTGATTAGCCACAAAGGATGATGCTTTTTGTTGTGCAAGTTCTTCCCCACCTTGGAGAGAATCTTCTCTGTGACATTACTGTAGTCATCTTGAGGATAAGCTTTACCAAGCAGTTCCACAATATTTGAGGATGGTGTGTTGGCAGCAAAATCAGAAGGTACAGACCTGGATGAAGAATGCCTTGAATAGACAGGAGTTCCTCTTACCTTTACTTCCTGTGATAAAGCTGTTTTAGAATACTTAGCTACTCTCATGAATTTCCATAACATTGCCATTGCAAACTCTCTCAGAATCTAGAGAAAGAAAAAGAAATTAAAAGTTATGATCTGCAATCTTGCTGGAAAAATTGCAAGCATCTCATGAATAAGTGAAATCCAAATATCTGTTTGATGAACAAGACAGAGTCCCAGTTATAAACCACTTATTTTGGCTAGGGGTGGCGGGGAGAGAACGCTTGTGATAAAATTTCAGCTAGGTTATCTTGCTCATTTACAAGTCTTCTGCATTACAGCATTAGTATTAATGATGCTAGACCTAGTCTTAATCCCATTCCAGATAATGCAACTCTTTACAGCTCAGGAAACATCTTTGAAATAGTCTTTTTCATTCAGTTAAAATATGAGGCAATAAGAGAATGCCATGTACAAGAAACTCAGAGATTTAACAGTGCCCTTCCTCAGTCAGGGACTTGCTTATAATAAAGTCCTAGGCATTAACATATTGTTGTATTTTTGTTTCCTCACCATTAAAGAGCCTACGGAAGGAATTCCAGTAACCTCACAGCTTACTGCACAAACAGAATGCCTGTGGCACACACTGTGCATCCATTGCTATCTCCTACTTAATGTCAAACAAAAAATCTAACCTTTCAAACAATTATGCCACTATGTAAAAGCAGATGGTCAAACCACGAGGCATATATTTAAATGTAAACCAACATACCAAGTTCACGTATGAGCACTGCACGAGATTCTCAATGAAGATTCCATAAAATGAGAACTGATGTTAACATTTTGGTGTGAGCATGAAAACCTTCTGAGAATACCTCTTATTTTCACTGCTTATACCATTACACAGTGGGGAGGCTTTACAGTTTCCAGAAAGGTGAATAAAGGGGCAAGATTCTGCAGAATGTCTGAACTGAACAACGCATTTTCTATCAAAAAGCCATCTTTATACATTCATCCCGTTTAGAAACAGATTCTCTTTGTGCTTCATGCATACATAGCTGCATTACTTTGTAGTGTTTGAAGAGGCAATTTCGCAAACAAGGAGGAGTTTTGAGGGTTATGAAGCCTTCAGTCACTCTAACTGTGTGAGCCCATTCTGAGAAGTAAAGCCACTTGAAAATGTATAGGAGGGCTTCAAAAATGTTAACACAGGTTCCAGTAAAATAATTAAGCATCACAGATTACTTATGATGGAATAGGAAAACAGGCATTAAAAGTTAAGTGACTTGGGAATAGGGATCCGCTCCCAATGAATTGGTTCATATTTCTCTAAGAAATCCAGAAAAGAAATCCTCAAGAAATCCAGGGCCTCAGGTTTCCTGAGTGAAAGAATTTCATGTGAAAGTATTCTTAAAGAAATGAGGAAAGAAAGGAGATAAGCAATGAATAAACTACTGTCTTCAAGAGACAGCCTTCTACCTTTACAATTGGATAACAGTATCTGGCTGGCTCTCCAAGGAAACATAACAGAAACGTGTTAAACATGAAGAAACAACCAGCTGCTAAGGTTATTTTTCATACTCTTGGGCTTCAAGAATACATATGAGCAAGTCTAGAATACACAGCCCCCAAAAATCAGATCTGTAAAAGATAACAGCTATGTTCATATTTGGTTGCCTTTCCTCTGGCTTACTCTTGAATATTCTCTAGAGATTTATTTTCTGAAGTAATTGTACGTCAATAACTCAAAATAAAGACAAGCTGGGTAGTAAGAAATTGAACTTGGCAGAGTAAGATTATGAAATATTTGGTCTAAAAGCAAAAAGCTTTGTAGAAAAAGAAGGCCCGCCAATTTTTCTGGTCCAAGATCTTAAGAAAAAGAATAGCTACAACTTTCATCTATTTTGGAAACTTTTAAGCTCAAGTTTTTTTAGTTTGCAAAATTATTTCACAAAATTAGCTCTTGGCTATTTCGGTTAAGGTTTTCCATAAATGAATTCACACATAGACATAACACAAAAGCCTCTGCCATAGACTAAACCAGGGACAGTCTTACGTTTTGAAAAGAGAGGATCCACTCTCCCCAAACATACGTTTTCCTTCATAAAAAGTGAGTTCTCATTTTCAAACAGCTGCTTGAAATAACCAGTTCTAGTCAGATAATGAATTCAGCTTTCCTTAAGTAAATATCACCATCTGCCCATACATTTTTCTAAAAAATTCAATTCAAAACTTATACATAACCATAGTGTAAGAAAAACTCTCATGATTTCATCACAATTCTCGTGATGTTTGCTGCTTTTCTAAATGCTAGTCCTCTGAAAATCAGATGATCATATGAGAAGTTTAGTTTTCACATGAACAGTTCATCTCATCATTACAGCTCTATGAAAAAAATAAATAAAATAAAACATGAACCACAAGTGTTAGAAAAAATAAGAGAGACTTTTGGGKTTTTTTTTAAGTCTTGTGATTTTTAAGGCAGACTCTTTTTAATATATACATCCTTAAGGGCCTACTTGATGAATTTTCAATACCTGTAATGAGGAACACTGCTATGGGTCTCAGAGTACTGGAATGTTAATTTTTCAGACCATGTGATATATACTCTTCACAAACTTTAATGGAAAAAATTGATGAAATTATGTAAGTGTTCCCATCCTGGCATGATGCTTTTGCTTTAAAGAGTTAAATTACCTTACTACCTGCACAAATACCCAGTGTCTATTATTCTGATCTGATGTCTGAGTATTGCAAGTAATAGCAAATAAGCAATAAAGGAATCACTGACATGATATCACATGAGGCTGCTAGAAACACTGAAGTCCTTCATCAACACTTTCTTCTGCTCCCCTTTCCCACCACAGGAGCATGCATGCTAGTTCCAGGATCAATACAGAAAAATAGTATTGGACTTGATTCAACTCAACTGGTGATAAACCTCATATAGCCAAAAGAAAAAACAAAGACAGAGAAGGAAGGAAAAAATGTGTTTAGGCTCTCTGCACCATACAACAAAAACTCAAATCAAAGAAATATTCAACAGCATGGAAAGCAACACTGGAAAACAAATAAAACTCTTTACCTTTCTGCTAAAAATATATAGTTGATGCTAAAGATACACTAATTAATTATGCTCACTTGTAATCAACAGACAATTATTTCTAGTAGACTTCTAGCTACAGGTCTGAAAAGGCATAGATTAATGTCTCATTTTCTTTTTTCATTTCCATTATGCTTATCATTTGGCGGTAACACGGAACTAATTTCTGTGCATACTGACAAAACCTGATTTCCACAGCAAAGATTGTTAGTCAGCTAATAACCATAGCAAGCTAAACAAAAGCAGTCCTGTTGCTGAAAACAAATAAATAAATGAGAAATAAACATTGAACAACCATCACTGCCATCTATGATCCAGAGATTGCAAAGTACTCCACGAGCATTACCGAGAGATTACACGTTCTGGGCTCAATAGTTGAGAGCTGGCATGGCTTTGTGGAAGCAGGTTGCCCCACTAGCAGCTCCCAGGGCACTTCCTGAAGCACTGTAGAAGGACACGCACTAACCGAGCCTGTGATCTCCTGTTACATAGCTCCTCACCTTGCCTCTACCACCTCCACATTTCTGGGTGCCTGATCGGCTCATCTGTCTAGTGCATGAGGACAGAGGTCACGGTTATGGGCTGGTCCCTGTATCTCATCCTCCATACTGAGATGCCAAACACAGCTACTGAAACTAGTGTCTTTGATAAGGTCGACGTATGTTATGTTTTGACAAAGCATTTGAATGCACGCCTGCACATGGGTGTGAGCTTTTGCTCAGCTTCAAAACAGAGCAAAGGACAGAAGGTAGAACCTGTGCTAGCCAGGGACRAGGGCATCAGAGGAGCCTTGCGAGCACTGTGGATAGACCAGGCACCAATATGACTGAGCTTGGCCAAAGCTAGTCCTCTGCCACGTATCCTGTACCATTTTGGCAGCAGCATCAGTTGACTGACAAGTTGGCAAGGCTCCTTCATCCCTCACAAAAAAAAAAACAACCATTCCTGTACAGGAACAAAGCAGACTTTGCAGAGCAGAAATACACCACAGTCAGGAACCTAACAACAGGGAAACAGCACAACAGCATACCACAACTGCGATCTTGGAGTGAACCCAAAGGCAGTTTGGTGGGATAAGGGATCATATTGCTGTACTGTTAAGGCACGTCTTTTCATGTCTAAGTCCAGGTTTCCACGTCATAGTAAAGCAAGCATTAAGGCAGCATTATCAGAGATGCAATGGTATTTGTCACAAGTCCTCTCTACTCCACTGAGACAGTTTTAGAAGAGAATCAGCGTCAGCAAAATTCTTCCTTATGCCTGCCTTTGAAAAAGGAGGGAGGATAAAAAAAGAGAGAGAGACAGAGATTAGCAATTCACAATAAAAATAAACAGGCCTGTGCACCAGTGTTGTTTTATTCATCCATCTCTCCTCATAGAAAAGAGAAGGATAGAGAACACTCTTGTTTGAGCAGACTAGAGCTAACCAATGAACCAAACGGGTCTGGTTTCAGGGCTACTTGCTAGGTATTTATAGCTGTGAACAAAGAGCATCCTAAGCCCTCACTGACCACTTTCTCTGTATTCCCTGTGTTTTTTACTGCTTATGGATGCAGAAATACAGATGGGCTGCTGCATACATAAACTGAAGTACATGAAAGGTTTATAACCAAAATTCTATAAAGACAAGAGTCTGTCTCCTATCCAAAAATACCTAATTAATGCAAGATTCTGAAGTGCCATGGAAAACGTTAGAAAAGTTGAGCTGCCACCATTTTGTGATGTGACAGCTTTTATCTACCGTATGTGTGGGGAGGGGAGTTCAACCAACATAGCATATGTTAAAACAAAAATTATAAACATATGCTAGGCTGCTAAAATTGGACATTTACCAGTCTGCTTAGCAATTTAGCTAAGCATTGAATTTTAGTTTTGAAAACTATGTAAGCATACAGCAGCAAATATCATTGTATTGCCATGACCATATCTACATTGCATGGGATATCACAAAAATTATTTCACATGCAATAACAACAACAAGCTTAGATTTTTTTTCAAACTCATTTTAAACTGCAGGTATCTTGTTGCACGTCAGAATAAGCTTTCACTCTTATTGAGCATATTGAATTTATATTATAAAGACCTCTGAAATAGCCTTACAGTCAATTTAGAATTAATCCATCTTGGAATCCGACCTTCCAGGTGCTGATAATTTTCAGAGGTCATTGATGATAGCTAAGCACCTGATGGAACAAAATACTGCATACAATACATAGTACCAGGCAGAAGGCAAGACAGTGTGGCCTTAGAGTATTTTTCTCTTAATTTTTTCACATACATAAGAGTTCATCTACTTAACAATCCATCAGCAACATGTAAGAAACACACAGGGTAACTCAAAAATTTTTTTTCCCTTAACTGAAGCAAAAACATATCATAGGCTGGCCTGCTGTTTGCTCTCTAATAGAGATACATTAATCACAATAATGCCTTTGGCAACATTTTGAGGCTTGCAATATTGAAAGAGAAAATAGAAAATGTTCTCTGTGATAAGGCAGGATCATGTTATCTTCTATGTTACACGTAAGACGTTCTTAAATAAGAAACAAAAGGTAATAACAATGACCCACCTTTTTCACTGATCCAAAAGATGTCTGTCTTAACAAATGCCAGTATTTCATGCCCTGTTTTACATGTATAGGCACCTGAAGGCATGCACAGAAAATGCGGTCCATACTTCTGAAGCATACCTTCAACCACCTTCACTGTCCTTTAGGACAGCAGCACAGGCCAAGATAGTCACAGTGGCAAGCATATCTCTGGAGAAGGGAACACACATCTGCAAAGACCACTGGGCAAGCACCAGTTTTAAAATATTTTGAATCATCATCCTGAGTACACTCACCATTCAGTTTCAGGTTAGATATTGCAAATGATGACAAATGTCATCTTCACATCACACTGCAACACGTTTCAGTACCTCATGCTATGCACCAGAAGTCACTACAGAACTTTATATATCCCCTGACACAAAATACCACTCAAAGATTGTTCTGGTTTATCCATAAGTTTCACACATATTAAAACAATAGTATTTCTCAATAGATACATTTCAAGAAAGGTAAAATTCATTTCAGTGATCAAAATACCTGTAAATTGTGTGCCTAGAAGCAATAAGACTGTTTCAAAGATTGACATAGTGAGGTTTCAAAACATTCTTTAATGGATTTGGCTTAAGCAGTTGAGAAATGCAATATCTATACACTGGAATCTGTGATCAGCAAGCTAACCAGGTACACTAAATTGCTGCATTATTCAAGGAGTATATAATTTTTTAAAAAGGGAAAAGTATGAGGCACAGGTGGCATTAGAAGTTAAAGACYTAAGGCACACAAACTCAGACTTATGGTTCTAGAAGATGGGTAGAAGGACACTAAACCCTACAATGTGCAAAATTTAGAATTTTAAGCTGAGCAGTCCAACCATATCATTTCAGCTGAACAGACAGAAACACAAGGTCAGAAGAAAGAAAATATCAACATGAGAAATGGTTTGATGTATATACACATGACAGCAGGCTGAATTAAGGAAAATCATACCTGCTCAGAAACAGTATAAAATTTTCATTTATACCTTTTTTTTTTGCTTTTTCATAAACTAAAATAGAGTGGTTCTTTATGAAGAAATGTCAATTAAGCCCTTTGGGGGAAACTTTCAAGAGTGTGCCATGACTAAGGTGCACAAACCCTACTGAAAGTTAAGCAAATGTGACTTGTGCTCCTGCTGATATATCCGTGCTCTTTCCCCCCTCCACAATGAGACAAAAATGGTTGATGGTCAATTTAATATTTTAAGGATAAATCCTCATTACACAAACATGTTTTCAACACATTACACTACAAATCACAGACTGCAAAAAGGCAATGCAGAATTCATTCTTAAATATTCTCAAGTGCATCTCCTACTGTTACGCACATCCATTTTGCAAGAGATGCAATCTGAAAAGCACTGCCTTCATTTATTGAAGGAATATTCTCTTTCCAATATCTTGAAAATGTTGCCAGCTAGTTTTCCTTAGGAGAAATGTTGTAAATAATTGTCAGATCAGAGGGACAGAGACTTTCAAATAACTATAAAATCCTCACTGCAATAACAATTACCAGTTTCTCTTCTGCCTTCTTTTTCCTCTAACATCTGCAACTTGAATATCTTTATTTCTGTATGCTTGCATATGTCATCAAAAAGTTTACTCCTATGGGGTTTTATTTAAGTAAAAATTAATCTGCTTAGAAATTCAATATTAGCAGTATTTATGTATACTGGTGTATTTTCTTAGTTCTCACTGATTAACTACACCATTCGTGTAAAACAAAATCAAAAAGAGCTCAATTCTGTCTTAACAGGAGAAGGGAATAAGAATTTTTTGACATCAGTTATTAAATACCAAAAATGGGATGAGTGCAGACTTGATAACAGTGCAAAGGACAGCAAAGGAAGAATAAGTAATTAATTATAAGTTGTAATGATCACCATCACAGTAATCTAAAACACTACATTATGAAATAGCAACTCTACAGCATGGGGGATGATTAATGTAATACACACTGCACTGTTAGACAGGAGAACCTCCTTCCTGAACTTAAACACTGCTTCTCATTACAGTAAGTCACCTACATGTGCATTGTCATATTTCAGTGATGTCTATGGGTTGAAGACCTCGCACTGTGCTTTTTTGCACTAAATAGCAAAGTGATAGGTATATGCTTTATCTTTACAGTTTAAGGCAGAACAGCTTAACCACAGTCACCAGAACAGCTGGATCCTCCTGATGGGCCAACCATTTCCAAATCCTGCCAACCATTTCCAAACCCCTACTTCTTACTACAAGAAAGCAGCAACTTCATCTCCAGAGACGAGCTGCACCTCCCTGGCAAGGGCAGCAGCAGCCCAGCCCTCTGAAGAAGCCTGAGGTAGAAAAAGAAAATACCCTTCAACTCACAAGGTATCATTCCCTTCAACTCACAAGGTATCATTCACTATCAAATACAGATTCCCAGCCTGCCCAAGGGAAAAGGCGGAAAGAAATATGGCAATGTCTTACAGACCAGATTCAACACACAGGCTACCTAATGGGCTACATTTAACTTCCATCTACAAAGAATTCAGCATGCCCAAGCACACAAGTTTTATATGTCATAGTGAAATAGTTCAACATAAGAAACAAACACAACCTATCCAACACTAAGAAAACCAAATGACTTGGGTCATGCCAGAGAAGCAGGCTAGCACGAATCACTCAGTTCTTGCACAAACTAGAAGAAAAGTCATCAGCTTTATCTCAGCTTTGCTTGCTATGTCTCAGTAGTACTCTAATTCCTTCTACCTCCTTCCATTCTTGAGAAGAATTGGGGAAGTCCATGAATCACCATAGAATAATATCCTAGACATCATGCTACAGTTTTGGCTGCTGATTCCAATTTAAAACAGGGAGGGAGTAATTTCTTGGTTCTGCTATACATGTAATCAGCATCTAAATCAAAGAGCCTTTTTTACGTCTCATCCCTCAACACTGGGGGAGGGAGATAAAAGTTTTCTGTCATGCCACCCTGCTGTCACACCAGGCTGTCCATAGATCAGTTTCACGTATTTGCTACTACCTTGAGCCAAAATATCACCAGAGATCCACATCTCAGCCCTAGCTGTGATGTGTGCTTGATTTCAACTCTGACTCTCATTCAGCGGCAGTACTGCTCCTTGGTCTGTCTCTATTACAGCAACAAAGAAAGTCTGAGAATGGACAGAGCATTTCCTGGGACTATGTATATTTCAACAGCCAATCAAAAAAGAAAGAAAGAGACAAATTTCTCTACGGATTTTACTTCAGAATCAATAAATCTCGTAGACTCCAGTACAGATAAAGAAGAGAAAATGTAAATGTTTGCAGCAGAGATTCCGCTGCAGTACAATACCTCCCAGTTAGTAAATGTATAATCACATGTGTACAAAGGAGTCATCTCTAGTTTGAACTGTACCATCCTCATTTATCTCTCATAAGTTCTGATAAAGCATTTAAAGAAAAGATTAGAACGCTCCTAAGGAAGGAGCTGTGTTTCCCTGCCTGTGGCATACTGCTTCACTAGGGTTGGTAAGAACAGGGCTGAAATATTAATCAGCAAGCCATTTGTCAAGAAAATTATGCAAGAAAGCTTGGCAGCTACACAAAGCATGCAATAAGATACCAAGCTAGGGCACTACAATATAAACTGTTAATGGGGGGGGGGGGGGGGGAATCACTTGCACTTGCTAGTCTGTGCTCATAAGCTTTGGGAGAAAACAAGAGATGAATGAATGTGAGAATTTAAACATAAGAATTCACCAAACTCAGAATTAGTACTTAACTTCTAAAAGGGACTATTATCACTCTTAAGATCCAGAATTGARGTTTTCAAGTCTCCTCCAAGAAATGACTGCTGGAGATACTCTTTGCAAATAAATTAGCTTACCACTTAGCACATGAGCTTAAAGATGCTCTGTCATGTCAGAACCTGCTCAATTATTGAAAACTCATATAAACACATGCAAAAAAAAAAAAGAAATTATCCCAGGGGGACCGATACACTCCTCTTGAGGTTTTCACACAAACCATAATGAAGAAATACAAAGGCAAAATTGTATCTGCTGTGTGAAATAAGATGTTAAAATCTGTTCCACCCTCCCCCCCCCMAAAAAAGACTGAAAAACTAAGTCAGCTCAGTTTCCAAATACTATTTCTCTATAAGGGGAACTTGCAAGAGAAAAAGACATCTAGTTTATTCAGACTCCATCATGTTCCTGTCATTTATTCCCACATTTTATATTTATTCATAATTATATAATTTTACATATATATATATATACTTATAGGGCCAGGCATACTGTAATTTTATATACTACATTTTATATATAAAATTTGAAGGCTTAGTTTTAAAAGGGATATGGCTAATTTTCAGTGTAAGAAAATTGAAGAAGCCTGCAAAAAAGCATCAAAAAAAATCTAAAGTTTTTAATATAAAAAGAAGGTGGTCCTAACCAGCAAATGAAGTAAATTATTAATGTATGCCAATTTACTGAAACATAGGCATATTTAACTTACATTGATCAATTTTCTAAATTTTATACAGGTCCAACAATACATGATCCAGAGGTCTGATCACCACTGACATCAGCTGAATGAACTGACACAGATACAAAACAGTGTTATATAACAGCATTTAGACTTTTATTAAGAAACACTCTGCTCTTACACAGCATATCTCTACATAGGATCTGAAAGTGCTTTTCAGCCATTAACTAATCAAGCCTGCAATACCCCCATGGGGAAAGTATTGTATTATTTATACCCATTAGTTGCCRTAGATACCAATTCAGAAGTGCTATACTTCAACATGTTGTTTTCTCTTTTCTTTCCAAATGGTTTTATTGCTATCTTTTCCCATGTACTTTTTTTTTGTAAATATCCTTTTATCAACAATTTAACAAGTATAATGGCTACTGCGAACAAAAATTAAAATGTTTTTAAAGCAGCTTGACAAAATTGCCTATTAGGAAGCATGCTGAACAATTCAGAAATACCGAGCTACTACTGCTGAAAAAGCCTTGTCTTTGTGAGATCTAGTAGTTAGTATTAGGTTCTGAACGTGTAAAATTTTAAGGCTCAAACCTACATTCCCTGAGCAAGAAATACAGGGTCACCATTGTATCTGAAACAGTTCATAGGGCTTAATATGATTCAATTATAATTAGGTACTTAGTACTGTCAGCAGAGATCAGCTAGAGAGATACAAGACATTATGGGGAGATTGGAAGGCAAATGAAGCTTTGGTGAGACAAACAGCAATACAAAAGAAGAAGGACTGAGTGAAGTGGCACAGAGTAGGCCCTTGCTACTCTATCTGCATCACAGGGAGGTTGCCCTGAAAACCAATGAGAAGGTCACAAACCATCTTCTTGTAACCAAGTTTTCATCTCAGATCACCATGCTTACCAGAACCTAAGAGAGTGTTTATCTTGATGAGGAAATCTTATGCTTGTTAGGGGCTTCTTTTGGGGAGGTTTCACATTTCACATATACTTAATCCCACTGCTCTTCTTGCCTCAGATTAAGCAATCAGAGAGAATCACATCAGTTTGCCAATCCAACTGGGAAAAGATCGTGTTATATAGCGTGTTTGTTTTCCATCAGATTAACTTGTTAACACAGTCACCTTCCTGCCACTCGGCTGCTGCATGCAATGTTGGGATCACTTCTTTTGGCAGCAGCCTGCAGTAAGACAATATGCAGTATAACATGAGACCACATACTCAGATTTACCTATGAGTAGAAGTTACCATGAAGCAAGAGATCAATGCATGGCAACTGTTCAAGAGGGGCTGCTTATGTTCAGTTTTTCCTCTCCTCCAGCCCCAATTAGTTGCTCAGAGAAAGAGGAACAGGCTACCTCATGCTCACCACAGTAGCTTTTCATTACCCATTCCTTGGGTGCACATCCTTCCCCTCAGCCTTCTGAGGCAGTGTGAAATTATTTAAGACAACTTATTCTAAACTAATTAAAGGAATCCATATTTCTTCTAAATGGTTTGACTGTTTTATCTTTCCTAAATCAATTGTAAGAATTGACAGAGTCATCTGAGATTCAAATAAATTCAATAGATACCAAGATTCAAGGCAAGAAATAAAGGTAAGAATACATCTTATTTATGAGTGAAAATGCAACTGAAAGCAACAACACACTATCAGTCTTACAATTTGGTTCTGCAGGGGCCAAAGTATTTGCATCTTGATGCAGCAGAGTAGTTAGCACTTGCTTCAGTGTTTTGCAGAACCAAGGCCCAAGGGCTCAGTGGAGCTCATACAAAGCTCACAATGACTTTAGAGTAAAGGAACCAGAAAGCAAACCTAGTCAATGTCATGAAATAGCAAAGAACGTGCCTCCTTCTACACGCTGCACTTGCTCTGCCTCAAAAAATGACAGCTTCTGAAGCTTAAGAAATTTAAAAATGCGTCAGCTAAAAAGGAAAATTGTAATGCATGGTGCAGCCAGCGTAAAATATCAGAAAGAAGTGTGAGGTCAGCAGTGAGAGGTACTGCACATCAGTGCTAAACTAATTCTAAACGATAGTCTTTGCTGTGACCAGGGGATGGAGTAAAAGCAAATACACAGTGGGTTTTAAAAGCATGCTAGGATGCCTTGAAACTAAATCCTAATTGAATGAAGAGGCATGAGCTGCAAGTCTCTAAGCGTACAAGGTAGGAATTGGTGATTTGCTGAGGCCAGAATTAACTAATTGGGATCTGAGAAGGTCACAGTGAATTAACTTTAAGGTAAAAGGCATGGATAAAATCTATCTTCCTTAAATATGTAAAAAAAAACCCAATGGACTATTGCTATAATGAACAGCTATGAAATATCTGCAAGGGAAATCAGGTCTCACTCAACAAAGGAAAACCAGCTTCTAAACAACATCAGATTTGTACAGAAACAGATTTATAACATGTACTAACATTTTTAGAGTATGAACCTTTTATATGAAATTCCTTAAGTTCAAGCGACTACTTCCATAGCTATTATATTATATTATATTATATTAGAGCCAAATTATGTTTTAGAATCATTTGATTCACTATACCTGTTAATTTGAAAGTTACAGCTTCCCAGGCATAGGCTATCATGCAGCCCACACAGTGAATGCTTTTGAATTGTCTTTCCATTCTCCTTCCATTCTCTTTGTATTTGTTATTATTTTATTGGCTCTTATAAGAAAAGAATGAACTTAATTTTCATGCTGCCACACTATGATATACAGGCATACCTCGTTTTACTGTACTTCACAGATTTTTTTTTTTTTAAACAAATTGAAGGTTTGTGGCAACCCTGCGTCGAGCAAGTCTATCAGCGCCATTCTTCCAACAGCACGTGCTCACTTTGTGTCTGTGTCGCATTTTGTACATTGTTTTTATAGACATAATGCTATTGCACATTTAATAGACTAGAGTATAGTGTAAACATAACTTTTATATGCACTGGGAAAGCAAAAAATTTGTGTGACTCGCTACATTGCGATATTTGCTTTATGGCAGTGGTCTGGAACTGAACCCGCAATATCTCCGAGGTATGCCTGTATATATTTATGTGATTTTCAGTAAAATACAGTACCAAAAGAATTACAGGAAATTTGTGCAGGTTATGATTTGATACAATAATTTCTGGCCTGGTCTGGCACATAGCCTCAGCTTCTAGATAACACTAAAATATGACTCTTGGACTTTACTTTTGAAGCTGAGTAGACAAAAGCAAATTCATGAACCTAATTTATCTGTGAACCTACTGAATGTCAAAATGTTGACTGGCAATTTATTCAAAAACATGTAAGCAAAACTGCAAAGATTTATATACATAATTGAAAACATCCAACTTCTATAGATATAAAATAAACCTGCACATGATAATTTCCTAATTGTAACCTTACAATTAAGCATTTGCAGTTGTTTAGATGTTCCTCTCCTTCATCTCCATACTATTTTCTTCTGTTTGTTGATGAAAAACTTCATATCATTAAAAGTATTTTTCCAGTTTACTTTTTCCATTGTGTATGCCTGCTGTTTGTTCTCTTTTTACACTTCCTTGAGCTTGGAATAGTGGAAATAGACAAGTCACTAATCTATTCTCAAAAGATCATTTGTATTTATAGCGGTTTTATTTAAAAGTGTTCTTCTGTGGTACTGTAATGACAATGATTTGAGGTTTCCAACATTTCATGGAATGATTCGTCTAAAAAATTATTTCAACTGAATATTAAAAAAATACTTAGAAATAATTTATATTAAAATAATTGGGGTTTTTTAGTACTTGTTCAAGAAAATAGAGTCAAGTTTCCACACAGAGCATAGCCTGTCTCTACCTGGCAGTTTAACTGATATCAACAGTCATAACAGTGAAACAACGTCCTGTTCACACACCTGGTTTCAAGCTAATACCAGCATAGGTCACACACTAGCACACCCCACCAAGCACAGCCCCTTGGCTATCAGCCAGCTAACCAGTTACCAAGATGGGTGCTCAGCCCTATGTTGTTTAGATGCAGGATTCTGCTCTGTTCTTACAGCACATGACACCAAAGGAGTCCAAATGTTTCTAGGACTGTATTTTGGGGGTCCGTTCTCAGCAACGTCAGACTATGAACACCCCACAGTGATCAAGATAATTTACTCTTACTCACTGGAAGCGACAAGAATTATTTCCATGAATAGCGTAAGAGCTGAAAATCATTCCCTAAATTACTAAATCCTGTTCAGCCTAAATAATTCGGTATTGTTTCTTTTTTTAAAAATAGCAATGATTATTTTCTGACATCCCACCATAAAAAGCAGCACACCCAATTGCTGCCTTTGACATTTATTTAGACACAGTACAATGACTGAACTTTGCTGGGAATTATTTCCATAAAGTACATATGGAATTAAGCCAAGGATGAAAAGTCTCAGGGTGAAATTTTTTGAATTCTTAAGAGTTAAAGCCACTGTCCTGGACCTTTATGGCATTTAATTTTCTGCCATTCTAATACATGCATTGGAATCTGGGCTGAAAACTCTCCTTCTCCAATTCCTTTTTCCATCATCTGCTGGAAGGCAGAACAGAATAATTAGATTGACTCAAGCAGTTGCTGATTGCTTTCAGCATKTGGTTCATCCCTTGACCCCACAGAGAGAAGGCTTGCTAAATAAGGATCGATAGACTGGATAGGACTGACTAATTTGTTTCAACAAAGCTGAATAGCAATGTACTGAATAAATGAACTTCTTTTTAAGGCAAGTTATTTGAATGAAATATTTAGTTAGTTTACAGCATAGCAAAGTTTACGAAAGAAATTTGAAAAATAGAGTTGAAACAGAATGAAAACTGAAGTCTATCTATTCAATTCTCATTTACTTTTTACAATTGAGTTACCAAGAAACACAGCTCAAAGGAAAAGCAAGCAGTCAAGGAATGATGTTAACATTTCAGTAACAGTTTAAAAAAGAAGACACCCAGTGAAGGAAGCTTAAATAACAGATTATTGTAAAACTGCATATAAAATACACCATTACAATCAGCACCTTGGTTCATAATTAAAGATCAAATATTGTATACAAGGCAGAAAAAAAAAAAAGGACAACCTTCATGTTGCTTCTAGGCTGATGCTACTTAATCAAGACAGAAGCAGGGGAAAGGTGTTTTCCTGCATTATTTTTAGCCATGCTATAGTGTGGACCTGTGGTGAGCCTTCAGTCTCCTTTAGCACTACAATAATTTAAAATAAAATACCTGTAAAGCACTTAATAAGACCTTTTTGGCAGAGGAAGAAAGTTTATTCTTTTTCTTAATGTCAGCTTCTTCCCACAACAAATTAACAAACTGTGGAAAGCTCTCTACTGTTACTTCCCTTTAATACTTTCAAATGACTCCTCTGCTCTAGTGTTTATTTTAACATTATTAATAGTGGGCAAGGTAAAATGTTTCATCATGAAACAAGAGAGCTAAGTTTCAGTGGTCTCTTAACCTGTTGTACTTTTTGTTGTACTTTTGCTGAACTTGTAATAAATTGAGAAATAATCAGTAGAAAGACATCTCCAGGACTACCTGAAGATGATGTATATTCACACTTAAGTCTGTATCCACCACTGGGCAAAAAGGAAGCAACGAACTCATCCCCATGAAAACCCTATAAAGATAACTATAAAATCATATACCTTCTGATGCTTGAATCCTGCACTCAAAGTATTTCACACAGCAGGAATTTGCAGTTTAGGACCTGAACTTAAATCTATTCAGAATTTTAGAACATGACCCTCTAACATACCAGGCATATACATAAATATTAAATTTCTGTATGATTGTCCTACATACAAGTGTTCAAATAACTACCCTATTAATCTCCACACTAATGGTACTCATACTTTATTCAGTCTAAGTTCCACCAGTATCAAATTTAATGCAGTCAGTACATCTTACATCATGTTAACTTCTACCATCTCTCTCAAAATCACAGGCTTGTTTTTAGCAACCTATAAGCAATTGTTGTAATTATCAGCAGATTTGGATTCACTTTGATGAGCATTTGTTTCAATTTCACAGACAAACAAGACATCATCAATAAAATACTGACAAGAATATTGCATCTAGCTATAGACACACCATTGTATTTAGATGTCTGTCTCCACAACAAATTACATTGAATTTTATGCATTTCTCAGTATGTTAGGTAATGTTTTCATAAAGTACAATTTAGCTCATGACATATTTTCTTCTGTAAATACAAATGACAACTGAATTATAACAATATATTCTAYAATGACACAAAGGACACACCAGCGAAGAAGCTGAAATGTAAGTGCCTAGCACCAAAGAATATCCCAGAACAGAGCTTTCACATTTGCCTCTTCTCTATCAACTGTGACCTGAATTCTTACAAGTATCCACTTATTACAGGAATCCAACCTGAGACAACATAGGTCTGACTATCAAAATTGTTAAAACATCCACAGAATAACCCGATTTGACTACCCAACTATCAACAAAGACCTAATTATTAACCTGCAAATAAGCTTTTCCACTTTTTTTTTCTTTTTGTGCTATGACATCATTGCTAAACAATAAGGTCCTACTTTTGCACAGGTTCTCATTTCTTCTTATACATCATTGTATTTCAYTGTAAAATTCAAAATGTTTTTCTATCCCACTGAGAGTATGGTGGGGAAAAAGACAATACCAGCTAGTCACACCAGGAGATTCCCAATTTCCCTTTTATGCTTTCCAGGTTGTATTACCAAAGAAAATGCATGTGACTCCTTCACACATCCATTCTTATAAGCAGATATGGACTACATGACATTACTAAGGAATGGAGGCAAAATACGTTGATTACAGGGCCCCAGAATTAATTCTTAATAGCTCACTATCAAAAATGAAAAGGTGTACTGAGTGTGTTTTTGCAAGGATCTGAACTTTGTCTAGTTTTGGGGAATATTTTCCTTCGCAACCTACATAACTGAACAGAGAACATGCTTAAATCTGCAGATCATCAAGAGCTGACACTGCAGATATGCTGGATAACAGGACTGGAATTCAAAACGATTCTGTCAAACTAGAGAGGTGGTCAGAAAAATACAAAATGAAATTCAGTAGGGGCAAGTGCAAGATTTTGTAATTCAGCAAAGATAATCAACTGCTTATCTACAGCACAACAAACGTGTGGCTAGATGGCAGGTTCTGCAGAAGACAATCAGGGACTATATTAGACCACAAGCTAAACATAAGTTAAAAATGTCATTTCGAGAAATCATCATACTGATATACACAACAGAAGTATGTATTGCATGAAATATGAAGCACACTTACCATTCTGTTTAGCACGGGTAAGGAATACAGAGTCAAATTTTTGGCGTAGCATTTTGAAAAAAATGTGAAAAAATTGGAAAGAGTCTGAAGATAGTAATAGAAATTATCACAAGTATAAAAAAGATGATTTAAGTAAAGATTGAATATATTGGTGCTATTTAGACTAAAGAGGAGAAAATTGAGAGGCATTTTCACCTTCATCAGATGTGAAAAAAAGTTGCACAAGCTACGGAATCATCTGTTCTCCATTGTATCCTGGCTAGGACAAGCAGTAATGTGCCTAAATCAAAGTTAGAAAAAATTGTATCAGTTACCAGAAAAGTCTTTCCACAAATAAATAGAGTGAAATATTCGCAGACAGTGCATGTGCAGACCCCATCATTGTTTTATTCTTTCAGGTTGGCTTCTAAACAGTCGTGCTAAAAAGCATTGGTATAATTCAACCTGCTTTGGGGGCAAAAGAACAGACAAGCCAATATCTCAAGGTATTTCCAGGCCTGTTTTGTTATTTTATAATTTCTAATCATCATAATTATATATATATTTTATGAAACATATAATGGCAGTTTATTAGAGACTAATTCCTTAGAGGTCTAGCCAAGTCTTTCTTTCAACAGAAATTTTAATGATGTCTATGGCTGTATGTCAGATATATTACTGAAAGCTTTGCAGGTGATATATTTGCTTATAGTCGCTGTCATATTTCATCCATCTCAGCATTTATTTAGTAAGCGCTTTAACATTCTAGAGTATGGCAGGTGTTATATAAAATACTGCATTATTTTCCATATTCTATTCCACTCACTGGCATTCCTACTCTCAGATTAACTGGCAAGAGCATAAATATTCACAGCAATCTAAAAAAAAAAAGTTTGAGCACTCAGTGACAGTCACAGTTGGCTGTTGTACTATCCGCACATCAGAGAACACAGCACAACAATGCTCCCTACCCATTACAACAAAATTGCTTAACAAGTCTTGGTATAGAAGGAAACACAGCTGCAGGCAAACTGCAGTGGTCATTCAAAAAACACTGTCTACTAACAGCATACTGTAACAATGATATTTTATTTATTTAGAATGTATTTTGGTTACTTTTCAGCTGGTCCCTTGATTTTGTTCCATGCCACAGGATAGACAGAAAAGTCCATTAGGATAAGGCTATTCCATTCATAATCTCATCCCATTCATACTTAAGATTTCTAGGTGGTCTAGATACAAACTCCCATTGAAGTTAACAGAAAGACACTGGAAAGAAGTATCAGTGGGAGTTATATCTGGCTCATAATATTTTATTGTGACTCCCCGCTTCAAATTGCAGTTAGACATCTTGCCTTTTTTTTTTTTTTTTTTAAGTATTCTCTCATACAGAAGTCATCGCTTCTGCTGCTTTATCTATGTCTCTTCTTTGAGAATGAGGGGACTGAAACTGAATACAATATTCAAGACTCCAAATTTCTACCAGTATCACTGAAACATACACTGACATTCTCACTGTTGTTTCTTTCTTATAACATCCAAACATTTTTTTGTTCTTTACTGACATTCCATCTTGGCTCAATTCTTGACTGTAGTTAGACTCTTCACTTCCGTGGAGTGAAGCCCGCGGTTAGGACCCCTTCTGACTGGGGCACTAGACCTGAACATCAAGTGAAATATGCACCTCTAAGACACCTGTGTCTTTATTGTTTGAAGGACTTCAACATAAAATAATTTTCCCTTCTAAAGTAACAGCTATTTAAATTTGCGTGTTGTTACTTCAAAACCCCTAAGCAGGTTCAAAGAAAAGTACAAGGAACGTATTTGAACTTTTACTTTATTCACAAAGCTTTCACTTTCATCCATCACAGTAAAATACGAACAACAGCAGTTCCTAGCTAGCTGCTTCTGATATGCACACCCCAGTGCTTCAGAAGTTATGCAGCACTGTTAAAACCATTCTATTTCACAGCAAAAGAAAAAAGTAATGCAGGTGAACACTGTCAAAAAGAAAGAACATAGTAATTGTTTTTCTCTGTCATGTGATATTTTGTAAAAATATATTTTGTCATATCGATTTTCCCTCTACCTGAATAATCTTAATAACAGCTTTCTCTTATTGCAAAACACTGATGAGCATGGCAAAGTCATGCAAGATGTCAGATATACAGTACCTGCCGATGCGTTTGTTGCTTTTATGTGTTTCAAAGAACTACAAAGAAACTCATTCAAAGACAAACTTTAAATATGACAACTGAAAAACCTAAAAATGTAGTTCTGAAATTTCAGTTCTTCTTACTGCATTGCATAACAGGGAGTACTCCAAGTGAAGAGGAATTTTCAGGGTGCACATCTATATAATCACAGAATCTACTACATTATGAGTAAAACTACTAATTTAGCAGTTCAGTAAGAAGGCTAGGGAAGTACAAGGCAAAAGGAAGAACAGGACGTCATATTGCTTCCATGAAAAAGGTTGTTTTAAAGTAGATCATGTTGTCACAAAAAATAAAGGCTGGAGGGCAGTAACATTTAGAGGCTGTCTGAATGAGTCTAACGTAGGCTATCAGTAAATAGCTATTGACAAAGGGCATCTTAGAGGATTATACTACTCAGCAATTATAGAGCGAACACCATAGTAAGAAAACAAAACTTAGGTGTGAAAAGAAACAGACTGACCCTCTTACAAAGCAGCTTGAACTCACTGTTTTTTCAAGAAACAACCCAAATACAGAAGAAATTTTAAGACACCCATCACCCAATATCTCTTATGATTATATGATACATTCAATGAGAAAAAGAGAGCTCCAAAGACAGACCTGATGATGAAATAAATAAATGTTAGCACACATACGCTTCCTTGAATGAAGCCAGGTCAGTGCGAAACAAAAATGTAATGAACACCCCACCAAAAGCATTTCTTTATTATGCCTTCCAGGATGCTTCCTTCCCCTCTGACCTGGTGGACCTCCCATTAATTTTTCCTTCAGAAATATAAGACAACAGACATCCATAGCAAACACTTTCAGAATAGAAAACACTCCCTTTCTCTCCTTCCCTCCATCCATCCTATAAAGTAGAAAATTCTCTTTTAAAAATCCCAAAGTTTTAAAAATAGAAAAGCAGTCACTTGACAAGCAAATTGCTTCTTGACTGCTAGAGCAGATTCCCTAGGTCACATTCTTGTTTCTTATGATATCCCATCTTTCTTAAGCTCTAACACATCCATCTTCATCAGGCAAGTTTCAGCTATACGCGGGTAAGAAGTGCAGTAAAACAAACAAAAAATAAATTTCCCTCTCCAAAAAGCTTTTATTTGTAGTCATTGTTCTCAATGGCAAGTCTACTCAACTGAGAATGAATGCATCCTGTGTTATTCTGCTTCTAGCAAGCCTAAGACTCAAGCACATGTCTTGTACGGAGACATTTTCTGAGCAGCCCTGAATATGAACCATGTATTTAATCTTATTGGTACAGAGTCTTTACCTGGGACAAAACAAGAAGCACTAGAAAACAGTGATTATCAGCTCAAGCTTATTAGAGGCCAGGTGTCATCCAGTCCCACAAGACAGTACACTAGAAGAGACTGTGGACGCCCTCAACAGAAAAACTATATACAACTCTCTTGTAAAGAAAGCAAGGGACATCTTGCATAGTACCCTAGCCACAGCCTTAGTACAATGGGGGATATACTGCTTCCCGAGATCTGTCAGTCAGGTGAAACACTGCTGCTCTCCTCCTAACACAAGAAGTAAAAATCAGTTCTGCATTTCTCCCCCCCTTCCTGATCTACAACAGAAATGGCAGTTTTGAAGTCCTGAGGTGCAGTCTCACCAGGCTTAAACTCTACTTCCATCTCTGTGCAAAGTGGTTTCTACTAGGTAGGCACCTTCAAAGACTTCTAGTCAGCCAAAAGGAAACAGTGACCATGAATTAGGTGGTATTTACATTGAAGGAATATTGTCCAGACTGTGTATAACCCTATCCGAGTAACTCCTACACTAGGTCTTTTTTTGTTTGTTTTTTAAACCTTCTTATACTCTACAGGCTTAAATTATGCCAAATAAATAATTGAAGAAACATATTTTAAAATTGAGAGACAGAGTAAATACAAGAACTGACAGTGCTCTTGATGGTTTTTAACCATTTCCCACTGAAATGCAGATCTGAATCAAATGTGTGACTTTGACATTAGGTAGACTTCAGATGAAACCACTCATAAGCAAGCAATACAAGTAAAATTTGCTTTTGCATTGTAAGTGTTTCATGAAGGTTTTCTAAAGAGCATCCATCTCTCTTTCTATATGCTTTGTATCACTTGAGTTCTTGAAAATCCTACTCATGCATCTTTCCAGAACATCTTCACTTTACTGAGTATGTAGGCTAAAGTTATCTTTGACTCTTGGAAGCCAAGTAACCAGATCATATTTCCAAATCCTCTTAGATGTTTAAATTACCTCAAATAAAGTTGATACCTCACAGGTAGAAATAAATTAATCATATTATACAAATATCCTGATTCCTGACAAATATCCACTCCAGATTTTCATGTTTTTTTACACCGAAATTAAGGCTTTCTCTTCCAGAATTATTCTGGCTTTTGGGGCACGACAGGCAGAATTATATTTTAAACTGTAAATCTGTTTTAAAATTCTGCTATCTTAAATCTGTACTAAAAATTACATACTTAGTATGGGAAAGGGTGGATTATCACCTTCCATTCAAATACAGAGCATGTATTTTTACACATGTAAAACTCCAAGGTACTAGATCTTAAGAACACTTTGTATAGATACTGAATTATACTACATTCTTATGGGCTTCTTAAATGTGTGTTAAATTATCTTTTTCAGCCATATATAGCTACAGAGTAACTACAGAGTCTACATTTACAGATGAAATGAAATGAAAACCATCATCAATAAAAAAACGTAAAACCCTTTAAACTGTTGGTAAGGAACCTTTCTTTTCTGTAAATTTTTTTTGTCGTAATGTATAGCAAACACATAACCGTGAGTACAGAGCATAAAAATTTTACTGGCATGAAATTACAGTTACCACCTATGACTCAAAAACATCAACAGTTGTCGTAGCAATACAAACTACCCCAAACAAGTGATGATAAAATTTTTATACCTTACAACATAAGTCAGCAGAATAGTGATGGCTTAAGTTTCAACCATCTTATTTCCATTGATTCTACAATTAAAAAAAAATAGCACATAGACACATGGGGATTTTTTGCATTAAAAATTTAACACTGCCTTGCCCCTCATGTATAGTTCTGGGGCATTTGTTTACAGGAGCTCATGAGGGATCTTAACTCTCCTTGAATTTCCATTTGTTCAAACCATTCCCTTCCTCCCCTGCCAAGTCTTTCTTGGTATCAACTTAGACCCTGCTTAGTTTTGCACTCCTTCCATCAAAACCATGAACTAACACAATTCTGTTCAGCATCTCAATGAATAAGGCCCTTATCTGGGCTTGTCAAGGGTACTAACACATGCTAAAATGAAGCTAATTATGTACTTGAGGAAAAGCAAGGCTTTAGCAGTGCAATTTGTAAACTACTGAAACACTAAAGAACTTTTGACTTGCTCCAAAGTCTTGTTATCTCACACTTTTTCAATAGTCTTTTAATTAGTGGACTTTTGATTAGACTCTCATGCATGATTCCACTGCAATTTGAGCACAAGCACAAATTTGAAGCTAGCAAATTGCTGTCTGGACAGCCATACTTTTATGAATCCTTTTCTGGAGCTGTAAACATGTGCATAACTCATTGGAAATTGACAGTCAAAGCAAGAGTTTCATATCAAAAGTAAAGGGAGGGACTTAATCCACAAATTTAAATGCAAAATAGCTTTTCTCATAATTTTAAGTATATCTGAAACCATTAATCTGTTTTGCACATCCAGAAGATACCAGCTTGCAAAATCATGGTTTGCAAATGGTAGTTTACCAAAAATTGCAAAATTCATGCCTGAATTACCCAGAACTGGGTTTGTGGAAAACAGAAAAAGTTGTTTTCATCTGGGTATACTAATCTGTGACTACAACAATCTGAAATGGAAAAGTATTTCAACAGATTTTTATATTAAAAAAGTGGAAAATAAAATAGGATAATTTCCTAAAGCATTCTGCCTTTTAAAGGTGGACCCCATACAATCCCAAGTATTCTTAACTTCTCTCACAACAAGGGCAATGGATACCCTAGACGAGACTTGCCACTTTGTTGAATGAACCTACTAACGTGGAGGGATTTTCTTTTTTGAAAGAAGAAATCATCTTGCCAAAATTTTTTGTGCTAAGTTATGTACAGATTTTCTTTTGGACCTCTGCATGGTGAATTCCTGTAGGAATAACTTAACTCAATGCAACAATTCAAAGTCTGATGAAAATATTTCTTTTGCTGATCCTTACAAAGTAAGTTACAGTACAATAAGGACAAGAATATGGAGGGAAAAAAAGGAAAGCAATCAAATGCCCCCCACACTTCATTTGATGAAACAGTCGCAAACATCTCTTTCATTTCCTCTGTTATTTCTGTAAATGAGCTCTATAGAAAAGCCACATTGACTTTAGCAGCACTACTAATAAGACTGAAGAGATTTGGCCCTAAAAATATCTACTGACAGATGAAGAAGCAGCAGTAGTATTGCAGAATAATAACAATTTACATTAAAAGCTGAATAACTACTTGTTCAATAAAAATGATCGTTTCCTTTTTCAAGTATTTGTTGAGAACTGACAGACCTGAGTTTAGAACAGTCTTTTACTATCTGAATGGCATCTGTTTATTTAATAATATCAATTCTTCCTGCATGTCAGATTTGGCCATGGGGTTATCATCAGTACTGAATATGTATGTACAAGACCTGAAGATTTAAAACATATCTAATAATGGCTTAATAAAAGTACTCAACAAAGCCAAAAACTTGCTTGTGGGGTAGATTTAGAGTCATATGTTTATACTGTATTCCATTATTCTTTATTTGTCCCTGTACATCCTAGGCATAATTCATCATCAGAATAAGACAGTAAAACAGCACTGAAGGCAACCATGTTGCACAAGTCCTAGCATCCATTTGCTTCAGTCATTACTGATTCCTTTTGACAGCCAGATCATCTTGGTTTTGACTGCATGCAATGCACCACAGGAAACAGATCTACTGTGTTGGTCTGAATTTAAGGTGGTGTGAAATCTGAGGCAGTCTTCATTTTCTCCAGATGTCAATGGAAGAGATGATCCCGCAGCCTTTCTCCTGGCAAATGTCCAGGCAGACTGGGAGACAAGTCCCTTCGGACCTGAAAGGACAGACCTGCTAGCCCAGGCATCCCACGTGTAAATAGTATAAGGTGCCTCCTTACTTGAGCACTGCTGGGAACCCAGCGAGACCTGCACTGCTGTCTTTGTCCCAGGAAGTCCCAGCCACAACGGAGTTACTTGAAGAGACCCAGATCCGTCCTCTGGCAACAGTCTTTGAGACTGGCTGGTGTCGCATGCCAGCTGCATCCAGGGCTGAGCGGGCAGGCAAGTGACACAGGCGTGGAGCTCCTCAGTCCAGCTCCCTGCTGCAAGCAATGCACAGCGAGCGACCTACTGCAGGGTAAGAGCAGCCCTAAGCACACATGAGTGAGTGTATGTGCATTCGTGTGTGTTCATGTGCATGTCTAAGGAAAGAGCAGGAGCTAAGGAAGGGCCTAGAGCTCCCTTAGCCTTACACTGAGTATGTACCTCAGTAATCTGTGAACACAAGGAAAGAGTAACTTTTTCAGATCTTAAATTTTTCCAGGAAAGGAAGCCTTGCTGTGTATTTGGCCAAGACAGAATTTAAATACATTCATAGATATCTGTCTAAGGCATGTTAAGAAACCTATGTTCCTTACTTCACTTAGAATAAATAATTAGTATGACTGGAATGGAAGAAATATGGGTCAAAACCTGGACTGAAGCTTACTATCCTAAGCTCTGTACACAGAGCCTCATCTCAAAGAGCACACAACCAAAGAGAAACAAGCAAAAACAAGAAACAGACATTCCATGGAAAGTTTCTCTTTATTTTTTCTTCTTTATTGGTAATACAAATAAGGTCTAATTAATTTTATGCATTCAATTATTAAATCCATCAACAAAAGCAAAGTTGTATAAAGAACAAAGCTTGGGGACACTAACTTTCTGCATGGTAAAACAAGCACCTGCTAACGTCTGGGAATACTTAATTACGGTTATAAACTGCAGATCAGAACTACTCTCTAAAAAACATGGAAGATAATATAAACACATTTTTCACCACTTTAAAAATCACATGCCACCTTATTCCATGCATAACTTTTTGAGAAAAAATTCATAAAGGGCTTGTCAAACCAAGAACACCTGCACCTTTTCTTCTCAAGATGATGATGACTAGGACTAGATGAGAGCTATTAATTCTAAAAACTGGAAGGCCATGATATCCAGAAACAATCTGTTTCATTCACTAGATATAATGCCTTTGTTCAATGTAACCCATTAGTTTTAAATGGGCAATATGTTTGGGGGGGGGGGGGGAAGTATAACATCAGCTGTCTATATTTTTAATTGAATTCAAACTTCCATCCAAATGCAACATGTCCAGAATCAAAATTAATCATAAACTGGTGATAGGAAATGTGTAAATCACTTTTATAAAAATGAGAATACATAAATATTAAGAAACTAAATGTGTTAGGTTGTATAGTTGCTTAAATGTACACAATGTATCCTTCTGTTGAGCAAAACAGAAAAATTAATGCTAACTTTAACATAAAAAGACTACATCTATTTACCACTCAACTTATTTCAGTCCTTGTCAGCCAGTGAGAATGAAACATTTTCAAAGAAAATAGCATAAAATGTACAAATGCTTGCCTACTCATTTAAATAACCCATTTTTAATTATGAATTAAATCTATTCAACCTGACTGAAGTCCTGGTCTGCTCCCACCTACCTGCAAGCTTCTCCTTTAATGACCAGAATGAATGTGGCTAACTTTCACAATGATGCGTAGGGAGCTGCTAGCTCACATAAATGATTTTTCATGAGCATCAAACAAGGAAGGCGTTTATGATTGCCTTCCCTAACAATCTCCTCATGGTGCTCTGAGCAAAACTAATTATTCTGTAAAGACGGTCTGGAATAGAGTTCCTGCTTTCAATTAACCTGGACTGTGTCCAGCTAATGAAGTGGAAGGGAGAAAAAAAAAATTTAACAAGATGTGTTATACTACTTTTAGCATACAGCCTTATTTATATTCAGTACCAACTTAACCTACTCCCAACTGTAAGGTGAAGATTCAATCCACACATGGTAAAGTTAAATTCACTGAATGGTATTATTGTATTTGCAGTGTTTACTTTAGGAAAATAATAGGAAAGGAATTTCCTATTGTTTTCTTAATAGGAAAATAATAGATAAGGAAAGGCAACTGTAATTTAAAGGTCTTCTCTAGGTAAGTTCAGCTGAAGACAGAGGTGGCAGGAAACCTCTGATTTTTATTTCCAGAAGCCATATTAATGGCAGTATCATTAAGAGTCCTCCAGTAGGGGCACTGGTGTGAAATTTTAGGCTCCAGCCTTCTCTGCTTGTGACTGATTCCTCTAGAAAAAGCAGTGCAAGCTTAATCCAAGTCAGTACAACACATGACATCATTAGTCACTGAAATTCTGAGTTACACACCAGATACCYGCACGAGTAGTGAAGATACCAAGCAAACAGTCAGTGAGAAAGCCCAGAGCAAGGAAGACTTTGTCAGGGGAAGAGGATCAGATTAGGGAACATTTAAACAAACTGATCAGAAACAAGTCCATGGGACCTGATGCGATGCACCCACAAGTACTGAGCAAGCTGGCCAACATCACTGCAAGGTCACTCTTGATTATCTTTGAAAGGTCATGGTGATCCGGAGAGGTTCCCAACAGCTGGAGGAACGCAAATGTCCCTCCCATCTTCAGGAAGGGCAAGGAGGAGGAGCCRGGGAACTACAGGCCAGTCAGCCTCACCTTGATCCATGGGAGGGTGATGGAGCAAATAATCCTAGAAACCATCTCCAAACATATGAAGGACAAGAAGGTGATCGGGAGTAGTCAGCATGGATTTATGAAGTTATGGCATCATTATAAATGATGCCTGGCCAACCTGGTAGCCTTGTACAATGAGATGACTGGCTTGGTGGGGGGAGAGCAGTGCATGTTGTTTATCTTGACTTTATAAGGCTTTATAACACTTTTGACACTGTCTACTCATAAACAAGCTGATGAAGTATGGAGTAGATAAGTGGAGAGTGAGGTGGACTGAAAACTGGCTGAACTGCTGGGCTTGTGATCAAAGGCACAAAGTCCAGCTAGATGCCAGTCACTAGTGATGTTTCCTGGGGTCGATACTGGGGCCAATACTGTTCATTAATGACGTAGGCAATAGGATAGAGTGAATGCTCAGCAAGTTTGCAGATGATACAAACTGGGAGGACTGGCTGATTCGCCAGATGGTTGTGCTGCCTTTCAGAGGGACCTTGACAGATGGGAGAAATGGGCAGGGAGGAATCTCATGAAGTTCAACAAAGTAAAATGCAAAGTCCTGTCCCTGGGGAGGAACAACCCCCTGCACCAGGACAGGCTGGAGCCAACTAGCTGGAAAGCAGCTTTGCAGAGAAGGACCTGGGGGTTCTGGTGGACAAGTTGAACATGGGCATGCAATATTGCCTTGAGGCAAAGAATGCCAACAGCATCCTGGGCTACATTAGGCAGAGCATCACTAGCAGGTAAGAGGGAGGTGATCCTTTGCCTCCACTCAGCCCTGGTGAGGTCACAACTGGAGTGTTGTGTCCAGTTCTGGGCTCCCCAGGACAAGAGACACTTAGATATACTGCAGAGAGTCCAGCAAAGAGCCCCTAAGATGATTAAGGTACTGGAGCACCTTTCATATGAGGAGAGGCTGGGAAAGCTGGGATTGTTCAGCCTAGAGAAGAGAAGGCTCATGGGGGATCTTATGAATGTGTATAAATACCTGATGGGAGCATGTAAAAGATGGAGCCACACTCTTCTCAGTGGTATCTAGTGAACAGATAAGAGGCAATGGGAACAAACTGAAATACAGGAAGTTCCACTTAAACTTAAGAAAAACTTTTTTATAGTGAGGGTAGAAACACTGGAAGAGGTTGCCCAGAGATGTTGTGGAGCCTCCATCCTTGGAGATATTCAAAACCTGACAGGACACAGCCTTGAGCAACCTGCTCTAGCTGTCCCTGCTTTGAGCAGGGTGGGGAGCAAACCAGACAATCTCCAGAGGTCCCTTCCAACCTCAATAATTCTGTACATTTACCCATAGCCACTACCAAAGATAAGATTTGGGAGAGTAGAGGTATTGAATAATCCTTTCTTGCAGTCCTTTACTGAGGATGGTGTATCTAAATCAGAAATAGACAAATACAAGATGCAATGTTGAAAGTCATCTGGAAACTGTAGTAAGTTATACTTTAAATCCTGCAGGACTTCTCAGCCAGCTGGTGGCAAGAGGTGGGATGGTCCAATGACAGTTTGAGTTTGCTTTTGCTACCCTGCTTGTCAGGGCTTGGTGGGGATTGGAAGCACTAAATTCTGATCTCATTTTTCTAAAGGAAATACTTATATGAAGCTGGCATAAGTAACATTTTTAAGCATCCAGTTGCTCAGTGCTGTGGCCACACAGATCCCAATATCACATGCTTTCTCTGGTAGCATGTCATTCCATAAGCACAGTATGTTGTTTTCCACAGGAGATTCACCACCAGCCTCAATGGGAGCGTATGCAGTGTCAAAACTGTCTACTGTCTTATGAAAATGCAGACATACTGATGTAGTAATCAAGTTTTAACCTGTTTTGATTGCCACTATTTCCTCTACAAATAATAGTGCATAGTTAATGCAGGCCTGTGCAACAATAACATATTTAATGTACTCCACAGGATACAAAGAAACAGCATGTCCCCACAACACAGTAAAGATTAAAGAGACAATGCCATATGTTGTGTGTCCTGGAGAATATTTTATAGTACTTTGGGATTTTCAAGGGACAAGAACGAACTCGTTAACTTCTGTCCTTGTAATATCTTTTGAAATATTCTAAGATTTTTGTTTCCAAAGAAAAACATAGAGAAGGGAAAAAAACAAAGTAATACACTAACTTCCATTCTTATACACAACAATCCAAGAATACACTTTCAATGGCACTCCATTTCTGCTAGCAGGGATTTGGGGGTTGTGGGTTGTTTCGTTTTTCCAAACTACAGCACAGCTACAACTTCTTGCAGATCATACAAAGAAATTATGACATTCTCCCAAGAACTCTGTTCACTCTACCTGAGAGCAGCTGTAGTGGCCCACAGCTGTGCTAGCAAAAGAAACCATGGAGCTCAGAAAAACAGTGTTCTGCTATGGAGAAACACAGTCATGCAACCCAAAGAGAAGTCAGATCGAAACTTACACAACCCCCACCAGAGATGGGTTGCCTGGAAGTTTTCTGATATACGATCATAACTCTTTATGAAATAACATGCTACAGCATCCATGTAATGTTTTAAATAAGAGGTAACAGACCATTTTCTTCATGACTGTATTCAATTTCCTCATTTAAGTGTTTAAATCTACACTGGCTCAAACACCACCTACAATAATGCCAATGCTTTGTCAAAAAACATTATAAAAAAAGCACGTTGTCTACCCTAATTTACAGTTAGGAGAAACTCAACATGCTGGTGTCCCACCACCACCACCACCACCACCACCACCTAGAGGGTGTTAACAGACAATGCAGTGAGGTGTGAATAGGAAGGGATGGAGGCAGCACAATTTGAAAAGGAAAGTCTTCATCTACTTCTCAGAATTCCTGCAACATGTAAAGACATTTTGTTTTGCCTCCTTTTTAACTTACTCTGTCTCCAGTATATATTTTTATACATTCTTGCAATGTCCTATTTAACTCTGTATTTGTTTTCTCACATTTTCTTTTCCCCTAGAGCATTTTGCCAATATTCCAAAAACTGTATTTAATTTTACATATTTCTCTTTTTTATTATTTCTTTTCAACCTTTTAATCTGATTGAGGTATGCTGCTCTACATTCTTTCTTTTCTACTTTCCTCTCAACCCAACAAGCACATACACTGCTGCAGTCTGAGCATACTCTTCTCCTTCCCAGCCTCCTCCTACTCTTTGTAAACATCTCCTGCTCTTTGGCCACAGCCTTTCACATTTCTTTATTTACACTAAAAGTCCTTTCCCCTCTCCTCTAGTCTTCCTGTAGTCACTAGTTCTCCCTCTGTAAGTTGCTACGTGATCTGAAACCAACTCAGCAAAGCATTTATACCTTTCTCTAGTTCCACAATGCTTTGAATTGGCCACCTTCTTAAGTGCTTCAGCAGATCAGAGCAGAATACTCAGCATCCTGAAGAACCAAAGTTTTCCATTTATCAACTAAATAAAGATCTTTTTCACTTGAGGCACCCCTGGAGAATTTTCTCTCTCTCAGCTATATTGGAAGCCACAGGAGAGTAGACTAATCTCCTAGATGCCTTAAGTTAAGTGATCTGAATTGCACAATACATTAACCTAACTTTAAAAAAAGATTAAAAACTGAAATACCAGAACAAAAACCACAAAGGTTGTTCTTATCCTGTGAAGCCAATTCTATCCAAAGTTTTAATCCTTCTTTTTTTGGCCTCAGATTAACCTGTAATGGATACCACATACACCTCCCACCAGAATAAATATTACTTTGCTACATCTATTTTCCAGTGGCACGATGCTTACCTCTATTTACTGCAGAAGCCTGTATGCAGCTCCTGTTTAATTATTGTTCATTCCTTTATTCAGGACTCTATCAAAAGTCCACAAGTAACCAGTAATTTCATTTCAGAAGCATTAAAAAAAACAGAATGACTCTTCCTGCTTAAACACTACCCATATCTAATGCGCACGTTACCATTCCTTCACAAGGCAGGAACAATAGCTATAATGCTTTAATCCTTCAAGTTAATTGAAAATCACACATGCCTTTATATACACACCATAAACTTTAATAGAAGTGCCTTCCATCACAGTTTATAGGTTTAAGTAGCTGTGTATGTGTTCCCTAAACTCACACTAACTATTTCAGAAAGTCTGTAAAGTTTTAGAATGACAAAAGGTGCTAACACACTGGTATAAAATGGCATAATTGTAGAGATTAAAAAAAAAAAAAGCTGATTTTTTGTTGTTGATCGGTTTGTTTATCTGTTTCGGGAGGGGAAGAACTTGCTTCYTTGTGATATTTAAAAAAATTAAAAAAGGAAGGAAATTGCATTTTCTTCTGCTGAAGGTATTTTTTCTTGACCCTCTTAAAAAAACCCAACTAGACAGAAGTCAGGAATCTAAAGGTAAGTTTGTCTTTCTGTTTTTGTGACTATGTCAGTGGTGCACAGATAGGAAAGCTGATCGACTCTAAATGCACTCCTCCCAATCCAGAAAACAAAATCAAAAATAAAGGTTTCTGTCAATGCCTGTACTTTCATTGTCACATTTTTACTGAGCATCTCATACCACTTGGTGTTCTACTTAAAAACTCCAGCTGACAACTGAACTTCAGCTTTCATTTTATTTTCATTTTATAAGCATACAGTCCTTATGGAAGGAGGTTGGAAATGTAAATTTGCAATGCTCCAAAACCAGAAAGCAACTAAAAAGTCCCCGAGTGTATTATTTTAAAAACCTCATTATTTCCAAACATTTTTAAGTTGGTAAAACAGAGATGCTTTCATGAAACAGGGCCTTGAAGGTTAAACAGTAACAAGCTAAGGCAGATGGCAACTGCAATTACCAACATCAAGACTTCATTTCAAATACAAATACAAAATAAATTAAGGTTTGAAGCTATCAATGTGTAATTTAATTAGCTTTATCACACGTGAAATTTAGGAACAAGTTCTGACAATGGGAAGTATGATGAAGTTCTAGTGACATTTCTTGCAAATGAAGCATGCATGGTTTATAAGTTCAGTTTGAATATATACTCTGAACACTTTCAACATCTGTGAGGAAGGAGGAACAGGCAAGAAAAGCCCAAGCCACAGCTACTATGCAAAGGGATACATCTGGAAATGAAAAACACTGGTTTAGTAAAGTTGGGGTAGGGAACAGGGGCAAGATGGAATGGTTCCCTAGTTTACTAATAGTTATAATAATTGATTTGGGACTCCAGCTAGGTGCTACCCAGGAGCTGATAACATATTTGCTGCAATGGATAATCATTCATGTCAGTGTATATACATATATACACATACGAATTATATATATATGTAATTGCCATAACCAGCCACTACTCTTTTACGCTCTTTTCTACTTGATTGAGGAATCTTACTATCCAAACTCTTTTTTCTCTTTGAAATTACCTGGGAATATATATGATAATCATTTCCATTAACTGAAGTCTTTACACTGAGACTGGACATATCTCTGAAAGATATGCCTTGCCCTGGCCAGAAATTACTGGAAAGAATAGACAAAATCCCCTTGACTGTCCCACTCACACTGTCAGTCTAGACAATATAATGCTACCTTCACATCACTAATGATTAGACTTTGCTATTTGATATTAGTAACAAAAACAAGGAGGAGAAAAACGTATATTTTAAGGAGCTATAGAACTACCACAGGTTCATCTGCACTACCATCTACTTACCTTCCCTCTAGATAACCCTCCTTAAGATGAATTTCAGAGCAGGGTGTAGTTCCAAGATTTTTTAACCAGGCCTCTGTAGTCATTCATTATTCTTTGTTATTTTCACCTCTCCTTCTGAAATGAGACATGAGTTTTATTCAAAAAGTTCCCACATTAGCATTCCATCCCCTCTCCACCATGCTGTAATTCTTCTGTAGATCATAATTTCAGTATCTCAATCATTTATGAGAGTAAAAGACAGGACACTGACCTATGGGTCAGATGTTTCATATAACTGCACTGATTTAACTGACAGAAGAATTTAGCCCAATTCCTTAAATAAGCACCAAGCAGAAGATCAGCAGTAAAGGAGAACTTTTTAAACATAAATAAAGACGTGCAACAGCAGCAGGGGAAATTCAAAACTGACAAATACTCTTTCAAATTTGCCTCCATGTGCAAGTTTCACACAAAAAGCGTTAAAGATGCTCATTCACAAAGCATTTTGTTGAATACCTACACTTTGACCATATTGATTTGTTCCTCTCTTAAGACTCTGTTTTATTTCTAGATTATTAAAAGAATGGAGAAATGCCTCAGTGTCATTAGCAACACGTCAGTCTTGATTCAAGGAATTAACAAATTATACATGTCTTGCATTAGATACTGGACCAGTTGTGCTCTATTTTAAAAAGGCAGGGATGCATCTGTTATTGATCACTGCCTTGGGGGTCTACACTTTCAACCTTCTTTCAAAATAGGGCCTGTTTTATATGTCTAAAGCAGGTTTCTCTGTAGGTTCAAGTTAAAATAGAAAATGAACTGTATGAAATAGGTGAAATAGAAATGAAATAGAAATACAGTAGGATGAGGAACACACATGGTCCTCAGCTGTCACGCTCAGCTTTGCATAAAAATTTAAATGTTCTTTACTTATCCATATTGCAATTCCACTGCAGCCTCATTTCGAAGGTTAGCGGCAAGCCACAGAATGCGAGTTCAAACTTTTCCATATAAGCAATATACTTTGGACTTAAGATGGGGGAACTTAGAGCAGTGAAATAAAAATGATTTAGACTCCAGTAATGAAACACATATATAGCTACTTCCTCAAGCTGTTCCATCCGACACAGATAGAATATATATCACTGCTCACTGGTCCAGAGCATCAGTGTTAAAATCCAGAAACTTAAGAGGACTCCCTTTCATACAGAAGTTCCTCCAGAAAGCACAGGAGAAGATCATTCTTTGTAATGACGTTGGGGGGGGGGGGGGGGGAATCACTGAGGTCACGCTAAATTCAACCTTGTTGACATGATTCTCCATCACAAATGATAAACTACTGCCACCATCGCTTCAGTCTGTTTACTGTAGTTTAAAGCTCAATTTATAGATATGCGAAGAGGTCAAACAGAATAACTGAACAGAGAAAAAAAAATCAGTTACTAAGAGTTCAAAGCCATGGATAAAATATGTCGTTCACCAGGGGCAAACTGGTCTGCTGAACAGTTGCAAAAACACAGTAAAAAGCATGCAAAAATGTAAATATATGTAAATATCTACAAATTTCACTCCTGATTATCCAATAACTGTAACTGCTGTGGTTTACAGCAGTTCTCAGTGGGCTCAAGCCATTACTGACTGAATAGATTACAACAATCTACTGTTAATATAAACCCCAGGTTAGATAATACACAAAAAATAAAAATAATTAAAAATAAAAATAATAAAAATAATTAAAAATAAAACTAATTAAAAATAAAACTAATTAAAAATAAAACTAATTAAAAATAAAACTAATTAAAAATAAAAACTAATTAAAAATAAAACCCCACACCAACCAAAAAAACTGATCTGTACAACCTCATTCTTTACCTCCTCCAATCTATCATCTGTCATTTATCTTGGTCATTTCTGTATCACTGACAATGGCTGTTACTAAAACAGCAAAGCAAGAATAGACACGAGGATAGGTAACAAAAAAATAATGTAGTAACTGTAATGAGGATAATGGGGTGCTCATATATTTCCTTGAAGAGATGAGTGAAGGCAAGAGAAACTTTTAACAACTTCATATATCAATATACAGTACAGGTAAGGGGGCACCATACAGCTGATGAGAAGGGAAAAAAGGAATGGAAGCAGGCCACGAGATAAGAAAGATCTGGTAATATTCTGTGTCCCGATAATCTGGTGCAAGAGCAATAGAAGCAGCTGGGGGTCAGAGCCGCAGAAGGATGCACTGATAATACAACATCTAGAAGGGAGAGGAAGAACAAAAAACAAGACATTCCAGACAGTCTGCAAGGAAAAAAAACCAAACATACAAAAACCCTATATTTCTAGTGTTTTCCGGTAAAAATACTCAAGAAACAGGAACTAGAACCGAAACCCAAACAGTATATTCTTTATAGTACTACCACTAGGTATATCAGTGCTCCCAAACCTTAAGTGCAGTACAATACAATAACCTTAATGGCCAGCAAGTAACAAACAACTAACTCTAAGCACAGTATGATCAAATTTCTCAGTTTTTCCTATATTTGTGACCAGAGATAAGATGTATAAAAACATTTAATGTTAGGCTATATATTAATCTATATTGATTTTTTTTCTAGAGTTGCCTTTATCAGTTTTAGTAACTACTAGAGAACAAAATTTGCAATCACAAATGGAAACCTGGGAACTAGGCTCAACATAAAATTATTGACTCTCCAAACCTCTAGCATACGGGGAAGCTGAGCTTTCTCTGAAGTGGTTTGGGAAAACAGCTTATGAGTTCATCTTTATGGTTTCAATATGAGCAGTTTTACATGCACTAAACAGTGGTTCCTCGCTGCATAAGAAGATCCATCGATTTCAGTAGGATTTGCCAAGGATTAAGGTTAGACTCAACAGAAAGATGGATGGCTCTCTGTTATCAAAGGTGGAGCCACTTTAGTTATCTTACCTAAAAATCACATGGCACAAACACCAGTCTAGCTCTCCTCAAAGGCGCTTATCGAACACTCGTTTTTTGCCATTCGGAAGGGGCTGAGATAGCAGCTGCTCTTTGCAGGAGAGCCCTAGCCCAGCTCTCCAGGTCAGCGTGCCCAGGACTTCCYTCTACCCATCCATATGGCTTAGCCCTTCGAGGCAGGTGAAGAAGAGTTTGCCAGGAGGAAGAAAGAGGAGTAAAGCACAGGGGAACAAAGCACCAAACCAGTGACCTGGTCCTTCAGCCAGAGAGACTGTTTGGTCTCATATCAGCTATATGCCGTTTGTTGATCCCATTCTCAAATCCAACCAACTGATAAATCTTAAACTAATACAAAGAAAAAACATATATTCCAACAACTTGCTAAGAATATAGAGCTCAGTCATCTTAATGCAGATACCCAAGGGAGGAGATTTCAATATGAATAGGAAGTGGGGGAAAAGAAGCTATTGGCCTGCTTCAAAGATGCATGTTCACGATTCTGAGAAAGGTGTGTGATAGTCTTACACAGCTAGCTCTAACATGGTTTAGACAGTCTCATATACTCACAATAAAACGTTTTCCATTTTAGAACCATGTTCTCTGTCTCATCTCTTCAGAGAAAAAAATACCTTGCTGATTAAACTTTTAGAAATGTGTTTTTATACAGATAAAGCTTGTGTTTCAGTCACTCCTGTGTGAAAATTTTCTGTTTTTCTGTTGCCTTGTGATGAGAAAAAAAAAAATGCAACATAGGATAGAGTCTCACTTTCCTCTAATTCTTTTAATATTTCAATACAAAAAGCAAGTGTACTGCTATATTCACAAAGAAAGGTGATAAGAGTAGTCCAGTAAGCAATCAGAAGAATAAATCAGTGTAGCATGAACTATTTTGCAAGGACAGTCTAGGGCAAATAAAACTCAGAAGCAGGCTACAGAGAAGATAACAAAGGGAAGATATGCTTGAGCCCAATACTCAGCAAACATGCAAAAACTTTGCATTGGCTGCTACTGGAGATCCCTTGGTGACTTTAGAATGCAGAACAACCAAAAACAGAAGGAAAAAATTCCAGCAGATGGCTCTAAATGAGGAGAACAGAGACAGGTGACTAACTAGTCTGAGAGGAATAAAAATAAAATGAGAGCAGTGCCATAGTGTTATCATTTTTGTAGAGCCACCTGGAGAGGTAGCTGGCTTATCAATGAATGCCAAAAATGAGTAGTGCCCATCTGCTCACCCTAATAAATAACCTTCACTAGAAAAAAAAGTAAGAAAATACAACCCTCAGCATTACTCACATGCCTTCAAAAGACCTGTTTATTTAAAGTATTTATTTGGGTCATACAGAGCTTGGCAACTACTTGCCCTAAAGACAATAATTCTTTAAGACCATCCTTGGAAGCACATAGCCAGACAGTAGCTGTAAGAATTACTGATAGCAGAAAGCACCAAGGCCTTAAACAACCAAAATCTCTGTAATTATCACTGCCTTCAAAATGACTTTAGGCAGATATGATTGGCCAACTGAATGGACTGATGGTAAAGCTCTAAACAGGAAGGCCGTTCAAAATTCAAGAATTGAGTACCTGTCTAGAGATAACAACAGCTGCAAGTGTCTCCATTCAGAAAGTGCGCAGTGGTGTTGGCTTACCTCACCTCCTCAGCTGGCCGCCCAGAACGGCGGTAAGGGCCCTGCTTTAGCTGATTCTAAAGGTGGACTGAGAAAGCAGATCACAGCTAGCAGAAGGTGGAATGACAAATACTCAGGTCTCTCATAAAATACCACTACACAAAGAAACAGATGAAAGAGAAAACTAAAGCATACAGGTGCGTTTACCTTCATAAGTTTGAAAGCAAAATGCTTCTTTATTAGCACTAACCTTCATCAGCTGCCAAACATCGTTTTTACAAGAACAATGAATGAAGGCATAAGAGTTTGGAGCAGAAATGCAAACTTTCCAAATCTGAGATATTTCCAAACTGACCTTTTCATTCAAAGCTGTATTTATTTTTCAAACGTGACAAATTCAGTTGGAAAAAAATAACGGTTAGTTTGATATCATCCATTCAAGCACCTCAATAAAAGCAATTCAATCACATAGAACTGTCCGGAATTCTCACGACGTTATTCTGGATAAGACAAGACTTTATATATTCACAAGACTTTATATATTCACAACCATCTTGGCAATATATAAGCCATCATACGACTTTAGTTTCATTGCTTTTTTGCACTAGGACTCATACATAAGTGTTTGGTGCTAAATTCTGCCTCTCACATGGCAAAAATGAGCAAGAATTAAACATAAAATATGCTTAGATAAACATGATGAGAAAGGAAAATAAAACAAAAACCATTTTTGAGGAAATACAAATTACAGTATGTGACCAAACATGTATCTTTACAGGCTGAAGTTCTATAAAAGCCCACTTTTATAAAGGACAGAATTCCTCTAAAAGTTAATATAGTACCTGTGTCTACCTGGGTTGATTTTAAAGAGCTTCCAAGCAGCAATTTTAAAACTGTCCATACTTAAGCCAAGCAAACAGATATTGCACTGAGTGCAATGCAAAAAAGCTATGCACAATTGAAAGTTTATTTTCTTTTTTCAATTTAATACACTGGATATTCATTTCTTCAACAGGTATTAAGTTATTTTGTTTGTGTAAATTTCTTTAAATGTGGTTGTCCTCAAAATTTTATATTTCAGTAAGAGCTACAAAATTTAACAAGTTTTACTAACTGTTCCCGAGACTGAAGTGAAACAAGGTTAACACCTTAACTGTACCAGTTGCAAAACTCAGCTCTTTCAGCTAAAGCACAAAAGATAACACTGTAACACCATGTTAGAGGGTGACTAAATATGCAAATTATTTCCACTGTTTTGTATTCTCTGCATTAGCATCAACCCATGGTCAAGTAAGGAGAAAAAAAAAGAAAAAGCTAATGTGATTTAGTTCATATGTGAACTTACCCATGCCTTTGAAATAATGTGGGCTAAGAGTGGGAATTCTCTGATACAATGCCAACCAAAATTCTGCGTAAACAAAAATGAACAAAGCCTTCGGCCACAGCCAGTAAACTCTTGAGGTCATATCACCTATTTTTAACTACAGAATTATTCACAAGACATTCACTTTCTAGTCCAATATAAACAGTTGTTGTTTTTTTAAATAAATGTTTTTCTGAAAGATTTGGAGCAAAGCCTGCATCACTAAAAACTTGCATGCGAAACAGATATCCTTAATTTTTAATGTCCGTTATAAAAATGCATCAGGAGAAAAGTTAAAATTATTATAATGTTAATCATCCAATATGTTAGTAGCAAAATACCCCTTTCTCTTCCCTCTTTTAGTTTACTGCATCTTATTTTTAAATCATCTGTTTTTCAATCTGGTATGAGTAAGGCAAGTTGCTGTGGCAGACAGACCTTGTCCCCACTGCAGGAAAGAACAGAGGTAGATACTGCCCACAGCCAAACAGCTTTAGCAAGGCCTTGGATACGGCATTGCACCCATTGGTGAAGGCTTCTCCTTGCACCTCTGAAGACAGCCTGATCCAAAAACTTTTTAAAGATACCATACATTTCCTAATTTTACCAAGCATTAAATTGTTCTCATTGTGAAAAGGAAAGAAGCACACCCATAAATAATATCATTGATCAAYAGTTACACAGCCTACCGAGGTCAGTTCATATCTTTTTTCAATCATCGTGTGCTGACAGGATTCATCCCAGAGCACAGCCTTCCTACCTCTAGCATATATGTCACTCCTAATTTATTTAAGAAGAAACTGTAATCAGCTAAGCAGATGCATTGCTAATTCCTAACCTTCAAAAACATTTCACTGTGCTAAAAATCTGCTCAAAAAAAAAAAAATTTTTTTTTAATTAAAGTATTTTCTTTAAAAAGCAAACATGCATGACAGCAACACAACTTGAAGCAATTCCCTAGGTCTTAATTTTAAATTACATTTAGTTTTCTAATCTGCCTTGCATTCACATTTAATAGAATACAGCTAGCTGGTAAGAATTACTCTACCCCAGCCTCAAAATATTTCAACATTCTAGAATTCTAGATTTTCAAAAATCTTTCTAGGACATTTCTATTTGTCTCAGCTGAATCAGATTCAGGTTTTGAGCTGTTATGATTTCTAYTGAGATGAATTTTTACTCTACATCGCAACCATAAAACGGTACTGCTTTATTCAACAGACCTTTTTTTAAAAAATATATTCAGAACTATTCAGTGTCTGCTCATCGCAATGCAAAAGAAGAGTTTTCCTTCCCATCCAGGTTACCAGACACAGTATCTGGATGCAACCCACCTGGATGCGATCCTGTGCAACGTGCTGTAGGTGATCCTGCTTGAGCAGGGGGGTTGGACTAGATGATCTCCAGAGGTCCCTTCCAACCTCAGCGATTCTGTCATTCTGTGATCTCAGCCTCCCTGAAGATAAAGAACTTAGTAACTAGCCCAATCACAACAGTTGCACTTCTGGAAACCCTCATTATGGAATTACAACCAACAAAAGGATCCATTCCAATTTAAATATCTGAAACAGAGCCTGAAGGATCAGCAGTTTGGGAGAGAAAAAAAAACCAAAACTCTTATATAAACAGAATTTACACATTTGGGGAATCAATGTCACAATAAGCACAGAACCTCAGTTTTTCTATGCATCACAATATTTTTAGTATGCTCATTTTGGTGTATTTCTACTTACAGCTATTTTGTGGATCATGGCTTTAAAAGTACAACATTTACTTGCTTAGAAAGACTTCTTCCTAAGAGAGGGGCATCCGAAATGAAATTATTTTAGCCACAGTTGAAGAACAAATAAAATGAATGAAATATTTGTTGATGCTGGCATTAGATGATTTCAGCTCCCATCCTACCTCAGAAACATCTGAGTCTTTCTAGGACAACAGACCTAATGCTGGCAGAGTTCAGCGACTCTAGTATCAGAAGGTAAACTCCATTCTCTGTCCTCCTATACCAGAAAACTACGTGTACCAGCTGAATCAGGGAGTTGTTTTTGTTTTTAACCTCTTCTGTGTATCCAGCCTATGTGTATGAATCTTTTTAATTATCTGGCCTTATCGTGGTGCTCTAGGGAGAGGTTTGCTTTAGTAATTCTGATGGTTTTCCTGGTTGGCTTAGAAAATGAGGAAACTTCTATGAGCAAAACAAATGAGCAAAACAAACCAGATGCTCCTTTAGTACGCAGTAAATGAAAGTTTTCAGCTACCCAGACATCCTTAATTATTTTCAGCAAATAGGTCATCTGTGTAGAGTTGGGCATTGTGGTTCTTCATTCCTCCGCTGAGGAATGCTCCATCTTGGAGCATTTGGTATTTCATTGCGAAAATAAATAGCCCATTTTGTTCTTGCAATAGTCAAAAAGAGAGCAAAGGCATAAAGATAAATGCTCACTTCTGAACCTAACAATGTCCTTTTCTACTGCATCTAGAAAATCCAAGAAAAGGAGGCTTTAGGGTTTTCATGCCACTTGTGAGACAGTCTCTTACTACTAATCAGTGGCAGACAGTTGRCTTAGCAGCAAGTTGATCCAGAGCTGTTACGCCTGGATATTTAGAATCAACCTTTTAAAATTATTTATATTTATTACCTTTTATAAGAAGAGATCATGGTGATGACTAAAAGACACAAGGATTACATAGCATTACGTAGCAGTTGTCAGTGCCTGGAGCACACTTCCCAGGATGTAGGTTATTTGTATCTAGGATTTTAGTTCAGGATTGGTACAGAGAACACAGGCCTCTGCCCTCAAAAATGACCATAAAAAGCTTTCTAGAAAAAGGATGCTCCACATCTCTCCCTGTTAATGCGGTGGCTTCCTAAGAGGATAAAAGCTAAAGAGCCTAGTTCCAAATGCAAACCACAGGTTACAAATATCAAATGGTGCTGGCCAGGCCATCAAATGGGAAGCTCTGTTAGCAATCAGCAGGCAATATCACCATGGTTTTCTACAAATTTTGTATCTGCATCTGGCGAGGAGATCTTTATTAGACATCATCAGTGATATTCTGGACAGGTACATTTTGTCAGCTGCAATTGATAGGTACAAGAAGGTATTACATTTTGAGTGAAAAACTACTCCATGATGTAAATATATTACTTAATATAAGCTTGGCAGAACAGCATCTCGAAGGAGAGCCAGTAAAAACACTACTAGCTTGTGGTCTTATTTTTCACACAACACCTCACATTTCAAGTAATGATAAATGATTTAAAATTGAAATTACTAGCAATTTTTTAAATATAATTACTTCAAATCTTTCCAGTAAAAGAGCAGACATCTGAGTGCAGTTTCTGGCATGACCATCACCTGAGGCATGATCTTCACAAGGCAGATTGTTTCGTTACAATTGGGTTTGTGTGCATGTATGCACATCTATACATGGGGAATGAAGACTGGGAAAAATCATTCTTTTGCACATGTGCACACAAAGTAATGTAATATCTGCTGGTACCTCACATTTGCTTCAAAAAGCTTTAATAGAAGCAATAGGAAAGGGATACAGAAAATACAGTGAGGGTTACATTTCTCCACATTTTTGAATTGTGGTAACTGCCCCTGGAATGGGAAAAATTGAGAAAAATGGATATCTCCGATTTGCAAAATGGGTAATTAACTACTGCTGTTACTGTGGCTTCCTTTCACTGGTGATGGGCACCAGGCAGGAACAGCTTTCTCAGCGCAACTGGAAGATCAGAGAAATGGAACACTAACTCCCTTCCAAAACTATAGGGCCAAGCAAACGAGCAGTGTAAGGTAAACAGTATTTGTTGAACCTTTCTTTCAGGATACCACTCATAAGCTCTCTCTCTGGGTTCATCCATTGAAGCTTACTCCACTCCAGAAACAAGTCTGAGCTCCAGAAAAATATGATCCAAAAATCACAAGCCAATTGGGGTAGCAACTGGTATTCTCCTTCCTATCCCAGCTGCTTACAGCATACACATCTTTGTTTAAAATCTCAGTTATCAGTTCTCCACAGAATTAGTGCATCAGAGATGATGATGGGCTACCTCCCACTTCATAACCTCTCATGAGAGTTACAGTCTGCTGAGGGAGCAAAACTGACCCCCAGGAAAGCAAAGCCTAATGACAGTAAGAGGTGGACAGCCACAGAGCTGGGCCTAGAGACATCTAGTCTTATTGCTGCCAAAGATAGCTATGACCCCAGGACCAGCCTCCTTTAGAGGTGAATACAAACTTTTGTAGTTTACAGAATCACAGAATAATTTAGGTTGAAAAAGACCTCCAGAGGTCACAGGGTTTAACATCTTGTTCAAAGAAAGTCTAATCAGATCAGGTAGCTCAGGGACTTGCTTAGTTGGGTCTCGATCGCCTCCAAGGATGGAGATTCACAACCTATCTGGGCAACCTAATTATATCTAATCGGAAGTTAATGCTCTTTCCCATGAGTTCCTCATATGGAGAGAAATGCACAATATATTCACCCACTAACATACGAAACCAAACTTCTGCCATCTCTGCCTAAACCATCTCTACCAGAAGGGAAAACAGGCAAAGAAGACTATACATGTAAAACTTAGGAAAGATTCAAAGGTGCACAGGTATCTTGACAAGTCACACACAGAGAAATGTATCGACACATCTGCCTCTCAGGTCTTAGAAAGCTGTTTTACTGTCTACCTTGTCTCTGATTGAGCTGAAATGCACGATGTATTACGAATGCTTTACTCTTTCTTTTCCTTCCATGTCTAGTTACCAACACACAGATGGACCTGGCAACTCTGTATCATGAAGAGGACAGAATTCTCCTGGAGAACTGCTTATCCAGAGCACTGAGAAAGAACAAAATATCCTGGAAGAATACACTGTGATTACTACAGTGAAGCAAATAACCAGAATCCCCCCAAAATCAAAGATTAATCAATTTCTTATACTTCTATTTGCAAAATGACTTATCTTTATTCTGGATTTATATTCCAATTACCTAGAATACTTCTATATCAGAAACTAATTCTGACAAGCTATTTAAAACAACAAAATGAGAACGGCTTTCATTTAAAGACAATTCATTTAAGACCTCATACAATACTGACAGATGTTAATTTGAGGAGGTAAGTTGATAAATTTATGACAAGCTATGATGTACTTTTTCAGATGAAAACAACACACCGATACTTTTAAAAAGAAGTAGATATGTTACTGTAAGGTTTATTGTTTAAGAAGCCTTCTCTATCCGCAGCAGTCTAACAGCTCACATTTATGGTTGGTTACCATTTCTACGAAATCCCAATATTTGCTAATGATCTCCAGAACTGGGAAAAACAACCTCTTCTGTTTCAAGTCCTATTTGTGGACATGCACTACTCTTCTAAAATAGTCTGAAAGACAACATACGCACTTTTTATTCATAAACCATCCATTCTCAGTCCTTTGAAAATATTTCAGACAACACTATTCTCTTTCCCACTTATTTAAGATGTGTCAGCCAATGAAGCATAATTCATTTTTGGGACTGAAAGCAGGTTAGAGAAAGCTTTTCTGCAAGCAGCATAACCAGCAAAACTTTGTTTTCACTCTGTCTGGAGGCAAAGCTTGTTTGCAGATTCAGTGAGAAGGGACAAATTCATCCTGTTACCTCTGCTTCAGCTGAGGCATTAATCAGGTCTCTCTCCTTTATTAAGCCCCTTATTCTCACACAACACATGTAACTTGCTGTCTTTGAGATCTAGACCTCCCTTATGAAATTTGACAAATGGTAAGTGGAAAAAGAAGGGCTGACAGCAGATGTACAAACACATACACCATCTCATAGCCCTCACTTCCTTTGAAACATAGGTTTAAAAAACAGAATTTGTAAGAACAATATTAAGCTCAATTCAACAGTGTTTTCAGAAAGTTACTGCAAAAGATAACAGCAACAGATTAAGTGAAAGTAGCATTTTGGTTCTCACAAATGATACAATTTTAGTCTATTCTCATTGGTAAAGGTCAGTGAGAAGGAATGAACAGCTAATCTGCCACTCTGGGGACAAATTGCACTTATGTACTGTCTGTCTAACTTCTTTGGATATCATTCATCCAGAATACCCGCTGCTGTCACTGGGCTACAACAGCTGTAAGTGTGAACAGATTGATTACCATTCAGAAGTCTCAAACAAGCTGCCATTCCACTTCACTTTGGATGCACAGGGATTACCGGACAGACTTTGTAGAGTCAATTCATATGTATACAGAGCAGTTGTGTAATACAGAAACTGCACATTTCTCTGCGGGAGACCCTGGGCAGAAGTATGACCGCTTTTTAAAGGCCCAGGTGTTGGGAGGTATGGCAGCAAAGACCATAATTTTTGAAACAGTACACTCTATGGAAACAAGAAGCTATATCAGAGCCATAAAAGTTCATGAACTGACATATTCAAACATATGAAACCAATCCCAGTTCCTAACCATTAGAGGTCAGATAAGTATTCTCTAATCCTTGAAAATCTTGTGGCAGTGATCTAACAGCAGGTTTGTGACAGACAAAAACAAAACAAGTTTTCCCAACTTGTACAATAATACCCTGATCATTTAACTGTGCTGTTTCAAGACAGGCAAGCAAGATGTGTCTCTCGTTTCACTACTCACAGAACCAGCCTTACGATTGTCACCACACAACACCGCTTGATGCAAATCAGTTAGAAAACTAGTAACATTCAAAACAAATTAAACTGCATCAGATAATCTTTTATCAAAAAGAAACATTCTTTTTAGACCCACCTAGAAATGCACTGGATCAGATGACCATTAAATAATATATTTTTCTGCATTTTTATTCCCATTTGACATCAAAATGGTAGAATGAATGTATACGTCTCAGTTCTCCTGTTTCTCAGATTCGCACCTTAGAAAATAGTTTTCCTTCTAGAAAAGTTACTAATATGTTGAAAAACAAAGGCAAGTAAGAATAATCAGTTGCTCACCTAGGTCCCTTCTCAAACACAAATGCAGAAGTAGATCCAATATGAGCTCATCAGCCAGAAGCTAGAGACAAAAAAAATAACTACTTAGATCACCCACTCCATTCCTCTCCCCAGGCCTGAATCATTCCCCAACACATGCAAGGCTATTTTTGTGATATACGTGCTCCTCCAGAATCTTTGTAAATAATAAACATTCTTGCATCAGTGTGGTCTGAACGTATGTTGTGCTTATTTAAGACGGTAATGTCTACCTCAAAAGYGCATATGTTCTGTGCTATGCTGCAGTTGCTACAGAAACTTTTTTTTTTTTTTTTTTTTGTAAAGTAGCAGACAAAATAGCCCCATAAAACCTCAGCATCTTGCTGGTACAATATTTGATGATGCCTCAGTAGCTCTTAAAGGCCCCTGTGAAAAAATTTGAAGCTCCTTTTAATATTTTTTAGCTGACACAGACCTCATTTTTTTGAGTTGAGATTTCACTGACAGGTACACAATTGAGAACGTTAGAGAATCCCAATTTGGGCTGAAAACTGGATGCAAACTATCGAATGCATAAACAACTCCAAGAAACAGATTTATGACTAGTTACACAACTATTAAATTGAAAAGGATATAAGGTAACACCCTCCTTCCTAACTTGATATTTATACCTACTGTTCCAATCTATGCCACTAATGCATAAGAAGCCTGGTAGCTTTCATAAGCACTTAGACTGCAAATTACTCAGGCTCACAACAGTATCTGCCAATATTTGCAAGGCAAATATAGGACACATCTACATGGAATCTCTGCGTTCAGGGTAAATACACACAGCCAGGTCCCACCACCCTTCCTCACACTGAACAGTATCTTATTTCGTGAACTGCCACAACTAAAGCATTGGGACAGCTCACCTAATAAGGTGCAACATAGCACAAATAAATGTGATAGAAATTTGGCTGATGGTAAAGAAAAACAAACATTTGGCTCTTCTGAACAATGACTGGGTAATGGCCTAGCCTACAAACCTGCTACAAACTTGGTTTTATGCAAAGAGGCTTCCTCTGGTTGTCCCTCAAAGTCACATAAAATTTAAAGGCATCTCCAAACATGACGCTATGCCGCTTTACACAATTTAAACAAAAAAAATAAAATGACAGCATTACTAGGGATACTCTAATCACAACCCATGATGAAAACATACATTATTGTACAACTATGCATTTGACATTAGAAAACCTCATTTTTACTCTCAGGCAAAGAAAACTTATCATGAAGTACTATTTCTAACGCATAATGTTAAAAACAGCTTATGTTATTGCCCTGGGTACAGTTAAAAAGTAGATACCCAATAAAGTCATAATTAATCTGCTCCCTTCTTTAGCATAAAAGTATTTTCAATGACAGAAAAAGACCTGTTTCGTGTGTAATGTAAGATGATCAGATGTGATGTTACAATTAACAAGGAAAACAAAAAAGTTTAGCGGTAAAAACATCTAGTTTTTAAATAAACGCCCAGCAATAGAAAAGTCAACCATGTGTATTTCCAGACTTGCCACATCATAGATATATAAATATGTTGGGCCTACATAATTACTATCTCAGCAGGTAGGACACTAGAAAGGCCAACATATCATCAGTGCCCAAGCTTACCAATAAATAAATCATATGCATACAGGTTCAATCCAAGGACCATGTAAGCCAATTAAAAAAAATCCCATTTAACTTGAGGAGCTATGGATCCATTTCAGGCAGCAAGCTGCTATTCCATCCTCTTTCTTCTTTATCAAAAGCACTCCAACAGTATGAAAAGCAAAGAGGACTTCATATGAGTCTCTAGACATTGTATCTTCTCTCAGACCTGAATCTTAAGTGAATTACATATAATTAAGCAACCTTTTCCATAAAGCTATATTAGATGCTTTCCAGGTTTGGAAAGAAAACAGATTACAATTATTGCTACATCAATAGCTTTAAAAGTTTTAAACTATTTCTTTCACACACAGGTTTAACCTCATTGTAAATTTATGTGGCACATTGATATTTTCCATGCTCAAATATTGCTATATATTGCAGCAGTGATAAACAGTCTGATGTACTGCTAATAGGGCACTAAATTTAAAAGGCTCCCTAAGATTAACAGAAAGACAATCTAAAGTCAAAGGGAAAAAAACATGAACATTCAGATCAAATAACTGCCTATTTTTAATTACATTTTAAATGTGATATCAGATCTGTGGGACAACAGGAAGTTATACACAATTAGACATTTTTATGAAAACTATCTGTGTGGAAGAATGGTTAAGTGAAAAGGGGCATGATCTCTTAGAAGTGAGCAATCCTGTCTTCACAATAGAGGGAGGATCCCTGCGGCTATGTGAACTGTCCTTGAGCATTCCTAGACCATTACAGAAGGGGAAGACAAGTAGTGGTAAACAAGTAAAGGAGGGGGCTGACAAGCCCCTCCACGTGAACAGCAACTTTGCACCAATCGTGTATTCGCTTTAGGCGAGTGAACAGAGACTGTAAACCAATCATACAGCTATTGCTAGTGCATGCTTATTGCTTGGATATATATACTCTGTGTAAGCTCTAATAAAGGGAGAACGATCATACTCATATTGAGACTCCGTCGTTACTCCAGGTCCGTCTCCCACTCCGACATATCTGAATAACCTTTGATTCAATTTTTGTTAACATTACTTTTTCACATTCTAATTTTCATTAAATGGTTATGAGTTAAAGGTGAGATCATTTGGTTTCAGCACCTCAAACTCAGCTCGCAGTGCTGCACAGACACATGATTAAGTCTCCTTGTAATCAGGGTGTGAACTGATGTCCACTAAAGGCTTGCACTGATTAAATGAGAGCTGGACAGGAGTCGTAGTAAAATCTTCATCTGGGAATTCAATATATGCACCACTGTTACTAGTCATTACACAGTGTGTCACATCTAATAAGTATTGCACAGGAAGTCAAATAATAAAAATCATTCTTTTCTGCTAAACAATCAAGAGTCAGTTATATGAATACTTAAGCTGTCAGCTTTTGACAGAAGAAATGGTGTCTCTGCCTAAAATTTCACATTCCCTTTATATAGGGACATCTACGCAAGCTTAAGTGGCAAATGGTGTTTAGACACAGTTTCAGTAAAACTTGTCTATGCAACGTGGCCTAGTTGGCCAGCTTATCTCCTTCCCGCTCTAGGAGAAATATTAAACATTTCTGAATGAAAGGGGCACTTTCTTCAATCAAACCCCTCACATCCAAGTTTAAAAGGTTTTGGAAGTAAAGCCAGACAGGTTTGCTCTTGGCACCTCCATCTGTTCCATGTTGGCAGAACTACATAAAAAGCTGAAAAGGAAATGGTATTACTACAGCCTTATTTCCACACCTCTGATCTCCTTTGCTGGAGCTACTCAGAAGCACCAGAGGAACTGAGGCCAGAGGCTGTGCAGTGGGATCTTTGTGACCAGGGAGTCCGAGCAGCAGGCTTTTGTCTCCATGCAGAGCAAAACTTGTCCTCATGGAGCTCTGAAAACTCAGATCTGAAGGTGAAATGATCTCCAGTCTACTTCCCTCCTCCCCCAATCCCTGTCTAAGACTAAAGAAAAAGGTGCCAGAAAACAATGACTAAAACTCCCACCATCTTTCCTCTGCTTAGCTTTGCCAGAGAAGATTTCTGCAGAGATACCTTCAGGCATCCAATTAAAAAATACACTGGCAATTTTTTTTGCTGGGTCCAGACTTTTAAGAAGTGGTTCTATACTCAACTCCTGATCCAGTACAGACACAGCTACAAAATAACATAGACTGTATCATAGATAAGATACGATAAAAAAAATGATTCCCATAAATTCACCCCAAGACTAATGTTGCTCTTGAACAACATTTGTGAGACTTTCCTCCATTTTAAAACATTACTCTTGGCTCACTCTCCTTAATAAAGGCCCATTATCTCTGAAACATATAAAGGGGCCCTACAAGTTGCGCAAGTAGTAAATTCTATTTACGGTGACATTTTTCTTTACGTAATGCAAAAGCCTTTAGTGTTTTGGTATAATTCCCCATTTCCAAAGCCCTTTTCTGTTGACTAGTAAATTGGAAAACAATGACAAGAATTTCTTTTTATTCTTCCATCTGTGTGCCAGGCAGTTGCATCCCATTAGCACTAATGGGAGTTAGAAGCATAAAGACCCCTTTGTTTCATAAGAAACATTAACCCAAAGTCTTACATTAGATATTACACTGGATGAAGACATATTACATTACAGAAAATAGAATCTGCTTAGAGACTCTATGTTATCATTTATATTCCATCCTAAATCGTATGGGTTGTAGATATTAATAAGGCAAAAAACAAAACAAAATAAAAAATACTAACCTAGACATAGTGCAGTACTGAGTGGCATATTGTAAAACAAAACTACACAAATTTCCAAATGACAGTTCATTCTAACCCATTTCATCTATACAAAAAKCTGGATGTACATGAACAGCAGGATTCACAAACAATCAAAAGAGCTCCATCACACAAGTCTCACACAATCATAGTATCTGTCTCAACAAAGCTGGTCTCACAACAAAATAAATTTCAGAAGGCAGAATAAAAACCAAATAAGACTCCACTAGTGAACATTTTCAGTTTGGTTTCCTTTACTCTAGTTTTTCAGCAACTTATTTTCTCTCTCTCTCTMTMTMTATATATATATTTATTTTTTTAAATACTCTGCTCTTACTTCCTTGGTCCCAGCCTTAAAATTTACAACAAGCAGATGGATAATGTATTCCTTCGAGGTCCCACATGACTTTATCAAGCCTATGTGCTGCCTCATCAGTCTTCCTACACATTGCTGGCCCACAAGACGGAAGACTGCTCTTTTGAAAACAAGCATACTCAAGACACATATGCATTAACTGCCTGGCCAACCTCCATTAAAAAGTTTAGCAATTTCACTTTATGTATTCTACAATTATAAATGTGTAAGGGTTACCAAAAGACAGAGAAACAGATTTGCAGATATTCTGCTTATATTATGAAATGCTTGCCATATTTGTGGCTAAAGAAATGGATTAATTACGTTTAAAGCTTAAGGGTAAAAAAAAAGTGTTTTTTTAATAAGATATTTTAAGTGCAATGAGTGATACTGAATTATACACAATGCTGTTGAGAAATATTCATTAGAACTTTTTTAATAAAATCCTTCAGTTTAAAGTTCTGCCTACTTAAATAAATGCAGGTCAAGTTTTAAAATGGACTAGCTTAATCCTGTTCTAATTTTCTATAACAACTGCACTTTGGTTAAAGTCTACAGCTGAATTTAATTACTTTAATCAATGATACTTTGTAGGTATAGAAGCACGCCTACCTCATAACGATCAAGTCTGAACACTATTACCCTTACAGTGTTCAAAAGGCGTTGATACTTCCTGTAAGTTGTCAAAGGAAAACTAGTTCCAAGATACTCAGTAGCAAGAAAAGCAAGGGAAGTATGGTTTAAAATACAGGCTTAAATTGTTTCTCCATCCAGTCCTGCTACCAGAGGATATAAACAATTTTGAGAGTATTAAAGTAGAACAAGACTAGCATCTCTAACTTCTTTCTCTGTCATTAATGCTAGAAAATAGGATATATTTGGCTCCATGACTTACAGCACCTCAGGATGATGGGCTCCTAAACAGCTACTTACTTTATTACCTTTTAGGTTACCAGGTAACCCATGCTACAAAGCTTAATAATGTTGATATATTAACTCTAGATAAAGCACAGCCCAGAGAGCAAAAGAGAACCTTTACTTGAAAGGCCTTGAGAAAGCCATATATTTTAATTATCTCAGAGAATGCTTCTGTGGCACCAGATACTTGAAAATAACACTTTCTTCCAAAGCAAGCCTCAGGGAAAAAAAGCATAGACAGTTCAGGACACACATCTCAAACTATGGTATGCAGAAGTATTTCTCAGTCCACTCTGTAGAAAACAAAGGCAACATCCCCTCATCTTCCATTGACAGCCAAGATAAAACACACAGACCGGGTGGAAGAAGCTATGGAAGTTGGTGAAAAAGAAAAAACAACATCAAAGAATTAAATCTTTACTATTAATGAAGAATGAGGTTCAAGGTCACACAAAAAAAAAAACCATCTTCAGTTAATGCCACCTCCATTACACACTAAGAGAATTTAAATTAAAAGGTAATAATCCTCTTTTACTTTGCCTTTAAAACCATTTGTGGAATTGCCATTTGCAACATGCTAAAAGATCAAGTTCCACACAGACACAGCAGGCTCTGTCACTGAGGGTTTGAAATAAGAGCAATCAAGGGAGACTGGGGTCAAATAGGCTCTTAACAAATGAATAAATAGGAGTTGGTAGAAGGAGAGGAAGGAAGGAGAGGATGAATAGAAGGAAGAAGTCAGACCCTGCAAGGTTTTAAATGGTGTTTATATAGAATCATTAAAAGAAAAAAAAAGAAAACACACAGGGAGTCTGATTAAAAAAAAATAAAAAAAGAATAAACTTGGTGTTTCCGTATACTTAGTTCAAGTCTTTGTTTATCCAGTAGAATCTCTATTTGTAAATACTATACTAAGATCTACCAAAGAAAATGGTGAAAAAAAAAATGGCATTATCAGAATGAGACGCATTCTAAGGAAAAAATAAAAATAAAAAACACAATCTGTACCAAGAGGGAGAGGGACAGGGTAGAAAAGGAAAAGAAAAAGCTAATTGTGTTRCATAAAACATAAGTTGCAATAACATATGCAAAATTAGTCTTTTCTTTATCAAGCAACATCTCTCTCTGTTTAGAACATCTTTCATTCATAAATCTTGACAAAGCTAGTGTGCCAACATAAAAAGCAACTAATTCTTCTAAGTTAAACAAACCTATATAGAGGCTAATATTTAAATATTTCCCTGACATCCAATAATTTTACATGTGCAGTTCCATATCTGTTCAGTTTAGAAAATAAACTTCCCACGAGAAAACTGTGGTAATGCACTATACAGATTTTCACCCTGAAAGCAGTTAGTATAATAAAGATCACAGTTAAAATCAATGCTTCAAAAAAGGCTAAGCTTAAGCCAAAATAAATGAGGAAACAATAAAAAATCCTAAAATTCCCCAAAAGAATAACACTATCAACACCTTGACAATCTAAACAGCTTTCAAATCATACAAAAAATATTTTAAAAGAGGCAATAAAACTTTGCAATAATTTTGATAATTTACACTGTTTATCTCTTTTTTCCCCACTTTAAATGGAAATTTTTACTTCACCAGGAAGCATTTCCAAATAAGGCAAAAGTTAAACAATTATGCAAATCACCTGCATAAAAATAAATGAAAAGAATAAAGTGAGTACAGAGCCAGAAAAGAACAACTGATCTTAGGCAAAACTGATCCTGGGCAATGAAACATACCCATAAAAGCTAATCACACAGAACTTCTGGAAGAGAAAGTCAGAACTCTAGACATTAGCTATTGTAAATCTTGCAGAACAGTCAAACTACTCCTTTCCCACCTTTCTGCAGGTTGTTAAACCCATCCTTGTAAAAGGTGGCAGCTCCATTTCATAGGTCTTTATCTTCACCTAAATCCACCCTCATCCATGGTTTTAGCTAAGACACAAAACTTTATAAAGCGACACAGACACACATTTCCTTTGCTCCACTCTGCTGTGTGTAAGAACATACAATGGATTGGAAAGTTAATGGTGGGTTTTGTAACGCCGTAACTATTGCCTCTCAGCAARGCTCTCTGAACTCCTCACTCCCCAATCACCAGACAATACTATGCTAAATTCTAACTTGAATCAACTACGAGTGGTTTGTAAAGTAACAAGAACCTAATTCTGCCACCTGTTTTCACACTGAACAGCAACTTTTTATGTAATTGAACAGATTTCAGTGGGACTATATTAAAAGAAATGGACATACTCCAATATAAAGGTGATAGAATTTGTCCTTTAAAAGACTGTTAGTACCTGTCTTTATCTTGAGTCTCATTATTTCCTTTGTCTTGGTATAAGGAGGAAGGAGACCTGTGAACTCTATACTGAAAGCAAATCTAGATATCTAGCAAGGTCTTCAACAGTTGCTAACTCAAAAATGAAGGAAGACTTTTTCTTACTATTACTATTATTTAAAATGTAGAAAGCCTGAAAACCTGTTATTAACTAAAAAGGCTGGCAATGCTACTGTCAAAGACAGGTTCAGAAAGTGAAATTTATTTGTAAACACTTACCAGCAAGTAGAGATATTCTTTTCTCAGCCCTGCCTCCTCTGCCCGTTAGCTTTAGTCAACGCTTCTTTCCTTCTCTTCAGCAACAGGCTGAAAGATCAGTTTTGGCACAGTCACCCCTGATATAAAAAACTGAAACAGCAATAAAAGAAAACTCAGTCCAGAAGTGTGAAGGAACATAGAAAATATTGGCAATTCATCTTATTTTAGAAATCCATCAGGAACATGAGATATTTAGAAACATGCCATTACTGCGCTATCATGAATCCTGGCCAGAGTTCAAGGGACATAAAATTGGTATTGACAGAACAGTGAAAGATCAAAAATGCCAAGGATCATGCAAAATTAAGTCATTACCTTAAACTTTACCATCATTATAATTCACTAATATGATATATTGTTTTCCTCATTTAAAGCAAACGAAATCATTGTCCCATAGTTTCCTTCCCACTCCAGGAATGCAGTCTCTTTAGATTTCTTTTCTTCCGTTTTACGTTTAAACTGTTTTTGGTGGACCAAAAGTCCAACTACCAGAAAAAAAGTCATATAGATGTATAACACGGTATAAAATGGAAACACGTTATAGAATGGAAAGCCACATTTCCTCTCAAAACATTGTCAGAAGACCAAACATGCAACCTACTTATGACCCACTTTATCCTCACTGCTTTCCACATCCATTGTAATAGTTTTGCTTAACCCTTCCTTTCCTAAAAAAACCCAAATGTTAGCATCTTCCACATGTCTTATTCTCAGAGGTTACATCTTTTCCCAATAATACCTTTTCTAACATATTATACATGTCTTCTAGCTTTCACTTTACTTTCATATGTGTAGCCCATGCCCACCCCACAGCGAGTAGGGCAAGAACCAGGATCCACCCAAGCTGCAGGTTGTCTTTGATTTCCCACACCTGGGACATGGGACTGGGTAGCTAGAAAAAAGCACGCACTGTGTTAGGTGTGCACCAATTCTCAGTGCTGCAGCACGAAGAGGTGGGGATCAATAGCATGACCTTAGCCTCTACCATATTTGTCATACATGACAATTACAAACTCAAGAGAAGAACAAACTTTGCTCTGACAAGACCTCTTGTATGCAATCATGACCTTTAATAAAAAGGGCTGGCAATACTATTTGGAAACAACCTGTTGAATTGGAAATCACAAGTCAACAAAAAGATATGGAGGTGTGAATCTCTACAAAGATATTCACAGCTGCTCTTAAAAAAAAAAATCAGCCTTTGCTGTACAGCACAATAGTTCACTTTCTGAGCTAAAAATTTCAATATCCACTAAATAAAGAAGAAAGATCAAAATAACTAAATAAGTTAGCTTGGCAGGATGACAGTTATGGAGAAATATGATGATAGTGTAAATCACTGAGGGTGGAGATGAATTACATAGAGGGACTCTAATGGGCATAACTGAAATAATGGGATGGAATTAGGAAAGAGGGTGGCTTAAGTTAAGCATGAGAAAACATTTCATAACAGCAAGATACAATACAAAGCAGAATGTATTTCCCCCAGAGAGGGAGGTTATCTAAGACTAGATTAGATGAAACACTGGAAAGCACAGCAGAGAAAACGCTTCTGAACTGATGGGGTCATGGATGAGAGCACTTAATAAATCTCTTTCTTATGATTACATCTCTCAGTAAGATTTCAGTATAACAAATGACCACAGAGTGAAAATACTTTCACTTCTTGTTGGGTTCTTGTCTGGAAATACCTTGGATTTCATCAGTGTTAAGGTTAAAAGTGCCTTTCACTTTTGATGCAACTAATACCTACTGAATTATTTGAGCATTACTAGTAATTTTAATCCCCTATTACTTATGCTCCAGGCTATTGCTGTAACATAAAATTATCCATTTAATTCTGAACTTGTATAGCATTCTTCATTATGAAATTTCAAATTACAGACATCTGTCCACTATCATCATCGTTCGAAATTAATATGCTATATACCAAAATAGCATGTCATTAATCCAGATGTTATCACATGATTGCTGAACCATCTAGCTGCTTAACATGATACATAATTAGTAGGCAACATGATGCCCATAAAATCCTCTGATGTTGCACATGGTTACAGAAAAATAAAAGATTAAAACTGGGGCCAACATGGATAACAAAATTCAGCATTTCCCCCAGTCCTATACTTGCAGCACCAATACCAGTGATCATGAACCAGCAAAGGTTTAGGACCACTGCTACAATAGGTCTTCCCTTACATGACCATCAGACATTATAACAGAAAAGCCCACTACTGTTTTTTATTATTACTACTCTTAAAGTCTTACTTTAAAAAAAAATACACTACAATTCAATTCAGAAAGAATGGTACAACTCACAAAAAGTTACAGACAGAAGAAAAAACAGAAAACACTTGGACATTTGTAATTTAAAAACTTTTAAAAAGCACAGTTATTCAAAGCCTCCTATTGATATTGTGGAAATCTTACTTACTATACTGAATGGTTAAATCATAATGTATTACATTTGTGACCGAGACCCAAAATGTCCCTCAATTTACACTCCTATTTGAAAAGTTCTACCCTAAGCTGGGTGGAATGTCACTGCCCAATACCATCCATCAAGAACTAACAGCAGTAAAGATGAGAGAGAATCAGCACCACAGCAGCAGGGAAAAGTTATTAAATGTTCACAAACTGGAAAATAATAATTAAAAGAGATGATAATATTATGACAATGAATTATCATTCCAACCCCAAAAGAAAAATAATCAACATGAATAGCAGCATAACAAGAAAGCCCATGCTCTCTTAAAGCATTGAGTGCCATGTCATAAAGCTGAAACAGTATACCACAAGGAACAATTCAGGCAATGTATGACAAAACATCAAATCTGTACTGGCAAATATAACAGCTGTTTCCTTTCATACCAGTCCACAATCTCTGCAGGTATTTTGTCCAAATTTCCTTTTTTTTTTTTTTTTTTGAAGCAATTACAAATTAAAATATTATTAAGTATTCCAGACACTATTATCCCATTCTCAAATTGCTTGTTTACACCCTAAGAGGTGCAAAAAGGCAAGGCCCAGCTCATTTTCCTTCTCTCCGGCCAAATGCCAGAAGCAAAGACTTTGTGTACAAATAAATATTGACCAACCCACTTCAACAATTACACATATCACTGCAGTAAAGAAAAGCGTATCTTTACTCCTAGCCCCAGGTGATTGACCATCACTTTTAAATGATAAAAAATAACAAGAAAACACCACTGCGTTTTAAACCAAAGTTCTGAAAAAGAAATCATCCACCCATGTCTTGGTCAGGCCTGGCTTGATGTCTAGACTAAATTCAGGTGTGGATTCCCTTTAGGGAATGAGGGGACAGGTTAAGGAAGACGTATTTTCTGCTTCCCTGTACAGAGGCTTCAGTGTCACAGGACACAATGGCGGTCGTTTGGGTTGTCTGTCCTTGAAATTCTCTGCAGGCTTTCAGTGAAGCACCTGAACAGAAGGATAGCAGACACATGTGTACCCTGTCCTATTAAAAACATGGACTTCAGCAACAGCAGAAGAAGTGCCCAATTATGGCAGAATGGTAGGTCTTCCAGAGCATAATCCATAACTTCCAAGAAAAAAAAAAATAGAACACAAAAATAATTAGTCATTCCAGTCAACAYTGCCAATCCAACTGTACTCAAATGGCCAGTTTCTCCTCAAAAACTGTTCTTCCTTCCTTCAGTCAACTAAAGATTAAGATGGGAGGGGGAGACAAGAAGAGGCTTTTTTCTTCCTTGGTGTGTTTACTTTGCATTTGTTGGTATTCTGTATGTGCTTTTTGTTTATTCTAAGTAGATGAGGTTTCCATGCAACATGAGACCTTTTTTTAAGGAGAAAAACATGGCTATTAAAATAAGAAAAAACACACACAAAAACTGTCAGGGAGATTAAGGATCTGGATTAGTACCTGAGGCTATTTTAAAATCATTCGTAATTACTTTACTAATATTAAACCAATAGTGTTCTTGTAAACAAGATTTACTTACTATGTTTTGCTTTCTCCCTAATTATTCTCTCACCTTCTAGAGCTGAAGATTTGGTATGAAAACTCCAGTTCTCACAATAATAAAGAGGGCTGTTCTAAAACTAGGCAGAATAACTGTCACAGTGATCCAGAAAATGACTTTACCTAACTTCGCTAAACTCTCAAAGCTATATTTTGTTCAATACATGAGGGCTTCATATTTTTAAGTTGTCTGAAGCACATGATCAAAACAAAATACAGGATTGCCACTGCTGTTTTTAGGGAAGATGATAAGTCTGCAGACCCAAAGCAAGAGTTCTGCTTTAACACATATAAGCACCTCAGCTACACTATTAAGCACCCAAGGGCTGCAAAGATGGGGAATGGCAAGGATGAGCACTGGGGACTTGAACAGACTCCACTGTTTGCACAATGACCTATGATAACAATATGGCTTGGACTACAAGGAGCATTTGGTCCCACAGGCAACTAAAGAGCATGCCTGCTTTTAAATATATCTGTTTGGGTTTCCTAAATGGAAAAAGATAGCCCAAAATACATTCTTTTGTGACTTACGAGGGAAGGCCCCAAAAACATGATGCTTATGATGGTCTCTGAGTTGCTTGCATTTTTGCAGAAGAATGCAACATTTCCCAGAACATTTCTAGTCTGGCTTTTAATAAGAAAAATATCCAAGAAATTTGCTGTGTATGGAAAAATCTCAGTTTTCAGAAGCCTAAAAGGGTTGCTAAAATACAATGACCATATAAACATACACGCAAAGATGAATCCAAGATATCTCGATGTTTATCTGTATTATTTATACCCAGAAGTACAACGCTACTTTAGAAACATACTGTAAATTGCATCAGATGAGCAACTGGCACAAACAATACTCAAGCGTGCATGTACAATAAAGTATCAGTTCAGTTAGAGGCAAGCATTGTAACACTTTTGGCAGAGACAATATACAATAAACATATACTACATATAAAAGGTATTGTGGATAAAATAGAAACCTTGTAATGAATATGAAAAAAATCATATTATTGATAATTTTAACAATTGGTATTAGCTACACGTGCAGCATCAAATGTATAAGTTACAAAGTCAAATTTACTCTGCATGCACAAAACTTTCAGCCGAGGAGGATGTTAAGCATGTTCCGTTTCCAGCAATAAAAGGAACGGGCTGTCTCAAGTGTAAACAATAATAAAAGAGGTGCTTAAGTGGAATAAGGTGTCCAGCCTCATGGCAGAAGAGAATAAAATCCAAGATTTATCAAATAAAGAGGCAGAACTTTTTAACTGCTCGGGTAACCTGCCGTTCTGTGGACTGTACAATATATATATGTTGTGTGTACAGATTCCTGCCTGGGCACTGTCCTCCTCAAGGCCAGTTTTAACACGTGCAGGTTGTGGCTCAAATTTGACATACCCATTCACTTTTTGAGAACTTCTACAGAAGTGGAATCGTAGGGGAGGGCACCAATAAACGTGGTGTGCCCATTTCTCATGTGGCTGTGGAAAAAGCCAGAAAAACAGTAAATGGAGATTTCCTGTTGAAAATAAAACAGCTGAGGCAGGAAGTCCTTATTAACCTCCCTCAGAGGTTCTCACCACGTAATTTAAACGGTATGTGAACTATAACCATACAGGTCAAGCAGTATCGATGATTCAGAAAACCAAATTCGACATAACACGGGATCTCGAAGCAGGATGGTTTGTGCATCTCCTGTGGTGCTGCAGGTCCTGGTGCTCTTTTGTGACTGAAAGTTTGCCACAAACGTTTGCATAGAAACTTTTTAACTTTTGAAGCAATGAAGAGAAATGCAAGTACAGACCAAATATTAAGTGCCTGTTATTATTCCCTGACCCTACGTGAACTGACCTTTATATTGCCCAGGCACACAGGCACCCCACTCCCATTATTTTTTTTTCTCCTTAATAATCCCCACTTCCTCTACACTTCAGCCGAGAACCCCCTTAAAAAGGCTATGAACAATAAAACAAACAAGTGCATATACAACCAAGAACAGCCACCCTGTCCTCCAGCTAATATCACCGGCCAGTTTATTTGAATGCTGTCTTCCTTTCCCCCACCGCGCATTTTTATTTTGCCCCGCCAGAGCTGGGGCCTGCTAAGAGCACGGGCAATTGCACGAGGACTGAAAAAAACAGGAATATCCACGTGGAAGCGGCCGCGGCGCTGGCGCTTGGGGGCAGGTTTAGGCTGGAGCAAGGCGAACAGCCCGCGTTTTACCTCTCCTGGTGCAGGAGCGCTGCCGCCGGCACAGGCCCCGCGCCTTGGGGCCGTACAGCCAGACCCGAGCGCGGCGCAGGGAAACGCCGCGCTGTCCCGGCTTCCCGCCGC
>NW_020449418.1:10408188-10495092 GCF_003343035.1 Apteryx rowi | reverse complement strand
GGGGGGGGGGAAGGGTACCGGGCAGGGATTGCACCCAGGCTGAAAAAGCTCCCATCTCCCCGGGATCCTGCCATTTTTTTGGCTCTCCAGAGCCTGGGCCAAGCTGCAACCCCAGTGTTTCTTGCCCGCGCAGTGGAGGCCATGCTCCCTGCATAACCCCAGCAAGGCATATCGCGCCCAGCTCGGGGCGCCCCACGCAGCGGGGAGGCAGGCCTTGGCCCTCCAGCCACGCTGGGCGCAGTGCTGCGTGGCCGTCTGTCTCCGGTGGGTTGTCGGTGGTTTTCAGCAGAGGGTACGCCTGCGTTGATACAGATCTGCGTGCGAAGGGCATGGGCCTGTCCCTGTTTCGATATCTGCTGCCTTCACTTGGGGCTGCCCCCCAGCAGCACTGGCAAGATTATATTATCCCCTGGTTTGCTTTGCTGTCTAGTTGGACCACAGACAGAGACCTGTGAGCCAGCTCCTGGAAAGCAAGAAGAGTTGTGCCAGGCACAGCAGTGTTTGAACCATGCCGAGCTCTGCGCCGCTCGGGGATACGTATTCCCCCAAATAGCATGCGTGAGGGAGCAAGTGTCCTGTGAAGAAAAGCCAGAACTGAGCTGGAGCTAATAGGCCTTCATCGACTGGAGCTAACTCCACATTGACTCCTCACTAACTTCACTCCCTGCTCCTTCTCTGGTTCCTGTGCTGTCAAGGCTTCCCCCAGCCCTTCGTCGTCCTGAGTATCCCGGGTTGCCATTACTCTGGATAACAGAGAGTTGGTTGTATGTAACGGGTGGCTTGAGGCCCGCGAGACATGGGGTTGGTGGACAGTTTAGTGTAGCTCCCATCTGGGCCATGCTATGTTTCCAGCGATGGGTTTGCACTGGGGGTGATTGGTGGGGGGAGCTGAGCCCACAGCTGTGGGCGGAAACAAGCCTGGAGCAGCCGGTGGCAGCAACAGCCTCGCAGGCCTCATGTGGACCCTGCTCTGCCCCGACCCCATTTTGATGGAGCGTAGTGATGTGGGAAACTGTTGGCATCTCTCCTCTGTAAACCATTCCCAGAGCCTGGCCCCCTCACCCTGCTCCCCCAAATAAATAAAAGGTATGTATCCAGGGCTTTCAGCAGTATGGAAATTTTGGCATGCAACTCTAAGATCAGGTTACCCATCACACAACAATGATACAAGGTGCATTGGTGAGTTTTTTGCTTAACATGATGTAAAACTTTCAATTCTTTTAGTACTTTAATACTAACAAATTTTAAAACATAGAAATCGTAAGATAGGCATTGACCTTGGATTTCTGCAGTTTTTCAATGCTGTATCATGGTGCAAACTTTCCCTTTCCTTAAGGAATGGTCTCAGTTTTTGGTAGGCCTGTCCTTAGATGCTGTAAAACCAGCAACTGTATAAAATCTTATTGTGTATACAGATTTGTAAACACTAACAGCAATAGCAGGTTCTAGCAAGAAGCAGTCAGCAGCTCGTACATGTAGAGATCTGTTGGGACCACAACAACAATTCCGCCTTGGCTGTTCTGCCACTCCCTTAACAAAAATGGACACTCTGCTTAGGTGCTGGGATAAGCCCTTCTGCTGTGTCTTCAGGGCTGCTGTAATGTGATCGTCTAATATGCCATGGTAAACCTAATGACTTTGGAAAGAATCGACTTCGTGGCAAATTACAGAATATTAAAGGTTAAACTTACTGATTCATGATTTCAGTGGCAGAATTTAAGGATATTTCATTAGTGCAAACAATGCATGTTTGTAAGTATGTCTGGAGTGTGATCTGCTGCTTGTTGTCTCCCCATTTGATTGTTGTGATTTTGCTCTTAAAGAGGTACATATAGATTCTGATTTAGAATAAAGTATTTTTGTTTTGTAATTTTTCTAGGATATTCTGTATGTTTTTGTAATACCAAATTTCCTTCTACTGGCCCAACAGAACTTTTGCTGCCCTAAATGTGAAGAATAATGCTAATATCTTAAAGTCACTGAGTTCAGCTCCAACCATCTTTAGAATTAACACATAGGATCATCTCCAGAGTCCTGCAGTAAACATWATGGAGTGCTCTGAAGCCCAGATGTGTAGGCCAGGTTTTAACAGCAGGAGAGAATTTAGTAGACAGTAAGTAATTTCCTGTCTGCCTTTCTGCCGTATTACACGTGCCTTTCTGCCCTGTTACACATGCATGTGGTCTGAAGATGGAAGTGTGATTTGTACTGTAGGAAAATCAATAGGTAAAGGATGATGATGTTAAGCTTTGAGCTTAAAAAAGTGGTTCTGAGTATGATGGGGTTTTTTTCTGCTTGATTAACAAAAAGAAGATTCTGTTACAGTTTGTAACTTGAGATTGTAATTACAATCTCAACTAAATTAATTGGTTTAATGCAATAATTTTTAAATAACAAATGTTATTGTGAATTAAATAATAGATTTATTTTGTGTCTCTTTTTTGGTACGGAAAACAATTGAAATAATTTGTAAACCATTGCAATTCAAAAGTTAAAACATCTGGTTGCAAACAAGAATAGCCCGAACTGTGCAGTTTTGTTGGTTTAAAGTGACTGAAGCTCAGTGGTTAAAACTCGTTGGAATACAGTGGAAGAAGTTTTTTCTCTAGAAGGGTATTGCAGAACTGAAGAAGTTCATGCAGTGAGGCTGTGGTATCTCCACTTTTGAAAGTTATCAGGACATGGGGTTAGACAGTGCCATGGCTGACCTGGCCTGGTTGGGGGTAGTCCTACTTCAAGTGGGAAGTTTGATTAGATAAGCTCCAGAGGTTCTGACTAACCAATATTACTATGATTTTCTGGTCCGCAACCATCCCTGGCCTAGAAGTATCAACACTAAGTAGTAAGTTCTGGGGAACATCATATTATACACTTCCTGCTGGTCTCCTTTTAAGTTTTTTAGTTTCTTGTAGTTATGAGCAATGTCAGGAGCTTCAAGTCCCTTTGTTGGAACTTCTTCTGCAAGTGTTTGTGTGTGTGTTTAAGGTTTTATGCTATTTATTTATTATTTCAGTTATCCATTATACTTTATGTTAACTGGCACAAGTTTTTATATTAAATAACATAAAATATATTTATATATCATATATAAACATATAATATGTGGCATATGATATATAATATATATAATATAAAGCACATTTATTTATAGATTTTTTTCTTGTCTGTATAAATTGTATTTTAGTGGAAATTGGGGGTTTTATTAGAATGGGCAATATTATTTGAATAGTTAATACTACAGAAAATACAGAATACAAGAGAAGCATGGAAAGAAATTTGTGAAAACATGTTTTGCATTGGAAACTAGTTAATTAAAAGCAGGCAATTTCATCTGAACTGTGTCCTTCAAGATTTTACAACTAGTAAATCTGCTTTTTGCAGATAACTGCCAACCTAAGAACAAAAACAAGCAAAATAAGTTCTACTGTTAAGAAAGRTACGCGTATGCGTTCAGTGTCAGTTGCTTTCTCAGCTTTGAATGAAGTAGTTGTTGATCTGGACAAGCTGAACATCTTATTTTGGCTTCAATTTTCTCTGAAAGTACTTAGCACTTCAACAAACTTTATTTCCATCAAGTAATTTTTGGTTGGTTGCTCCTTACTTTTGCAGTGGTTTAACTTTCTTTAAAATCTCTGACAGCACATCTGATGCCTGAATGTTATTTTTATTTAAAAATAGACTATTGTAAGGTGAGGCTTTAATATATAGCTTCAGATGTGGTTTTGGAATGATTTGGTTTAAAAGGAAAACTTTTTTTTTTTCATTAAATTTTTACAATGGATAAAATCAACATGTAAAAATCTTCATTTTTAAAAATCTCAGCAGTTGCTTGTGATAAATGTATTTGGGTCTGGTTTTTTGTTTGTTTCTTTCTTTTTTTGAATGTTTGCAGGCTGCAAACAGCTCATAAACTGAGGGCTTTACCCTCTTGGATTGCAGCAAAGGCTTCTGGCCATGCCAAATGAACATGTGGAAAAGTGAGCAACTGCAAGGAAGGCACCTGATTGCTGTAGCAGTAGGAAGGATGGTGTCTAGGAGTAGGTTGTTATTGCCATAGCGGTTCAGGCTGTCTGCTTCCACGTGTTCTCTATCTCAAGGGTTCCTTGGACTGGAGAGGGAACAAACTGTGGGAAAGATACGCATATGTGTTTGGTTCACAATATGCAGTAAAGCTGTTGGATTTTTGCACAAGGATAAATTGAGCAGTACTTGCATCATAATCTCAGTTCTTCAAGGAAGCATAAGATTTTTAAAAATCTGCTAATAATCYTTGTGACATGATTCATATCAAATTTCAGAAAATACGCTTTTTCAAATGGGATTCTTTCTCTTCCTCCCAAGATATATTATTTGGTCACTTTAACTGAAAATCTGACTTTATTCTTTGTCACTGGTGTATGGAATCTGGTCACTGGTTCGCTTTCATTTATATCACCCAGGTAATTTCACAACTGCATTAGGGTTTTACGTATCACAGCTGGATAAGTCAGCTGTCAGTATCATGATATTGTTTGTGTGTTAGGGAGAAAAAAGACTAAAGGGTGAACTTTTTTAAAAAATCCCCAAAACAACAGCAAGAAAATCAGAGACATGCGCTGTTATAGGAAGTATGTAAGTGTTCTGTCTTGAGTAGTAACCTATAACTGAAGTAAGAAATCTAGAAAAAATAAAATTGTCTGTGCGTCCATTAGAGTTGTCTGACTTCTTTGTGGGAGAAAAATGGCTGAACTGCAGCTGTGAAATATCATAGATTTATACTTTGGCTGTGCAAAGAAAGCAGATACTTGTTTTTCCTTCTCTAAATATAATGCATGTATCAAGTCATAAACTTTCGGACTTTTTATTGTTTTCCTATATGATAGGTATCTAGATATCTCTGTAATCTACTTAAAAAGTGTAATAAGTCAGGGCTGAAAGCAGCCATGGTATTCCTGCCTGGGGTGCAGAGGAGTTTTGTCACACATTGCTCCAAACCACTGTTGTGACTTGGCAGTTGCATGACTGAAAGTCATGAACGATGGGTAGTGTGTATTTGCACATCAGTTCTGTAGTGCATTCACACATATCTCTGGCTGACCTTATTAATGTTTCTTTCTTTGGGGAGTTAAAGTTCTGGACGTTATTTCAGTGGCCACCTTCCATGCAGATCTTTTGTTCTAACAATATTTTAGGGTCTTTTATATGTGCTGCCCAGTTCTATCAGAGTCAATGCATCTTTGCATATCCTTTCTCTCTTTTTTGCATTCTTTAGGGTTTGAGTGATATCTGCGTTTTATGAGCTCAGGGTGGTGTTGGAACTGTGAAAAGGACAATGATGATTATATTCTGAATTGTAGTGAAACATGGAAATGCTTGCACTTTTCAAGGAGAAGATCTACAGAGACGCAAGAATGAAATATGGGTTTGGATTGCCAGACTTTGGGTCTGATGGTATTGAAGAGTTTTTATTTGACTTCCCTATTCTCAGTATATGCAGTGTTTTGGAAAGACAATTAAAACATTCTGTTCCAAAAATGTCAAAACAAAGCCATTATATACTATCAGAACATTCTTCTCTGAAATGAAATTTAAGCCAAATGGAAACATTTTTGCAAAATGTTTTGATTTTGACAGTAATATTTCCCAACTGAAAATCATTCCATCAAAAATTTTCTTGATCGTGTTCATTAGGAGTTACCATCTTGGCTTTCAAAGGGACAGTGGTGATTGTCGTTTTCCAAATACATTCACTTTGTATGTATGTATGTATGCATGCGTGCATGTGTGTGTGTATTAATATGAAGAGGTCAGGAATTCACTTCTGCTCCATCCCAGTAWTCTTTCTTCAAAAATCCCTACTTAAAGCAAGATGTAAAGCCACTGTGGAAGATGGAAGAAGTATGATAGCTGTGTTAGTCTTGCTACAAATATAATCCACTGATTCTTTGAATCATAGTACATTTTTTTTCTTGAGTTCTGTAGGGTTTAGATCAAAAGATGTTTAGCTTAAATTGAGAAAATGCTGGGTTTTATGTTGGCAGGATTTATAGTATTTTTGTATATACTTTGCAATAAACCCATACTTAAATAAATACATCTCCGTGAGCATTTATGTCAAATCAGCCTGAGATTCAAAATGTCTGGCTAGATTCTGAATATGGCAACAGTCAGATTCTCCGCAAACTTCATTGCCAAGTCCTGACACCCAGTCTGAGTCTGCTTGTCTGGCACATCCTGGTTTGAAACTATTCACTACCTGTTTCTAAATCATTAGCTCATATAAAAGTAAGAATGTCTCATTCTAGCTGCCAAAGAAGAATATCTGTTCTACATAAGAAGAAAGGGCAAACAGTTTGGAAGTAAATAATCGGGTTGAATTTCTAAGGAAAAGCTATGGCACTACATTCTTGTAATACATAGGCATCATGTTACAAAATCTGATGTTTGGGTTTTTTTAAGTTACTCTTCATTTTAATCTTATATATTGGTTTAGCTATAGCAAAATGGACAGAGATTACTCAATTTTATGCATTTCTTTTGATTTTCTTGGTAATAAATTCTGCTTGTATTCTGTTATGGCTGCATATGTATGTGGATTTTAGAACCTTATGTTAGGAGATATCTGTTAAAAATGGACAGAAAGCAGTTGTTCTCCGTCCCTCAATACCCACTGAAAGGTTTAACAGTCAATTTGCATTATATATCCAAGATAGCAGGATTGTTTTATTTTCAGATCTTCTTTGCTTAAAAAAAAAAAACAAAAAAACTTTCCTTGAAGCTGTAATTGCTTGTAATAAATTGTCAATAATCACTAACTTGTTATGGTATTGGAGCTTATACAATTGAACTTATTTTTCTAACTTGATTTAAGTACCTGTGAGAATATCCTTTGAGGTTAGTCTTTACAGAGTTGTCTCCATCTTTCTCTTAGACATTCTCTTGCACAGTATGTGATTCCTTCTAGCTAACATTTACTTGCAGGGTGCATGGTATTGCTGCTTGGTAGTATTTATTCACTGGCATTATTTCTTTCTTTAACAAACATATAGAATATCACAACACTCAATCAGAGTGCAGATGTAAACATCTGTTCATCATTTGCAGAAGCAAGGGAAATGTGAACACAGCTTCCTTAGAGCCTTGGTGTTGCTTACCTGTAAGCTATAATTCAGCTCTGCATTTTAACATATGCTTAAATGGTGTGCTAAATTTGACCCTTACCCCCAGAAGAGGAAAACATGCACAGATGCTCACTTGTAATCATATATTATAGAGACAGATAGTTTCTTATCCATACGTTAACGCAATACTTCTTTCTTTCATTTAATGTACATGCTAGTAATTACATGGTAAGATTTCTTCAAAACACTGGCCAAACTTTGTTCAAGTTCAAAGCTGTGTGCACTTGATCATGTTGAGGGAAAGTTTTAATAAACCAAAAATGGAAAACCTTTCCCAAAGAATTCTCCTTTTATAAGGCTTATATTATTCTAATTTACATTATTTCAGTGCAGAATTGAGCTGTTAGCTTGCCCAAAAGATTTTCAGCAGATCTGACTGTAGAATGTGTCCCTTTTTTGTTTTAAATGTGGCTTGTTCATGTACAAAAACTTCTGATTGCTTTCAATAAATCTGCTTTGATTGCTTATGCTCTCTTCTCCAGTTTTTTGGTGTCTAGTCTACATGCTGCTGTGTTCCCTGTTCCCTCCAAACCAGCGCTTTGCAAATATATCACATGGGAAAAGATTTTCCAAGCGGCTAATAGTACCTTTCCTGATATCTCAATAACCTTCCTTTCTGTTATAAATTTACCTGATACAAACATTGGTGACATGGTGAAGGTCAAGTGTCCATGTAATAAAATGATTTCTGTAACTCTAAGGACAAGGGTAAGGAGGTCTGAAATATTTCTGTGAAACTTCTTAAGAGTTTTTTTTAATTGCAACCTGATTATTTAAAACTAATTGTATTTGTATGACCCTCAAACCATTTTTTAGTGGCAGTCTGGCAATATGACCTAATGACCATTAATTTAACTTATATCTATTGAAATCATTTAAATAAAAATACTAATACTCTGTCAGTATGTGCTTACTGTTAGCATGGTATAGAAATCAGAACCTTAGGTGCCTGAGTGACTTTCTCCATGTTTTCAGTGTGTTGAATAAATAACATTTTATAGCTCTAGTCTCTTCTGTGGGTTTAAGTTGGTAATGGGGGGAGGGGGGGTCCTTGCTTTTTTCTTTTAGTCTACAAGGAGAAGCCAGATCCTGATCCTAGGCTGAGACCTTCTAACTCTAAAGTCCTGAAAGAGATGCTGACTTGAAATAACAGGCTACTTCTGTAGTTACTGGAGGAATGAGGAAGGAGTAGGAGTGGATACTAGAAAATAAAATTAGTGATAAACAGAAAACAAGGTGCACAGTAAAGAAGCTGCAGAGAGCAAGTTGTACAATGAAGACTGCATCCTAATATTGCCTGGAAAGTAGAAGGAGAAGAACAAGATGATGTGCACCAGGCAGGAATTTCTCCTCAGGACCCTGCCTGATTCTTATCTTTTTAACTCGTATCTCTGCCTAAAAAACTTAATTTTTCTATGACATGCTTAGCCATTCTAAATTTGCTTAGCAGCTTTGTTGCCCTTTATGTTAGATAAAATATTCAGAATATCAGCATAACTGGCAGATATTTTACAAATGGTGCAGTTTAGGTAGTTGAATACTAGAGAATATTTTTTAAAAAATTGATGTACCTGTGTTGTTTTAGATTATGTTATTGGAGAAAGAATGGTCTGAGCTTGTCCCTTAGGTGAGCAAGAGGAGGGAGAAAATAAGTTTATCTGATAGGACGATCACCAGTGACTGTTAAATGTTCTGTGAATGTTAACCTAAAACACCTTTCTGCAGACCATGTTAGAAGAGTAGTGCAAGAGTTGAATGTAGTAGAGATTTTGGAAGCCATCATTTATTTGCATAATTAATCACAGTTAAGAACAGCAGATCTGGGGATGGAGGGACTTAGGTACAAACCATCACATTTTGCAAAGTTTTGCTTTGCATCTCTAATGGGATTCTTTGCAAGACAATAATCCATTCACACATCAGAATGTGCCTTCTCTTGTAATCCATACTTTTATTTAAACAATATCAGACTGCTCCCTTCTCAGGAAACTTTTTAAGTCAATAAAGCTCAAATTAAATGTTTAAGATATAGTGCAAACCTCAGTATGTCCAAAAACATTGTAGCTTGAATTGTATTCTGGATGTCGCATAGAAACCTCTTGTGTTGCCTTGAAACTAACTTCTAGTTGAGTTCCGGGAAACATCTTGCAACTTTCTGACTCATATGGGATAGCACACTATTTTTCTAGACCAAGAAATTAGCAAATAGGTTTTCAAATTTGTCTTTGCATGTAAACTGGTTTTGAAGGGAGGAACATTTCTTGATTAACTTAAATAATTTTATCACTATCCAAAGTAAATTAGATGTCTTACTAATACTGTAGACATCTTTTTTTTCCCTGACCAGACTAACTTACAATATGAAAATAAATGCTCAAGTGTTTTTTTTAACAAAACAATAATAAAAAATATTTCATCTGGTCTGTAATTATATCTCTAAATGGGTTTCCTGATTTCCAGAGCTATTGAGAACATCTCTTATTAAATTTGTATATTATTTTCAGTTAATAATTTATACCAAAAAATTAATGCCTGTAATTTGCAGATTTTGAATGTGAACATGAATATTTATCAAATTGATGGTGGCACCTCCACAATCAGCAATTGGAATATAGGATGAACATAGTCCTACCAGCTACAGCAATGTGGTGTTGGGCAAATAAGTATTCTATTCCTCAATTCTTCAGTCTATGAAATAGTGACAGTACTTATTAACCTGAATGGATTTTGAGGCTTGATTGGTTTTTTTCCCAATAATTTGCTGGAATCCTTGAAGAACAGATTCTGTATCAATGCAAGTTATTGCTGCCATTAACTAGGGACCCAGTCCTTCTGCAGCTTCTGTGGATAATTTGTTCTGAGATTGGAAACCTTTCTGCTATCCTAGAAAATGGAAGGTCATGTCATGTCAAAAGGGAAGGTAATCTGCCCTGGAGTTCTCATAAGATGTTGTACTGAAAACATTGTTATGATGAATAGGCCACTCTTCATACATCTTTTCCTCTGCTAATATCTCATGTGATAACCTTAGCCAGTACTATTCCAAGTTACTGAGTTTAAAGCTAGAGGTTAATTCCATGTTTAGAGTAATTGTTATGTGAGAGCAACTTCCCGTATAGCCATATAGTCCACAGCAGTGAAAGGAGTCAGTATTTGTTGTATGCTTTTTTCTTATTCACAGATAAAGGACAAAAAGTGCCACCATCACTCATGTGAATTAGTGTTTATTATCATATGACTCTGCTAACTGGKTTTTTTTTGTAACATATTGGCTTGAAATGCAGAACCTTCTACAATATTTGGATGTACCACTCTGAACATACTCATATTCAAAAGGACAAGGTGATTTTTTTTTTTTCATAGTTTAGCCTCCAAGAGAGAATGTTAAGAGGTTGTCTTTATATTTGGAAAACTCTTTAAAAATTACTGCCCTTTCCCTAAACTTTATCTTAGACCTTTAAATTTTAACATCTGGGCTTACATAGTTAGGCTTGAGTAGATTAAAAGACAATATTTTGTCCTCATTTCTTTTCTTGGAGAGAGAAAATCGATCTCTTTCTTTGTCTTCCAGAACATTTCTGATCTCCTTTTCTGTACCGTGGTAAGATTAAACTGCTTCACTGCAGAGAGGCTCTGTCAGCAAGTTTATTGAATGACTTGTTCATTGGACTGGCACATCTAAGGTTTTTAATTTCTTCTCATTTTTTTGTTTGATTTTAAAAGAAATAGTATTTTGTTATCTGGTCAGATCAAAGTATCACATTGCATGCTGGGATCTACAGTTTCTGAGAGTAAGAGCATATGCACCACAGTTTTAGAGACAAAGGCCATATTTAGCCCAGAAGAAACATTTTGTCTGCTAGCAATAACCACTCTCGACTTCATAATTGGAAGACAGATATTCCATCCTACCTTGCTTTTTTGGAGTAACTGTAGAAAAAATGATAGGAAAATGGATATAACCTTTTTTTTCTTTGRTGTAAAGTAGCTTTCAAGAACACTGTATTACTTCACTTAGGATCTAGTGTTATTCTGATTTACATGTTACCTCTGAATTCCAGAAGATATATATAATAGGTCCTGAGAAACTGAATTTGTTTTGCTGAAGCTGGTAGAGGTCTCAGGTACATGTTAGCTGATGGTCATTATGCCCTTTTGCTGCAAAGATCAACAGCTGTGGGCATATCATAGCTAACTAGCCTGCAAAGATTCTTGGGGTTTTTTTTGTTTTTTTTTTTTAATGCTTCTTTGTGTCAATAGCACCTGAGAAGCACAAGCCACAGAGAGCCAGACAGTGCAGAAAGCAGTGGTGGATAGTTCTGGCATGATATGCCAGCTGCTTGGAGATGCTGGGTAATTCATGTGGATGAAGATCAGCTGTGCCTGTTTTTAAGACTCAAATCTACCTATCTGACATGGTCTATGAGTAAACAAGTAAGGTTTTTTTGCTGACCAGAATATGCTACTCTCTTCAAGTCTTGCCTCTGTTAATCTGTGGTTCCTCCTGCTTTTTTATCATGTAAAAAGCTAAATCTGATTTCACATGGGGATGAAATGACACCCAGAGCTTTTACCCATTGCACCTCTGGGTTGCTATTCTAATCTTGATAGAGGTTGGGCTTTTCAGCTTTCATTTCTTTGAGGCTAGTGTTACCATCTATGAGAGACCGGCTAAGACTCCCATAGTCTGTAACTAATTAAATAGAAGAAAATACAGAGGGAAAAATCTAGTTCCCTTGACTGGCTGTGCCTTACGTAGCATTCATAGCATACAACAACAATCTTCAGTTTGTTTTTTCTGAGCCTCTGCTTTTGATAACATAATCACAGTAGTCTGTATCTGAGCTTCCTGGCATTCATGTATTGTTCAAAGGTGCTATATTTACAATTCCAAATATCTAAAAATAATATTCAGTACTCTTATTGTAGGCAAAAAGTAGGGCAGTGATTTTATGTTATGTATTCCAAATTGATTTTTTTAGGCTTTAGATTTGAGTAATGAGCTTTGCGTTTATTAGAATTTTCTATGCTGCTAAGTATTACATTGTAATTTCAAATATCCATCATTGTTGTCAAAATTGATGTTGCAAATGTGTTAAGCTAAACATGCAATGCTTTGCTGTAAATGAAGGAAGGTCATTGAGCCATATGGTGATGGAAGGTCCAGTGGGGGATGTTTGTCACTACTGACTGAGTTTTAAAAAACAGAGATTCTTGGATAAGCTGTAAAGCTGATTGATAGAAATGGATGAGAGGATAAAGTTTGGGGAATAAGTCCAGTCTTCCAAATCCTGTAACTTTTAGTGTGTTGTCTGTATGCAGACAGAACAGGCGGTCTGTTACTTCGTATAGATTGTTTAATTACAAGGATATTTATGGTTTCTTGTCTTCTTTGTAATGAGATTACATTCAAATCAGATGAGATCCAGTCATTTCTTTTATTAGATTCATTTTGAACTTATCATGCTTAAATTTTTCCTTCTAAAAATCACAAGTTTACTCAAGCAAAAATCAAGAGGCAAAATTAATAGTCTTTATTACTAGAATCCAAGGATGAATTTTATGAAGTAAACCTTTGTTAGCAGTCTGTTCTGTACTCTCAAAACTATTAGCCTGTCAAAATGACCAACAAAGCTTCATCTTCAGAGAACTGTTGCTGAAAGAAGGTCCTTCAAAAGTCAAGACATCTCGGTCATTCATTTAAAACTGTATGCTGTCAACATATTTTTCTTCAAGTCAACCCATTTTCTTCAAGTAATTGGCATGTTTATCATTTCCATATTAAAATAATAATATGATTACTGTAACCAAACATGTATTATATCAAAATCTTTAGTTTTAGAAATAATCCTGTGCTTCGGAAATGTCCTATCAAAATCTCGTTGTCATCTAGGCCAAACACACTGCGGTTCAACAAGTTAGAATATCTCAAGGCTTTACGCTTTGTTGCTTAATTAAAAAAGCTAAGCACTACTACTTCATCAAAGGCAAATCATTTTCCTCCGACAAATGGAAAATGCTTCCAACCAGCAAGGCTCCTCAGCACCCAGTTGGTTTCCAAATGAACAGTTACAATTGCCAAAAACTTCAGTATGGTCAGCAGTCTTCAGGGTAACCGTAACACATACTAGGCTACATCCGTTCTTAAAACAGAAGGCAATACCTGGCCAATGTAGAGCACAACAGTGAAAGAGAAATTTTGGCCACAGCGTTGGACTAAAACTCTAATCTTGCCAGAAAAACATAACGGAATTTGTAATGGCAATTCACAACACGCTAGGTCTTTTCTTAAGAATTCATCAGAAATACCAGCCCAACAAATGGAATAGTATTTATCTGCCTCCAAAGGAAGAAGAGAGAAGTCAGTCTCCTCAGGATTTGAACTGGAGGTTTCAATGAATTCCACACGTGATAACTGGACTGCTAAGCAACCATAGTGTCCTGGTCAGCAGTTGTCAGGGTCTTGGACATTAAAAGCTTAGCAGAGAGCTATTTACTATTTTAGGCCATCAGGACACTTGTTATCTGTGGCATATACTGCTTCTAGCTCCTGCAGCATATCTCTGCCTGATGCCTCATTAACTGAACAACTTGTTCAATTGGGTCCTTCATTGGTCACCCCCAGTTTTAATCTCTTGTGCAATATAATATTACAGTAGCAACTCCAATTAAGATTTTTAAAAAACCCTTTCTTTGGAACATCTTTACTTTTTTATTTTATCCCAACATTCTGAAAAGCACTCCCTTCTGCAGAAATTCTTTATGCTTAGAGTTAAGCCAATGACTTTTTATTTTTAGAAGTATAGCAACAAAAAGTATGTTTCAAAGAATTGCAAAAATAGGAGTAGTTAACTATGCACTAATAGCACTGGTAGTATTCTGAGCATGTGAAGGCGAAGAAAGTGTTTGGGAACAGTCAGCATCAATTTACCAAGAGTGAATCATGCCTGACCAACCTGATTGCCTTCTGTGATAAAATGACTGGATTTGTGGATGAGGGGAGAGCAGTGGTGTCATTTACCTCAAGTTCAGCAAGGCTTTTGACACTGGCTCCAACAATGTTTTTGTATCCAAGTTAGGATGTTATGTCTCAATAGGTGAACAACCGGACGGGTTAAAAACTGGTTGGATGATTGGGGCTCAGAAGGTAGTGGTTAATGAGTCATACCCATCACTGGGAGGCTGGTAATAAGTGGGTAGTGCAGGAGTCTATCCTGGGACCTGTTCTGTTTCACGTCTTTATGAATGACCTGGAGGAGGTGACAGTGCTTGCTTACAAAGTTTGAAGACAACACCAAATTGGAAGACCAGTGCGCTTGTGGCAGGGCTGCCATCCAGACGGACCTTGACAGGCTGGGGGAGTAGGCCAACAGCAACCTTACGAAGTTCAGCAAGGACAAACACAAAGTCCTGCACCTGGGAGGGGAAAGCCCTGGCAACATACAGGCTGCAGACTGACTGGCCAGGAAGCAGCTCTGCTGAAAAAGGCCTGGAGGTGGTGGTGGGCAGCAAGCTGAACATGAGGCAGCAGCGTGCCCTGGCAGCAAGGAAGGCCAAGAGCATCCTCATCCTGGACTGTATCAGCAGCAGATTTAGTGGAGCTATTGTCCCTCTCTACTTGGCGCTCATTAGACCACGTGTAGCATACTGCATCCAGTCTTGGGCCCCCAGCACAGCAAAGGCATTGATTAAGCGGTGTGAGTTCAGCAGAGGCCCCCTGAGATGGTTGGGAGCCGGATCACTTGACCTGTGAGGGGAGGCTGAGAGACTGGGGCTTGTCCAGCCAGGAGATGAGAGTGCTTTGGGGAGACCTAACAGCAGCCCCCCAGTGCCTATGAGGAGGTCATCAAGAAGACAGAGCCAGGCTCTTCACAGAGGTGCACAGCAGGAAGATGAGAGACAGKGGGTTGAAATAGAAAGGGAAGGTCTGACTGGTTATAAGGAAAAACTCTTTCCTCATGAGGACAGTCAAGCAGTGGAGTATGTTGCCAAGGGAGGTTGCACAGTCTCTGTCCTTGGTAGTTTCCAAGACCCAACTGGACAAAGACCCGGGTAATCTGGTCTGAAATCAATGCTGCTGCTGCTCTGAGATTGGTCTATAGACTTCCCAGGGTCCTTTCCAACCCAAATGATTTTGTGATCCTATTGATCAGTAATCGTGATTGCGTTCTCTTCATTGAAATGGGTACAGACACAAACGGATGAAAGGATACAGTCAAAAGAAAAACTCCTTTACTAAAAACAGCCACAGATTCTTTAGATAAATATGAGGAGTTTTCAGTTTTTAGATTGGTTAAAGAAAATGAAGGCAAACTGTTTTGAAATAGGCATGTATATTAAAATTACTTTTTTCTTTTTCTCATCTAGGAGAGCCTGCTTTTACAAGGTCAGAATTTTTAGCAGATGGAGTAAGTTTTGAGATATGGGATGTGAAGTAGCAGGATTTGCTTTAGAAATAAGTTGTTAGCAAATCCTTGTATCTGATCATGCAGTATGTATCGTAATATGCACTGGATCACCAGTAATTATTTAATAGGTTTTAAATGTGTRTTCTAGAGTTCATCAGCAAACATCTTATTGATCATCTACAGCTGTTCATTAGCTCAACCTTTGAAAAATAGGTATCTGAAATGCTGAAATTAATTGTTGGTTGGGAGAAAGAGCAAGCAGTAGCTTTCATTTTTATTATTATTCCCTCTCCCCCACCCCCACTATGCTATTTTTCCTATGCCAAAAGGGCTTGAGTTCCCTTGTTTTTATCCCTGTCCTATGTTCTTTTTGAATAATCCTCTCTTATAAAGTATGTCTAGTGCTGTACTTTTCCTGACATATTTCTTGGCAGGTCCATGGAAACTCATAGCACTTTCTATATTAGCAGAGAAACCACATAGTGGCTTGTAGGTTTCGTTCTATAGCATTTTGCAAAGACTTTGGCTAGGAAAAAATTGTAGGATTTGTGATTTATTAGAAGATTCAAGGAAATAATCCTGCATTAATCAACAGACCATGCTTGAAAGATTATCATTATCCTTTTTGTACTAAGTTTTCTAACTCTAACCAAAGGCAAATTTTTCTGTTTCTTTACTCTTCTCTCCTTCCCTTCGCTGCCCTATCCACCACAACACCTGCTCTGCAAAAAACAAATCCTGGTTCCAGGATTAGCAGGTGTCACCTTTGTTGTAATGTAACTTGAGATGGCAGTGATGAAAATGTCTCTAGTGATGGAGTTTGAGAAACAACCTTGCTGATAAAACATTACATCCGTACTCTTATGTTGTTTCTGTATTTAACAAAATAAGTCACTACATCTTCCCTATGAAGGGTAAAGACATGGAGAAGAATGTATTGTTTTTATCAGTCCAAAGTGAGTCTTTTTACCTCTCAGTCTCAAACAGAATTTTGTTGTCAAATGTTTCTATTTTATTATTTTTATTATTAAATGGTGATTGCCTGCAACTTTTGCTTGGCCCTTACTGGTGACTTTTAGTGAGATATTTGTGGGGAAAAAAGGAACATAAATTTGTGTGTGTGTGTGTGTGTGTATAAATGCATATATATGGAAATACTCCTTCCCTTTGAAGTAGCTCTGTGTATGGAAGCATCTGCACTGATATCTGGCCAAGGAATAAAAGTTTAAGGTAACCTAAAATGAATTTTCTGCAGATTTTTTTTTTTATTCTGAAAACTTTCCATTGTTAAATTATATGTAATTCTGAAAATTAGTTCAGTGGGGCAAATCTCATCTGGTGCACGTTTTGCCAGGAATAATGGGAAATTCTGAAAATTCATGTTGTCGCTGCCTTAAAATAATAGATCTCAGTTGGGAGGGAGAGGTAATAAGAAAAAGGAATTCAGAATAGATTTACTAAAAGGGAATAATTTATAAAAAGAATCCCTCATCTGATATAGTACTATTACACCATGTATCCGTATCTCACTTTTGCACGTTGTCCCCTTAACTAAAAGCATCGTATACCTCATTTCATAAGTATTAACCATAGCAGGTTTTTAGAGATTGGGTACTGCTTGCTCACCTTAATTTATTAAATACAACTTAAGGGAATAAGGAAAAAATTCATTTTATCTTGTTCCTTTTTTTTGAAAAAGTCTTGAATGTTCTAACTCTCTGGCCTCTTCCCCTATGATCTGTTTTGTTTGCACAGTTTGTATATCACAGTCTTCCTCTTCAATCTTTGTATCAGTGCTGAATGACTAACAATTTGTAATGGCCATTATGTTTAGCAGTATGTTGCCTCTAACTGTGATGTGCTCCATTAATACACTATTTTTGCTCACAGAGATTAAATGTCAGCATATTTATAAGGCTGCATTTGAAAGATGACTTAAATCTTCAGTGTGTCATGAGTACTGGTAAATGCAAAGTGGTGCAGAGACAAACATTACTCGGCCAGATTTATTTTGAAGGCACAGTACTGTGTAGTTAAAAGCAAGTGTGCTTCACACAGTGTTTGAACTTTTTTTTCCTTACACTCTATTTTAGCTGAGTACAAAGATACAACAGTGAAAACCTGAAGAGAAACTGATTTTTATTTTCTTGTCAGGCATCATATAAGTAAACATTTTTGAAATAAAAATATCTAAATCCCCAAACAGCAATTGTTTTCTGAAGTACCTGTGTTGTGATTTCATTTTTCTTTAACAGCCACTGTTTCAGATTTCACTTTTTGTAGGCTTCATTTTTATGGGGATGTGACACATGATAGGATTTCAGTTGTGCTTCAGGGAAAGAAAAAGATGAACTCTTTGAAGTTAGAGGTAAATGACTGAGTATGAGGAAAAAGACTGTGTTTTCTAACCATAACTCCTTGTATTTGCTATTATTTCATTGTTGTCTTTTAGCATTTACAGTTAGTGCCCTTTGCCTATGAGTCTGTCTTAAAGCTTTGGCCCTGGCATTGTTCTCAGATTAACCCCCAACCTTTCTTTTTATTTTCTGCTTATGTGCATCTGTTACCTTGCATAGTCATTCACCTGCAGTGACTTTGGTCTGAAGCCATCATACTGAATCTATTACCCATTAAGTACATACTTTTGATTTAATTGGGATTTAGTTGTGTGACAGATGCACGTAAGTAGGGATCACAGAAAGTGAGTATGCTTATGTAAGACAGAGCTGAGTGAATATATTTAACTGTACACTCTTACTTGAGGTCTATGGTCACTACCTAGCTGGAAAATCTTTGCAGAAGATAAAAGGAAAGGTGTTTTCTATTAAATTTCAGTATATGTGGATGACAAAAAAAACAAAACAAAGCACTTCAGTGCATTTTCAGGCAGTTATTAAGTATCTATTCCCAAAGAGTCGTGAGAAAAATAGTAGATGGGGAAATGCAGATTGGGTTTTCGTTTGTGATGATGTTTGTTAATGAACACTCATTCTTGCATTCCTAGGAGCTTTCCCAAAGACATAAAGTAGCTGCTTGGGTGTGGGGTCCAGACGGATTTGCTTTGTCACTCGATTTCTCTGGAGAGCTTGTTCCTTATGTTCTCACTGCAGAGCCCCATTTATTTATGTGACTTGCTCAGCTTCTCTCAGAGTGGGATCTGTCACAAACCACCTCAGTGTGTATCCGTACCACTGTATTTCCTCCTCCTCAGCACTAATGCTCATCCAACCCCATAAAGAGCCAGTTCAGCTCACTAATCCAGCAGCAAAAAATGGTTCACTCTTTTTGTACGTTGGTCTTCTGTCAGTTTGCTAAGCTGGACTGTCTCATCCTGGGGTCGGGTAACCAGACGGACAGCACTGGTCTGAGGAGGTGGCAGGGGGAGGCAGGGTTTCCATGTTGCCAGGGGTGGCAAAATTGCAGCCGTTCCCCTTATGCACATTGACTTAAGCTGTTGCAGAGCTGTATATTCTTAATTACTTGTATCAGTGGTATGTTCAGGTAAATAACCTTCCGTAAGTTACAAAAACCATTTAACTTGAGGGAGAGACAGGTGCCAGTGTGCTTCTCATCTCATCTCTCTGTCTCTTTCTGTGTCTTCAGGTAGTGCTTCTTTTAGGTTAATGTGGTAAGCTTTTATGAAGATAGCCATGTACTCTCTGCCACTGGCATTTTGAGCTGCGCCTTTGGATGGTACATGATCATTTTTGGTGTGTTATGCTTATTGAACTGAAAATACAAACCGTAATGATAGCTGATCAGCTGACCAGTCTCTGTTCATCAACCAGAAGACCTTTGGAGTAATCCTCTTAGAAAAACAGATACATGTGTAAATGAATGGGTTCTCTTCATACCTTATATATCCTTACTGCTTGTTGCTACACACCCATTACTATATTTTCAAAAGAGCTCAGTTGTTCATAGACTTGCAGCAATATTGCAGTCCTAGTATTGCTGCTAGATTTTGTTATATACACAGTTCAGAAACTCTGGAAGTGTAGAGAGCATTGAGATTCAGAACTGATGCTACTCGCAACAGCTGTTGCATATAAAAAGCTGTTGTTAAAAAAATGTCCAATGTGTTTGTATCTTGACTTAACACTTTTTACATAATTTTGGAAGAATTTGGCTGTTGGAAAGCTGGCGTTGCTCCCCTGACACCTCTCAATGGGGAAAAAGGATGTTTGACAGTCAAATACAGTGTTGGGTTTGAGCTTTGAGTTCAGCTCTTCCTTATCTTAAGTGATATTTTGAATCTCAGTGTAACTATATTAAAGAGTACCAGGATATAGAGCTATTCTTTGAAGTGTGTTTAGAATATATTGGAGATATAATACTGTACATATAAAGTTAAACTTGTACTTAAGCCTATGTAAATTAACTCAATTTGAGTGTTAACATTCATAGAAGTTTAAAGAAATTGTAAAAGGGAAAGACAGTGCAGAATGCTTTTTAACTATAGATAGACAGAAAGCATCATTAGACCAGTTTTTAAGTACATTGCCTTTGTTTCTCAACAACTTCGGGGTATAATGAAAGAAGGAGGGAGAAAATGGAACAATTAGTGCACCATCTGTACAAGAAACWGTCCATGGATGTTACACTGAACAAGAACTTGTTTTAGTCCCATTGATCTTTCTTATGTAGATATTACTCATTTGTATTACATTTTGGAAGAATTGTACCCAGTAATGGATACGTAATGTTTTTGTTGTTCTTTTGTTTGTTTTTAAGCTAAGAAGAATTGATATTAGGGTTCTGTATCTTTTGGCAACCATTCCTTTCGTGTAGAAAATATGATATGTTTATGCATAGCTTAACCCTACATATATGCAAGTGATTTGAAATTCATCCATTATCAAGCAACAATATCTCAATGATTTGGGGGTTGTTTCTTTTCCAGGAGAAATAAGCAGCTTCCCCGTAAAGTCTTGCTAGGACACCAGGTGCAGATGAGAATGAGCTTCCATATTTAATACATTCTATTAACTTCACACATACAAACACACACGCACTCACTCACACACCCCAGTGTCACATTATAGGTGAACAGGCCCTAATTAAAAGCACACACCATCTGCTGTTGTGTGGCAGCAGGGTGGCACTCCATAACCACCCTGGTTCCTGTGATTGAAATGTATTATTTATAAGCTCGTACAGAAAATACGCCACTTGGCTCATGGAACCTCCATTAAGAGCTGGTTAGCACCATCTAATGGTATGGAGTGACTCTGGCTGGTAATCTTTCGTACTCTTCCTCCCTATTTCTTTCCCCCCCCACCAATATTTTAATTTTTTAACATTCTGTATGTGTGTTTTTATGATCATGTTTCAGATAATCTTGTGCCTTGTGTTTCACTTTTACACAAGACTGAAAAACAGCTGTTGAAATAGTCTAGTATTTGTGTTGTTTGCAGCAACCTTCTTTTTCCTTTCAATGCCAAACATAGGGTTTTACTTTCTGTAGTAGTTACAGTATTTATGTGATGTGGTGGTAGAAAAATGGGAGATTAGCAAGACAGCTGAGCAGGATAAATTTGCTGCCTTTTTTTTTCTCCCAAGCAAGTGTGTAATGAAAGTTTCTGCTGTTCAGTCTGAAAACTGTATTTTAATATTGAAATTGGCCCTGCTTTTTGTTGAGCAGTGCTCTGCAGACTGCACAAAGGTTCTTTATTGGCTTTAATAAAGCCAATAGACTGCAGATGACTGCAGCTTTGGACCTTCCTCTCTGGAAGCAGAGATCATAACCTCTTTCTACTTGCAGAGATCATATCCTGTTCCTACTTAGCAGTGGAAAAGGGATGAGGAGGTTGGACTGAAAGGTGAAATGTGCTTTTTCAGGAGAAGAAAGGGAGGAGGGGAAAGGACCATTTTTTGGCATGACTGATCCATCACTTTACCTTTGGTGACTGCCAGATTACAAAGTCAGAACTTGTAAAAACCTGTAATTTATTTAGTGGTTAGCATTGTGACCAATGACCTTTAGAATGCTAGGAATAAGAATAATTGCACTGATTCATAATTATTTTGGGGATGATTTTTTGTTTTTTTATGTTTTGGGGCTTTTTTATGTCCTTGAGCTTTTTCCTTTGAGTATCCAGGCTGGGTATCCAACAGTAGTAGTCCTATATGCAGCTTCAAGAAGCTTCTTAATATTGGCAAGCACAGGTGTCTCTTTATGGCAGTAAAAAGCAGAGCTATAATGACTGGTCTAAATACATGAAGTATGAAACTTTTCTACTGTAAGTGCCAGTAAAACCACTTTTTTAACTAAAAAGTCTGGTTATTGTTTCAACTCAGACAACACAGGACCTTGAATAAAAAGAGATGTTGTCACGCTATGAAGGTTTGATAGCAACAACTGAGACAGTAACGTAATAAAAAAAATTGTTTACTCCCTCACGCAAGCTCTTAGATTAGTAACATCCATTAAAATAATGCGATTACTAATTTAGAAAGGATAATTCAAGATCATTGATTACTGATTTAGAAAGGATAACCTGAAACCATCAGTTACTGCGCTAGTAATTGGAAGCACTGCTTATCCCTACTTGAAAGCTAGCTTGTTCACTCTCTTAGTGAGAGGGCTCTCAACCTCGAGGAGTTACCTTAACCCAGCGTCCCAGGAAAGGGGGGGGGGGGAGAATACAGTCCAGCCAGAGAGGGTGATCAAGGTCACGTTCCTGTCCCTGCTCAAACTCTCTTAGCTGCCAAGTCTCTTTTTATACGGCTGGGGCTCTGGGCAAACACTGCTTTTGCTGACCTCTGCGAGTTTCATAATCACAGGACTGTTTGTCTGCTTGGAAGGACCCTGCTAGCGAGGCAAGACCACAACACCTCTGTATGGCTTCTCCCCTCCCTGTGGGTTCATGCAGATTCCTCGGCCTTGTCAGGCGGCAGAGTTCTTTAGCCCTGTTAGCTGTTCTCGTCTGCAGCCTTGAGCATATCAGTTCTTGTGCATACCAGGCGGCAGACTTCTTCAGTCCTGTTAACTCTTTACTCGCTCATCAGATGTATATAAAGTCTAGGCAAATAATGTGTGTGTGTGTGTGTGTGTGTGTTATTTATACATATACGTATGGAAAAAAAATTTCAGCATGTTTTAAAGAATGTTGAAATGCCATAACTATGGCACATTTACAAATACTTGTCGTCTTGTTTACATTTAGAACGTATGCCATCAGAAGGATAAGAGACGCCTTCAGAGAAAACAAGAATATAAAAGATTCTGAAGAAATAGAAGAACTAGTGAATAAAGCAAAAGCAAACCTAGAGATTATTCATCGGCAGGTAAGTTTACTTTATTTCTTTATTTTTAGCAAAGAGTTGTTCACTCATCTGTCATTACAGATGGGAAAAATAGATCCTTGCTTAAAATATCTTTGGATGAACAGTGGTGTGTATGTCTGAGTTAGAGGGCATGGGAAGCATCTGGTTCTCCTTGATGGCTGCTGTAGGGAATTTAGAGATTCTTGTTCCATTAGCCTGAACAGGCCTTGCTGTCAAAAGTTTACGTGTGCTTCCCTTACCTTCTCTGCTGTTAGTTTTACTACCTCTTCACTTTGTTCCTCTGTTCTGCATTAATATTCCCTTTAATCTGTTTCCTCTAGCTCACATATATTACACTTCCTTTCCTCATTTTTCCCTCCTTCCATCATAGGCTTAGAAGAGTGGCTGTGACCACCACTCTGAATAGTCTTGCCTTTGGTGTTTATTTTTCCCCAGCTCCAGATACTTTGTTGGAACAGTAGCAGAATAAGAAAATCCTAAGGTGAATTAAGCAAATGCTTGCTAAATTTATCTAAGAAGGGTGATAGATTTTCCTTTGGAAGAAGCTGAGTCACTGCCAATATATTTCTCTGGCCTGTTTTGAGTAGCGTTTATAATATCTTTATTCCTTCCACTGGGTACCATATCAATTAGATATGATTTATACTTCAGTAAACTTTAGATACTTAGTTACTTTTCAAACATACTGTCTATCTAAAAGGACCACTGGAAATTTGGATAAAGAAAGCTCCTTTTCCTGAACTCTCTAAGGGTACTTTCAATCTCTAAACTGTCTCTCCTTGCAAAGACTGCACTTACTTATGCTGGTCAGAGCTCAGTAGTACTTTTAAATGTTGTAATGGACATGTTTCTCCTGGCTTTCAAGAGTCAAGAAGATATTTCTTAAGCACTTGGTCTGCTATAACATGGTTTTTACAACCAGCAGGTCAGTTAGCTATATTCTTACGTCAGTAGGAAATTAGGCTCTTTGTTTTGGCAATCAGGTATGAAAGTTTTGCTGCAAGTTAAATTATTTCTTTGGAATTTCTTCTCACAGGAACAAGTGTTGTTTTAGGAGTATGCAAAGTGGTAAACAATAGAAAGCATGCTAAGATTTCCACTTGTTTGTGATTACAAATACTCTAGAGTTTGTGTTCCTGCAGATTTGTTGTATTTTTTAACCCAAGGATTCCTATTTTTGTATTAAAAAAGGTTTCTTGAAGATACAATTCTGATTAGATTGATTCAATGCAAATATATTCAAATGTCATTTTTTTCCCATACCTGTATATGATGAGTAGCACTTTCAGTTCTTCTTCCTGAGGGTTTATCTTGGAGAGTTTTGATATCCAATGTATGCAGATCCTATCTGCAAGGAGGCATTAGAGGCTGGAGAAGATGATGAACAAGGAGGTGGCAAAACATAAGAAAACGTGAGGTCAGATTCTGCCACTTGCAGAAATCAGCATCAAAGAAGTAGATGTTATGAACATTGAATATCCCATAGCGAAATGCTCGAGAAAATCTTTTCTGGATTGTAGCTGAGATAAATTTCTGTCGGTATGTCAGAAAATTGCTCTGTGATGATTGTGAGTAAGAATACAAACATTCTATCCTTGTCTAAGAAATCAGAGAGACACTAGTGAGTCTACCACACTAACTATTTTGTTATGAAATGAATGACTGAAGTGGTATTAAATTTATTTTTGGTTTAAAAAAAATCCTAACTGGGACCTAATTGGCACAACTCTTTTATGATCACAAATACTTTTCCTTTCTGAAAAAGGTTCAATATCAAGATATCAAAGCACTAGAAATAGGTGTGAAGTACTTTTCTCACTTTATAGATATGAAACTGGGATGCTGAAATGAGGGACCAGATTTCTAATACCTTAATGTTCAGTGTACCCCAGCTTGATATGGGTAGGATTTGATTCTTACTGGTTCTATGAGCCTAAATAAAAAAAGGCAGTTCTAAGTCAGATGCTGGATAAGTCTTACTAAAACAAAAGCTTTCCAGCTTTTCTTTTGAGAAAATGAGATTCTACTGACCTGTTTGAGTGTCGTAATAGATCTGGGATAGCGTTTAAAATAAAACTCATCTCTTCTGACTGAGTCCTGTGAACGCACAGATTATCTTGTTACTGTAGACACTGAAATTAGCTACCACTTCTCTAAAAGGGAGTGTTGGCTGGGGGCCTTTTTCCTCTCTAGGGTGTGGATCTTGCCTTGCACCTTTTATGAATTTTTTTGTTTACCTTTAGGACTGTCAGTTAGTTTCAGATAGGTCTTTCAGCTGCGTTGGAAAAAGTAGGAATAACAGGCAGGCGTATTGGTTTAATTAATGTCTGACCAATATATCCACTCACTGTCCTTTCTGAAGGAGTAAATTGGGTTTAATGACTTCTTGTGTTCATTGGCTACTAGTGCTAGTGAACATCTTGATCGCATATAAACACATACATATTCATACACTTACACAGATATGTCTATGTCTAATGAGCCGGTACATGAACTATAAGTAACCATATTATACACCAGCCTGTATTTTGCACTGATAAAAATGTTGTGCATTTAATGCTTTGTTCAAGAACATAATGGCAATAAAAAATTAGACAACACTTATTATTTTCTCGTAGCAGGGATTCTGCTTTTTTCATTACACCAACAGAACCATTTTTATCTGCTACTTTTTCAATTTTGCTACTTTATAATAATGGCAAAGAATTTATTGGAGAAGAATTTTTTCTTGACTAAAGATTGAGAGAAGTCCTTGAGAGATGTATTTTGTCCTACCATGTAATACATAAATCTTGCTTTAAAAGCTTTAAATTTTTCAACCAAGAAGAAATTTGGAGGGAAATAGGGCATGTGGCTTTCCAGTTCTCATTAGTAGCTCCACATGAATTTTCCAAATATGAAAATCTCCCCATGTATGTTTTAATTTTACTAACATTTTCAAACTACAATGTTTAATACAATTATCTTAAATATACTATAAACAAGCAGTTTGTCAGCAAACTGCTCTAAATGTCTATCTTTCTGTTATGCATTTGTTTCTTGGGGAGTATCTTTGTCACTAGGACGTATCAGTAGAATGCAGTTATTACTAAAGTCACAGGATTTGTTTGTCTGTTTTTTCAAATCTCAACTATTTAAGGGGTTTTCCCATAGGCAAAAACAATATGCTAAAGTAGTTTTCCGAGTATTTGGATCACATTTTGGTATCATTCCATGTAAGGATTTCAGGAAAAAGTCCTTGAAAGAATTTCAGGAAAAATCAGGCATATTGAGGAGAGAGTTAGATGCAACTTCCCCTTTTTAACACTGCTACATCATGCTACATAAAATAAAATTAATTTAGCAAGATAATTTTTGAGATGTGTGTTCCTGGATCACTTGTTGATGCTTGGGTAACTTAAGATTTTTTTTGATGAGTTCCATCCGGCCCAAAAACAAGTTTTACTGAAAAAAAAAGAGAACCATTGTTCTTTGCACAATTTCTATTACGTTTCAGTGTCATCTCCATTTCAGCTGTAAAGGAAGAGATAAATATTGAAAAAATAGGAACCCTCTTTATCATAAAGTATGCCTGCTTTTCATCAAAACTATTAGAAACCTTAGAGTCTCAATTCATATTAATATTTTTCAATGTCAAATTTAATCATGTTCTATGGAAAAAAAGATTCATTCTTGCTCACTAATTGAATGATCTAAGTAATGAAGTCATCTGACATTATTAAGAGTTTATATTTAAAACTAACCAAGCATTATATAAAGTGCTTTTATTTTTAAATGCAGAAGCGCTGAAGCAAACATGAGATATAGTGTGCATTTTTTTACTAAGTTTGGGGTTTATTATGATGTAGCACATCTTGGTATTGCTGACTTTTTCATAGCATGTCGATAGAAATTAAATAATATCCCGCTTTGCTGACAATTTGTTGTTACTCTGAAATCAAATTTATATTCACTTTACATTCTAATTTATGGTTTAGTCATCAAAGTGACCATTGAAGTGTAAGGTTCATAAATAACTATTTGAATCAGCCTGGTGGGAAATGTGAAATTGTGACAGATTACTGTCATTTTTTTCATGTCAGTCACTGTACAATTTGCTTGAATGCTATGAAAGTAGCTTTATAAAGCTGAAAAGCATGGAAGAAAATTAATCTCCACCTCAGTCCTCTTCTGCTTGTTATTGGTTTTGATTTAAAAATAGGTTGGCTAAAGGAGGAAACAACTTGGATTCTTTTCTCACCACAGTTTCTGGAGACTTTTGTGTTTAATGTGTAAACAGCACAATTTGTCGCATCTTCCTTCTAAGAAAGGCATTGTGAGAAATGCATTGTCACGAGGAAGTCTGAAATAGAAAGTTTAAAAAGTTTTGAGGCTGTCTTTGAGGTCCTTCAAGAACATGGGTTATTGTAACACTGCATTGTAATGGCACCACTCATGGGACCTAGTATCGGTCATTCCCAGCTATGCTAATATGACTTCATTTGGGAGTAATTGTTGCTATTTGAATGTATAAGTGGTAGGAGAGTTTGCCCTGAAACGTTACTCCTGTTGCTGAGATTAAAGATTTACAGAAGCCACTTTGAAAATATGAGAATACCGTGAGTTTTGGAAGTCTTCCCTAGTTTTCTTTGTGGCACACTATCTCAAGTTTTGAATTTTATTAGTAAAATGAAAGCTGTATTAGACCTGTGTGCACTAGTTAATTGCCTGCTTTAATTTCGAGGACGTTTCATTCTTACATATTTTTCTTCCACAAATACCTTCTTCTCAGTTTTAGATTGAAGCTGGAAAGCATTATTCACCTTGTTGTCCAGCTAGGAAGAATTATTCTGGATTTTCCGGCAGATCTGAAGGCTTTAGTACCAATTGTACTATTTTTGATATCACACAACTGAAGTACTCTTCAGTAAAACAGTTTTGACATTTCACAACCTTTGCTTGTCCTTTTAAATAATCCAAACTGACGAGAATCATACTTTACACAGATCTTTAGCATGGAGACAAAAGACACATGGTGAACTGTTAGGCAGTCAAGACAGGAGGGTCTGCTTGCTTTAGAGCTAGTCGGTCATAGGCATGTTCTAAGAGAACAGATGGACAGTGAAGATTTTTCTTTTTCATATGGTTTGAAATGTTTGACCTCAAGCTTGATTTTACTTACAGTTTATTTCAGATGTGTAAAAGAAAGAAGGAACATGGTTTTTAAGTATAACTCTGTTAGAAAGGTTCCACTGATAATAATAAATATTGAGTACTTGCAGCATTTTTCATGTTCACATCACTGCAGTATCCTTTGATTACAGCAGTTTTAGCTCTGTTTCTTTAACAAAATGCCTCATGGCTATGCCTTGATAAAAAAAACAGTGTCAGACCTAGTATGAGAAGTCAGTCTCATATTCCTGTGTTTATCCATATTTGCATTTCTATTAAATATGGTTAGTATGGCCTTTTTTTAAAAAAAAGATAGTGAAGTAAGAACAGTTTTTTCGTTTTTTTTTTTTTAAGCCACATCGCCAGTGCAGCTGTACATAGCCAAAGTACTGCATCCTGAGGCATCCGTTGGCTGTATATCATCTTAGCAATATCATAGATTCAAATAACAGTTGAATGGAAGTGGAGATGATATTGAATGTGTGTACTGATACAGCACTCATATTACTATGAATTGATAATAATGTATCTACAGTATCTCTAATTCAAAATAGTATGAATATTAAATCATGTTTAAACAATATTAGCAAGACAAACAATTTCAAATATAGTTACTCTAAGAAACAAAAGGTGAAAATACCTTAGTGTATGGCACCTGCTTTGGATTTTATTACCTATCTTTTGTGGTTTTATCAGCAAATACTCCCATTGTTTTCCATAGTTCAAGTCTCATAATTCTGTGATTGATTTGCAACAATAGCAGGTAAATTAGTAATTGCTAAAGTGTATGTATTTCTGGATTGAAAGCGTATAGGTTAAGCATTCAGAGGACTGATACCAGCTTACACAGTTGGGAGTGAAATCAGAATTGACTGTCTCGAAGAACTCCTCAACCCTCAAGAGAGACTCTGTACCTGATGGTACCTGTGTCTATACTGCAGAGCCCTGCAGGCTGTGTGCCCTTAGCAGGAGAGCGGTTGTTATGAAAATTCTTACTAGTAGTTTCAGTTTTAGGCTACAAGTCATATTGCTGTTTAGAGTTTCTGGCTATTCATGAAAGTTGCAAAATATTATATAATATCTTCACTGCAGCAGTTCTGAAGCAAAGAAGGAAGAATAGCTGGAAAAACTTTGAGCAGGGTGTTCAGTGCGGAGTACTGCTGTTCAGAAATGTGTCCCTTGCATTGTCCTGTGAACAGCAAGTTATGTTGGTGCKCTAAGATTGGGTCAAGTTTGTCACTGGAGGAGAGTTTTAAAATCACAGATTCATTTATTATGTTTCTTAACAAGTATCTTGAATAATATTTTTACAATTTTCGGTTTCACTTCTCAATGGCAAAGATCTATTTTTCTCCACAAATTAATAGACTTAACAGCTCTTTATCTAAGAGGAATGTTCTTGGAAGTTCACTGCTCTTTTACTAGTGTCGTGTATTTGTATCTGTTGCAGTTGTAGCTACACCTTCCAACTGGGATAGACCCTACATTATGCACAGAGGAGACTGTCCCTACCTCCCACGCATTTTGTTTTTTAAAACAAGTTTAAAAGTAGGGGAGAGTCCAATGCTATGTTTTACAGCAGAAGAGCAGGAGATGAACAGGATGATGAGATGATTTCTCATGATCCCATTAAAAGAGTTTAATCAAGTCATTGCACAGTATTGTTTTTTTTAGAAGTATTAGAGCATCTGTACACTTTAAATAATTGCAAAGCCATGTAGAAGTTAGCTATACTGAAAGTGGTTAGCATGACTCTCTTCCACTTTTCTTGCCCCTAGTCTGTTGCAATACTGGTAATCAGTTTTTAACTGCCTTAGCAGATCGTGACTTCTCACCTGATCAGTCTCCTAAGTGCATTTACCAAAATTATGCTGGCAGCTTGTGGCTAAGCCAAGCACTGAATTTGAATCACTGCCCAGTGAGKGTAGGAGAGGTTTGGGGGATATTTTGTGTGTTCTTTTTTAATCCCAAAGTTCTTTTGGGTGGTTTTTATTTTAGATTTTTTCCTTGAAGTGATGTATGTCCTCTGTTTCATTCAAGTTGCACTTACTTTCTAGCTTATATGAAACCAGAACTCAAAAAATACACATCTATATGTTTCTTCTTTTATAACAGTAACCCAGAAGGAGTAATACAATGAAAGAAAGAACTGAAATCCTCAATCTATGTTAAGTTTCAGTGTTTTTACTTGGAAAGATATGCAGATGTCACTAACACTTAATGTAGTCAGGAAGGGGAAAATATAGGATAGGATGGATGGCATTTGCGAGGGTGTTTTTTTTGTTTTTTGTTTTTTGTTTTTTGTTTTTTTTTGTAAAAGAAAGAAAGCCTGAAATTGAAGTTGAAATGGGAAGGCATCAAATTCAGAGTTATACTGTTTTTGTATTACAGTATGAGAGTAATTGTATTTTTGTCTGCTGATTGACCATAAGCTTTGGGAGTAAGGGTGGGGGGTGAAGAGGAAGAAAAACAAGGAGAAAATTGAAGTAGGAGTCACTTTGAAAAAGCTTTGGTAAATTTGAACTGAAACCCAGGTGAATCAGAGCTTGGCCCTTAACAGGACATTGCTAACAAGATAAGATCTCCTACCAACTTTTTCAAATAGCTTTTTCAGCTTGGCATACGGGATAGTTTTGGAGATACGCAGTATTGCAACAGATGCCAAAAGCGCAGAGCTGTCATATCAGCTTAATTTCAAACATCTSAATGTGCAGAAAGTGTAGCAGACGTTTTACCCCTTTTCAGGAGGTTTTGCTTTCCAGCTTACCGCTGTTTGAGTCTCCAGAGCAGTGTTACTCTTTAGACTTTCATCTAACTCTCCTGATGCAGAACAAGATTGTACTTTCACAAATGATTTGCTGTTGTTTGCCCTGCTAACTAAATTACAAGTGGCAGTTTCTGTTTTACGGGCAGAAATTATTACATACAGAAATCAACCCTGCTTTGGAAATAACCTTTAGGCTATGAGCAAAGGCAATTCAGAGTTAGTATGAAACTGTCTTTCTGGTGTAAGAGCCATAGTGGAAATGCTTTGTTTAAAACACAGCACTTGACGTACACAGTAACCTTTCCTAAAAAAAAAATAAAAAAAATACAGACTGTTGAGTGTTGGCAGCTGCTTTTAAAATACTTTAATTATCTGCCATAAAGAGATCTCATTTTTTTAGTTACATGTATGTAGTGGCTAATYCAGTGAGGTTGGGACCTTACCACACGTAAGAAGTAGTTATATAACGCATCCAGAGCTGTGAGCGTCTGATGTTATGCACAGAGGAGGGCTATCTGAAGGGCAAGAGAAGGACTTATTTTCTAGTAAGCAATTTAGCTTGGCAGCATGTAACACCTCATCAGATCAATATTAGATGTAAACTTCCACTCAGAAAAAAGTAAGTTTCACCAGCTTGTCTGGTCAGTAACTTCTAGAAACAGTCAGCAGTGCTGATTGAACCAGTCTTTGTGGAAGAAAGCCTCAGAAAAAAGGAAAATTCTCATTTCAGGTGATGTGCTCATTTACCATTTGTCTTCTTATGCTTTCTACTTTCCCATGTTCAATCCCAAGAGCATCCACCCAGTGTATAAATGAATACAGCCCACAGGGATGGCTGTTGCAACAAAATTTCAAGTAGACCTCTTCCAAATGAGGTGAATAGTAGCAAGTGCCTGGATGTCTTAAGGTAAACCTAAAACATTGCCAAGGGAGGGAAGGTAGAAATAAGTGCAAATCTTTTTGATCAAAGCTCAAATGCCTTCTGCCATGTTTATAATCTCACTGTGTGATCTTGAGTTGATGTCTGCTGTTCTGATTTGTAGTGGTGCCAGTTGAGGGAGGGTTTGGATCAGAGTTTCTAATATTGAAGTATATTCATCTACTCAGCATGTAGCAGCTTTATTTTATGTACTTATTTATTTATTGCTGTGTGGCATCCTGGAGATGCCAGTCTGCTGCAGAGCTGAAAGCTTGTGGAGGATCTGGTTTTTACCAAACAGAAAAGAGAAGTGTGGCCGTGTTTTGTGTATTATTTATGAAACATATCACCTCATGAAAACCTTACATGTGTTTTGCAACTCATGTCCCTATCAGAATGTAAATCTCTCCTGATTGTCACTTTCCAGTGATGGTATCATGGAGTAAATCAGTTTGAAGTATGGCTAGGTCTTGACAAAATGATGCTATTTTGGGGACTTCTGAAAAGCATGAGAGAGATAACAGTGCTCTTGTTACAGTGGTGAGCTCTATTGTGACCTTCCACAGTTAGTTGCTTTTTAATTTGTTGTTGTTTTTATTTTTCCTTCCTTGCTGAGAAAAAATGGAATTTGCTGTTTTCTTTCTGTTTTTGTACTGGTTACTGAAAGGAGACAGTGTCAGGTTCAGCAGCATCCTGGCTGAGGGGACATGTTTCCCTCCAGGTAGAGCTTTGGCACATTTGTCTGGTGCCTCAGATTTCCAGGACTGCCTTCTACTGCCCTTGAACTTCACCCTGTAATTTAGGATGATGATGTTGGTGTTGACATCCTCACTATCCTACCAGTCACCTACTCTTGTAGGCTTGGTACGCTATTGTCCTTTTAATGACATTTTTCCCCTCATGCTCAGTCATTAATCTCCCAGCAAGTTAGAAATACATTTTTTCTCTTTACAGCTAACCGAGGGAAGAGAGAACATTTGAGCTCCTGTGTGAGCAACTTGCCTTCTTTCCTGGCCTTTCACATGGCCATGTTCCCCCCCACCTTCAGCATATTGAATATACAATATGGAAAACCTTCTTCTGTCTCTCTAAATCCGATGCCTTTATTCACTTCTTCCCTTGCTGGTTTGTCAGGTCTAAACAGTTTACTCTTGTCTTCATTCTCTGCAGAAGGCCAGCCGGGAAAAAGTTCTCTTTGTCCTATTTGCTCCATGACTCCAACTTCACTCCTCTTTTTTTATATAGCCCTCTTGTTACCTTCGTGCTGCTTCTGTTGGTTCAGTCACTAAGACTCTTTCCTTGTCTCAGTAGCTAAGATGCCAATTATTTTCTTCATTTAAAATTGCCCGTCAAAATTAGATCCATTTACAAAACCCACCAACATTAACTGTCATTTAATAAAAGTTTAATAAAAATAACAGGTTTTTTTAAACTTTCTTCAGTTCTTTTTGTCTGGTCTGTTTACATGCATTGGTAATCTTCTGGGGGTCCGTGCCTTGATTACGTCTGTGTTTTAGCATAGTACCAAACATGTTGTCTGTCACTAGTACCATTTGACCAAGTTTTGCGGTTAGGTAGATTCACAGTCATCTAGCTTTATTTTTGGCAATCTCTTCACATAAAGCTCTTTCAAACAAGTAAGTTTTATCATTCACAGGTTATCTTTCAATTTTATTGTTTTTACAGTAATTTGGATTTTGTCTAATGTCTCTGTATTAAGCTGCTTATATTTGCTAGACTCCAGTATCGGTATGTCTGATCCAGGCCACTGGAAGTTTAAGCAAGAAAGACTTTTTTTCTAGATAAGAGTGTAGTGAGAAGTTTAATTAGTGTTTACGCAGTCTCCTTGGTACTGCTGCATTGCTGCTGTCTTTAGCTCTGTGCTTTCTGAGGTAAGCCTTTTTTTTTTTTTTTTTGGTCATTAAAAGCTATAGCTGCAGTGCCCTTCATCTTGGTGACAAGCATTATGCCAGAACATTAGTTCTGAGAGCAAGTAAAACCAGTAAGAATAAAAGAGCCCAAATTTATCTGGTCATATTTAAATCACAAACTGACTGATTCCTGTTAGTATTCTCCCTAGGGTATCAGATACATGCATTGCTTTCTTTTTCTTTTTTTTCTCTAAGGTATAGACTGCCTGAACATCCTCCCTATGTTCATTTTGCAGAAAGTGAGCTGTTAGGTCTAGTTTTCAAGTTCACTGTTATGACTTGGTCACCTGTGGAACGTGTATGAATATATACTTTGAAACAAAGACCTACTATTTATCCTGCAAGCGAGGCCTTGTCCTTGACCAGAGCTTTGATGAATATTACAATATGGCTGAATGTGTTCATAGACTTTCTCTCTTGAGTATAATTCACATGCTGACAGTTGCTTTGGCAATATTTAACCATTTTTCATCAGATTATACGGTTAATGAGAGCATTACATGACCTGATCACTTAGCGTCTTCTGTTAATACAGATCTTGTTTGTATTTCTGTTGATTTTATTGTTGACCCAGTGCTTTGGTTATGTGTTTAAATGAACTTAATTTTAATTGAAAGCACTTTTTTTTCTTGCAGCTGTCTAATTTCTGTGTTCATTTGTCAGTAGTGAATACTTACTGAGGGTGATTACTCTCTAACTGCTTGTGCCAGTATACCTCTGGGAGGTTAATCAATCTTGTGCTTTTTAATTGACTTCAATAATGTGTTTACATTTATCAATATTTCTTAATTGTCAAGTTATAACAGTGGAACTTCAATAATAAATCATGCCAATGGTTAACTTCATATATTAGAAATTTAAGAGTCTGCTTAAACAGTTTGACATGTTGTAAATTGCTTTTAAATGATTTGTATGTATGCTTATGGGGGAAGAGGAGAAAAAATTGGTATGAAAAGTCATGTGCTGTAGAGTACACTGAAGAACTAATCCATTGAAATGACAGTAAAATAGCTTTACCGCATATATGGCATGTGTTACAAGAAAAAAAGGAAGCAAGTCTTTTCAAAGTGCTATTTTTGGAAACATTATTACTAATAATTTTGTGAGTGTGGTAGTACATGTACATTTGCTGTGCTATCCCATCAGACTTGTCAGGGCTGGAGTTGTTTCCCTGCTTCCCTCTGTATAAGCAAGGCAAAGGGCAGAGAGAATTAGTATTACTACCACTATTCTACAGAAGTAAGACTGAACTCTCAGGGATGAAAACACCCTGGTTTTAGCTATACATTTGAGCACATGCCTGTCCTGAAGACAGGGGCGTGGAAATGAATGAGGCTACTTCTGTTTAAAGTTAAGCATGTATTTAAGGACTTTGCTGCATTGGGACCTACATTATTTGTCCAGGTTCCCAAAGTATGATTGCTGCAGGAATTGAAGTCTTCCAATACTGTCTATCCCAGTCTTCCTGTATCATGTAGCTCACTCTGTTCTCTGTCCCCAGTAGACTGAATAGCAGTAAGCTATAGAAGAAAATCTGCTTAGAGAGAAAGCTGACTGCACTATTTGTGTCTGTCATATGACACTTTAGTGGCTACACTGAAGACAATTTGAGAATTAAAAACCCTATCTAATGAGCAGTAAAGCAGTACTTAAAATTTGAGGTAGTTATTTTCTTGCTAAGCAGAGCCAGTGTGACTGAACATCAGAAAGGGAAAAGAAAAAGCAGGGAAGCAGCCATTTATTTGGCAGGGGGGGGTGTCACTTTTACTTCTTTTTTTCTTAATTTAGCTCTTAACAGCAAACTGTGGAGGTTTTCAAGTAAACATACATGTACACACAAAAATTAAGGTAAAAGTCATTAATATTGTTACATTTAAATATTATATAAAATTAATTGTTTTCATAGCTTACTGGATAGGGCCTAATTTCACAGTGCAACTTGTCTTGTAGAAGGAACTGTTGACTAAATTAATTGTTATTTATCAATCGTATTGAAATGCTGTAAAATTAAATGGTATTTTAGAGTCAGAGAGATGTTCCACTTGCTGAAGTTGAAAATTAGATTAGAAAAACACATGCAAGTGTTTTAGGAAAGAACAGCAGGTCATGAGTTGAAAAAGTGGATAAGGAATATGACCAACATCTTTGAACAATTAGAAGACCTCTCAGGATATAGGAAAAGCTCTATGGTGTGACAGGGATGAGTAAAAAATTCACCAGGATCTCACTCCTAGGAAACAAAAGGACCAGTTTAAACACCCAGATCTTGATGAAGGTGACAAAGTTCCTGTTCATTTGAGCAATTCAAGATCAGCCAGGTCATCGGCCCCTTTCCTCCTGCCTTGTTCTCCTCCCCAGTTTCAAGGTCCCTCACGCAGTAAGAAGAACTGGTTATGCTGGTAGCTTAGTATTCAAAAACACTGTGTTTTGCTGTATTTCAAATAAGATGCTGTTATTTGATTATTATTGTTGATAGATTTATATTTTTCTGTCACTAGTTTGAACATGCATAAAAGAAAAATGGTTGCCCAAAAGGTGAGTTATTGTAAAGCCTGATGCCATCCTACCCATTGTCATGCTTGCAAATGTTCGAAGCAGTGAATTAGGCTTCTTCCTCCTTTTTTGAATGAGACAAGACTGATAAGACACAGCTGTCCAAGGAACTAAATTACGGCGGTTACCAAGTCAAATCACATTAAAGCAAGGATGTTTAATCAATCTCTTTGTGAAGGGTAAAGCAATTCAGAAAACAAAACCATTGATGATTTCTTTATAGTGGCAGATTAAGTACAATTGTGTTGTGTATAGAGGGCTTTGTGGTAGGGTACTTATGTGAATAAGTTAGATCTAGTTTCAAAGGTATGGCTAATCTCATGGCATGTTAGCTGAGACACTGCTAAATAGGTGCACAGTGTCTGAAATGGAGGTAGTTTTCATCCAAACGTAGATGAGTGAGCTTGGATCAATGTACTAATTTGAGAATACATGTCTTTTAAGAAGTGGTGACCTTTCTAGGGTATTTAAATTGTATTTGCATTTTTGGTTTAAAACCTGCTAAGTTACCTGAGACTTATATGAAACTAAATTTAATTTGGCTGTTGGCATGAAGAATGCAAAATTTTGTGTAAATTAAGCTCAGAAGGACAATTTTCATGTACTGTCCTCCAAAAATACATTTAATGTCTACAGCCTGAACTGTAGGTAAAACTAGTTCAGCTGCCAGATTTTCCAGTATATTTGAGGAAGACTAAAATTGCTACTACCAGGTCATCAAGTGGGAGGCATTTGAGACCTAAGTGAGCATGGTATAAGAAATTCATCTTTTGACCTCTGATACCCTGCATTGAATGAGTACTGTGGCTACTGGGAAAGTAAGAACTGTAATGAACATCTGTAATGACTCTTCTCATAGGCTGAAGAGGGAGGGTGGCTCTTTTGTTCAGAGGGTGCCTGAGCAGATTGGTAGCAAGGATCCAGAACCTGTTTTCACACGTTTATGCTAAGTAATGTGGGCACTTAGGAGCTCAGGCTGCAGTGAAAGCCAATAAAATGTAAGCTCCAAAATTATTTAAGTGTTCTAGTGAACATGAACTGTCTTCTGTAATGTGCAAGACTCTGTATTCTCTACATTAAAGATGAAACATCTGTGTTCATGTAGTGTGCCACCATGGTTTTCATATTTGAAAAAAATCAATACAGTGTAAATGTATATGTTTTGGTCTTTTTCATCTTTTGATAAGCTACAGACCATCTTCATTTCCATTTTTTTTCCTAAATCTCCAGTTTAATAGCAGTAATTTCATGTAGATACCCTACAAATCTGTGGGGAGTAGTTCCTCCAGAGGGTAATTCATGAACTGCACAGTGCACTTCATATTTTTCACAGGTGCTTAGCATGGACAGTTCCCATGTTATAAAGCTGAAAGCTGCAGATAGGTGAATGATGGGGCTTGAAGAAGTACCTGGGTACCACTGCCACCGTTGTGCTAGCTGACCTACAAACAAGGAGCCTTTGAAGGCTCAACTCATCAGACTTTAGTGCACATACTCCCAACTTCAAAGGTTTGTCATGATCAAGAGTTAAGAATTTGATTTTTAAAATCACTAGACAGCTTTTACCTTTCTGAGGAAGTCAGTAGTCAATTTAAACTTGACTCACATGTCATAATGATAGTTGATGTGGGAGTGCTGTAGCAGATAATTCACTGAAGATCAGGTTACATGTTTAATAAATCCAGATAAGGTGGTAAAATCAGGCTAAATAGCACATTAATTTCTTAATTGCTGCTTGATTTTGGCTTTTGTTTCAACTTTTCATTTGAAGTAAAATGGATGTTCTTTGTTTAACTTGCTGGCTAATGCTTTTTAAAATGTAAATAGCAATCGTGTACCTCTAACAGAATGCTGTGAAGCTGAGAGAAGGAGAATTCTGACCTACTCTTACAAAAGAAAACAAAGCTAAGAAAGGGTGGAACATAAGAACAGAGGTTTCCCACTGTATAGTAATGGATATGACCTTTAATATTGAGGCCTTTGGATCACATTTAAGTTGGCATTAAAATTTTCTAATAAATTCCCTGCTGAATCTCAGAGTTTTTTCCTCAGATTTAATTCAATAAGGTCACAATAAAGCAACTGCTGTCTGTGCTATTGTAATTGCTCTCAGCAGGCTGATAATATTATTGCAGAGAAGTGCCAGTTACTGTGCTTTTATTTCTTTCTTCAAGCACTCTCCTTCCTACATGCTTGCTCCCCTCGCTCTCGAGTCCACCCTAAGTAGGAAATGAAGTTGTTTTAAATGTCAGTTGCTTCTCATTTTAAAATGCTTTTATAGTAATGCTTTCCTGAATCTTTTCAACAAAGGGAATAAAAGCATAGCCTGACTTACTGCAGAATAATTGGAGGCTTGTATGTCCTTTCCTTAATTCTAGCCCAAGCTTTATGTATCAGATTCAGCCTTTAGTTCTTAAAGTTGATGCTCCTAAACACACAATGCTTAGTTCATTTTGGCTTCATGCTTTTAGGCTTATAGAGTGTATGAACAGATAAGGCGTTTCTCTTAAGCACATGGTGAGAGACACTGAATTCCCACTATCACATGTTTCATAAATAACTGAGGAATTATAGCTCATCACAGTGAGGCATACATATCTGGGGTCCTGCCTTTGTAGATTAATAAAAGATCTTCTTTTGCAACCTGATTTTCAGAACAGCATTGTTATTTCTGATATGAAATGCAAATTTATGCTTAGTGTGCTACTGGTAGATTTATGACTGTTATGTTGGAAGTAGATCAGTACAGTAAATAAATGCAAATACAGAGTGTTGTGGTCATGGTTCTCCGTGTAATATTCTGGGCAACTGTGAGAGACTAGGAGACAATCTGTGAAACTTCAGTATCTCCTCTGTATGAGCTGCATTAGCTATACCTAGGTTTCTAGCTGCAACTTCCTCTTTTTTTCCAATCAGACATTCTATTTAAAATGTAGAGTTTCTATTTGTAGTGGTTGCAAGTAATATTACAAGTTGTCTGCATCAGGGCTGGTCCTTTTTAACAAATGAGGAGATATTTTAAAACATAGTAGCTACATCACATGATTAATGTTTTGTGGGAATGGTGGACCAGTCTTTAGATGTGGGGCTAAGTATGTTCTTCTTGATTGTGGATACCACGTAATAATTTAGGTTCCTCTAACTCAGCATAACCAGTAGCTCAGATCTTTGCAGTTTCAAAGGACCAACCCAGTCATAGCTGAATGTGCCTGCCTAGCAGCCACATCTGACGACTTGTACCCTAGCTGACTTTGCACTTCCCCATCTTCACCTCCTGGCCCAAAGTCTTCCCCTTGCTCTCTCTTCCCCGTGGTCCCAGAATTTCCTCCCTGAAGCATCATGCACAGAGTATTTCTTTTGTATCTCCAGCCACAGGCAAACATTTGCAGTTCACTGTCTGTGGCATCCACTGCTGTCAAACAAGCCCATCTCTGATAGTACAGGAGAAAATTACTGGCATGGATATTCAGCTGCTTATATGCATACCAAGCTAACATATGTACAGTGGGACACTTGTTGACCACATGTGGTTGTTTGGAAGCTAGAAAAAAGGAACGATGTATTACAAATGTAATTCCAATTTTGAAATGCATGCAGTTGTTTTCTACCCACCCTCAACCTCCACAGCCATCAGAATTGATCACAGTTACTCCACCACACACAAGCAATTTTGAAATTGCGTAGTGTTGCTTGCATACCTGTGCTAAGTCTGCTTCAGTAATTAAAAAAAAAATGGAGTGGGAGCTTCAGTCACAACTTTTCACCAGCTTTCTTACTGCTCATCATTTCTTCTCTTTTTCTTCTTTTTTTTTCATGATGCTTGGTGTCTGCTCTTAGCCATGCATCATGTGGTGCTGTTAGGATGTATACCACAGAGTCAACACGCTTGATGAACTTCCAGTGATCAAAAATGTCACTTTTGCAATGTCTGGAGCTTCTCCCAGTCAACAGGCAGGCATCTGGAGGTCACTCCTGATCAATAACTGCTCATTGCTTTTTATTTATGACATACACATTTTAATTTATATTTCCTGCTGCTGCCTGAAGAAACTAATTTCTGGCAGCAGAGATGCAACACAGCTACTTTAAAGCAGTATGGTCCTGAGATGAAATGATGTTACTGACCTGAAACACTTCAGGAAGCTTGATTCAGAACCCTGCTGTGGTTTGAGCCTGCAATTTCTGAGATATGTTGACTCTGCTCTGAATCATTGTGACACATGATCAAATTGTTGCTTTGTAAATTAAATAATGAAACATTTCTGTGTGAGAGTTCCTACTTTAACTAGTAGTTAGGCTGTGCTTTAAAAAGATGAGAATTTAGATCACACAATAGTAGGATCTGGAACTTGTTTTCCAAACTTAACTTTCCATCGTCGCAAAAATAAGCCTTTCAAAATCCAGGTTTGCTTTATAATAGTCTGTGTATTAACTATACAAACATGAGTGACTAATTGGATAGTCCTTTGTATAGTGTGATTTTTTTTTTTTTCCCAACTAAATTATCTGGCTGGAGCTATGTAAAGGAAAGGTCCAGTGGCTGAGATGACCTTCCTCTTAGTCCTCCTGCAGATCTCAGATAAGAAGCAGTTTGATGAGTTTCTGGAAAGCAGTTTGTTGAACAAACAAAAATAAAACCTAGCATTCCTGATCATGGCAATTATACATGTATAAATTGCTGTTAGCCTGAAGTTTCTAAAGTGCTTTACAAATTGTGAGAACACTTGTGAAGCAGCCTGCTTTCACATCTGCCAAATGGCGTCTGCTTAACACTTATTTTATGAGCCTAGATACAATATTTTTAAAGCTCCACTTCTGCAACAAATTTCAATTCGACATAACAATTTTACCCCATATTTTGCAACCACACGTCAAACTGCGCAACCTGGGGTATGGATGCAATAGTTAAGCAAGCTCACTGAACTTAACATCTTGTTGTTTGGAAAGCAGAGACAGATTTTGGTTTTAACTTCTAGTCTGAATATCCCTCACTGTGGTAAGGGACAGAAAGTTTCATCTGTCTTCATTGCATGGAAAGGAAGGTTTGAGTATGGTATCAGGAAGGTTTAGTGTTTCAGCCTATCATTTTAACTGTGTAGCCTATGCCATCTAAGAATCATCCTGCAAAGAGATCAGAGATCTCTGAACCTGTGGTGTTGTTACACATATTTATAAATTTTTCTGTCTATAATACTCTTTATCTTTTAAGAATACTGTCGAACAGCTTACTACTGACTGGAGATCAGAATGCTTTTGCAGTAAGAAAAAACAAAATATTTCCCAGTCCCATCTAAAATTTTTGGAAGAACTGAGAGCTCCATCTCCTGATTTAACACATAGGGTATATCTTTCAGTGCCATTTCTTCAGATTAATAAGAAGGGCATTCCAGATTTCTGTTTACTTTGTTTTCATAGGACAAGCAGACCTGTTGTTAGGAATCACATTGAGGGGGACAATTATTGTACATAACTGGGTCCATTTAAGCAGTATCTGTTCTGGAAATAATCCTATAATTAAAAGAATCAAATTCAGATGTTCCTGATGCTGAAATATGCTAGGTTTTTGGGCAGATGTGGGAAGACTGTCAAGTCCTAGTAGCATAGAAATCAACTGGACTTGTACCTTTGTTTCATGGAATGTTTGTTCATCCCAGGATCAATTTAAAGGTAAAAAGCAAATGAAGCTGTGAACACCTCACATGCTTTTAGTGCACTTGTCATGAAGAAGGCAGGCAGAGATTGTGCATACAGAGGTTTCGCCTCTACTGGAGTTACTCTTGCAATTCGTTTCCTATCATAAGTGACTCTATGTGTTTTCTCCTTATTTAGGCACTGTGCTGTGCTCACCTCTCTTTTAGTTGCTGTGCATGTGCTCATCCACCTCCAAATGATTTAAACCTCAATATTATTATCCTTCCAGTCAAGTCTTTCTTTTTAAAAAAAAGAAAAAGGAAAAAAAAAGGTAGAAGAGCTTGTGGTCAAAAGGTTTCTGTAAGAGTCAGAGGGCTGCAAGTCTTGAAATACAAAGCCATATCTGCCTTGATCCAATTGGCTGTTATCCCAGGCTGTGTCTCCAGGTCACATTTGTATTGTTTTTTGATCAAGTAAGGCAACAACACACTTGGGGTGCCTGAAAACCTGAGAAGAAGAGATGGAGTTGATGACGTTTTTTACGCGAATATTCCTATTCCCTATTATCACATTCAGGAGGCGTGATTAAAATGATGCTGAAATGCTGTTTCCAGCATCCCATTGAGAAAAATTCATGCTCATAGTAAAAATCTGTGCTTTAGCATGTTGACCATTTTTAGAAACATGTTTATTGCAAAATTTTTCTGCACAATTTTGAACTGAGATTTGGGTTTGGGGTATTGATCTGTTTCTAAATTCACTATCATCGTCTATTTGTGGTTATGATTAGGAGCGTGAGATTTGGGGATAGCAGGGATGGAAAAATCAGTTTTCAAAGATTTGTTTGGATTGTGATTCTATATTTTTACAGATAAGCATTTCACTGTGAATGTATTAATTACAAAATGCACTTTTTTTTTGTTTTCAAGAAAACTTATTCTGTTATTGTTAGCATACTGTCTTTCTGTGCTGTATGTAATGATATGCAATTATTTTGGCTTGTTTCTATCACCTGTTACTAACTGAAGTAAAGGCAAGAGGTCTACAGTTATGTAGCAGAAAGTAAGAATACCAAGATGGGCAATAAATCCGTTCCAAGTTTATGTAGTACTGAGCAGTACCAAAGTTTTCTGGTGTTGATTCTGCACAATTCATAGTGCTGCTCAGCCTGGCTCAGCCCAGCTCTACAATCCCTCTGCTCCCCTGCCCCGCAGCAGCCTGTGCTCCCCTGCTGGTCCCCTGCCGCCCCCCCTGCCGCCCCCAGCACTTCTCCCAAGGGGAGGAGGAGTGTGGCATCACAGCGCATTGAGGATCGGTGAGGATCTATATACTGATCCCCAAGAGCTTGGGCTCAGGATACACAAGTCCTGTCCCCCCAGGGATGGGAAGGACGAAGGGGTCGCCGGCACCACTTTGTGTTTTGCAGATGGACAACTCCTCTCTGAACCCCCATGGGGTGACCTTCTGGTTGCCGCAGTGCCCACTTCTGAGGGTAGGGAGTTAAATGAGGGAGGAAAAAAATTCCCATTCCTGACACCTCCAACCACAGCCTCCTTGCAACCTAGAACAGCATGTCCAAAATACGTACTAGTACTGCTGTGCTTAGCAGTTTCATGATTTTTTTGGTAGTATGATTGTGGAAGATTCCGATGATCTCTTCTAACGATAGAAAAGACTAAGTAATACATGGTAAATGTGATTTTTTTGTTTGTTTGTTTGTTTTCAGTATTTTATGTTTTTTATGAGATCTTTACAAATTATTACTACTAATTCTTTTTTGGGGGGTTGTTTTAAATATTAGCTACAGTGAGACTTTCTTGTCCTCAGAAGTCTTTTGGAAAACAATGGCTAAGGCATGTAATGTGTTTTTCTCTAGAGAATTTTCAAAGCCATTGTAACAGAGAGTTATGTTTTTGCTGTGTAGCCCTTTCTCATGGGAACCTATTTCTTTCAAAGCTCTCTTTGAGCACTTACTATAAGGTAACAACAAGTTGCTGAACTTAACTGTGGTTTAATTTTTGGAAATGGATGGTTTCATATAACACACCTCTTAATAAACAATTTCAGATTTTTCCCCTGTGGAACAAGTAGCTGCAGGCGTAGTCTTTTTATTTGAAAGAAAGAAACCCATGTGTAAGGACCATACTCCTATGACACAGCTTTCCCCTATCTATAGACATTTCTGCAAGAACCTATACTAAAGGGTAATCACCAAAAACATGGTGAACAGTGCCAAGGCTAAAGAATGAATGTGAAGAATATGACACTAGAAAGGAGATTTCTCCTGAGATGGGAGAAAACATTTAAATAGTACTGATGAAATTTTGCAAGTGTCAAACTAATATAATCCCTTTGCCCTATAGTTGAGTGGGAGAGTGGTGTACATTTATTCATGTTCTTTTTTGGATATCTCTGATACTTGAAAAGGCTATGAGATAATCGATTGTTTAGTTTTACCTTAAAATACCTTTTAATTCTGGCTATGCCACAAACTTCAGTGATGTAGTATATCATTCGTCCTTTTTATCTTAAGCTGTTGTCTTGGATTATCCCTTTTTAAAATAGGTAACACTTCATTTGCATATATGACAAAGATATTTTAAGGCTTGTGTAATGTGAAGGCACTTTTTGGTGTTGGGTACTGTGAGCATATTTTTCTTTTAAGAAATATCTTTCAGATTTTCAGCTTTGCTTTAGAGAGCTTGACCTGATTTGGATTTAACATGTGAGTTTTGAATTTGTTCTCAGGGGTCCTAAACAGGTCATTTTAGTTTCTGTGTGATCTGTGAAGAAATTTGAGTTGGTCTTGTTCTTTCTCAGTTTTGAGTCCTGCTCCCAGTTAGCCTCTGGGGAGGGACACTGTATTGGGCTATAGACATGTAGCAAGTCATTCTAAAAGAACCTGTGAGCATTGGTAATGTATTTCCTGGTTATCATTTAAAAGCATCAAATACAAAAAGATTTTGGCCAGACATTACAGAGGCCTATTGGGTTTGTCTGGTTGTTTAATACCAAGTAATATTTTATTCTTAATTCTGATGAGGATTAGTGTAGAATTGCATATGAATCTAAGTCCAGGCTTTGTTATTTCGCTGGCACATATCTTTGCAAAATAAAAACTGGACTTCACGCAGGCACGGAGAAGTGTAAACTGGAATACTGTGTAATGTCACAGGAAAATACATTACTATAGTCTACCCTGGAAAGCAACTAATCCAGTTTTTGAAAGGTAAAGTGTGTTTATTTGAACAGAGGTGCTGGGAATAAGAAGGAAGATAAAGAATTGTAAACCATACTATTATCTTGGAAGAATCAACAATATCTTACAATCATCACTTCACAGATAGTGTCAGGCTAGAAATGTTAGACATTTTCTTATTGATCTTGTGTAAAGCTGGCTTTCCGTTGACCTCAGTTAGAAGGTGACTGAATTTTGCCTCCATAAAATCTTCTATAGCAGAATGGTTTTTTACGTCTTATCAAATGATGCCATAGACTTGTGCATTGGGTGTCTGTCTAGCCTGATTATTGGATACAGTTAAAGCATGTCATACCACTGCAGAAAATTGGACTGGCTTTTTCCCAGCATTTCAGCTTTCATTGCACCAAGGGGATCCTAGGGTACTCACTGTTATTTTTATAGGTATTTCAGGAAATCTGTTTGTATTCTCTGTGTGTGTGTATGTAAAGGGTGAGTGATCTCAATTTCTTTTTTTTTTAACAAAATTTGATGCATAAATTCTATTTATGGCACACCGCAATTCATGTTTCAGGGGTTTGGTAGGGTTTTTTGTTTTGGTTGGTTGGGTTTTTGTCATCCCCTTATCCTTTATAACTATAATACATGTTTTCATTAATAGATTTTATTTGCTGTGCCATATCAATACATCTACAAGTCTGGTGCTTTTTATAAATACAGTTATTTTTTATTCTTACTATATGAGCATGATGGAACACTTAAACAGTGTTCTAAAGCTGCAGTAAACTGTAATTTTAAAAACAATTATTTTGGTAATTGACAGAAGTTTTCTGTAGCTGGCTGTGAAATTCCTCCAACTTTCTTACCCTTGTTCCTGCTACCAAACTTGGTATAAGCAGATTTTAAAAGTGATGTATGTATTGCAGGTATCTTTATCAACAAATGAATCACATTTAGGAAAAGTACAGTTCATAAGTGGAGCTTTTTTGATGGAACATAGAAGTGATTTGAGGAGTGGCAGAAACACCTCTTTTTCTGTTTCACTGAAAGGAAAACTTAAATAGAGTGTTGACCTAAAAGAAAAATTAACATAGCTGAACTGTGAACAACTTTACATACAGAAATTGTCTCATTTCATTTGATCATGTGTGATGCATGTTCCATCAACTTGTCAGTCTGTTTTTCCTTTAGAGAAGCAAAAAACATTTGTAATTTCTTTTAGGCCGCATGACATTCTTCGTTGTCAAAAGACTGACTCTTTGCTCTACTATGAYATCCCAGTATTTAGCATGCTAGTGAGACACAGTCCTCTCTGAATTCTTGTAGATCAAGTTATGGAAAGTCAGGTAAGTGGCATTTTTCTTTATTATATTGCACAATGTTTAAGTTATTTTATACTCATTCGGTATACAGATACATTTTCAAACTTATTTAGGAAAAATGCGCAATATAATAATATTAAAAAGCCACTTATCCAACTTACTATTTGTGAATTTGGCTCCATGATTTAGTATTCATTGTATGGTGGGCATGAAGTCCCCATGTATAATGCATACTGGGGCATGTAGCTGGTTAAGAATTAAGTCTTTCTAGTAAGAAGTATCCTATACACAGAAGGACAAACACAAAGGGCAGCTGTTACTGAGTTTGTGAGCAATGAAAAGAAAGTGGGATMCAATGATTATTTGAGGAAGGGGAGATTGTTGGGTTTTTTATGTTGTTCCATTTTAAATAAAAGTGGTCATGTGGCTACTCTCTATGTGCTACAGGTTATTTTAGGCATAGAAAGTGACAATTAACTAGTACTTAGTGGAGACTTCTGTCTATGTCAGTTTTCAGATTTCAAGCATAATTGTTTTAGCTTTATTTTTTAAGATCAAAATATTTAAATTATTTTTAAACAGAAAGGATGCTCCTGTTAATGGATCTTTTTTACTGTATTCCATACCGGATCTAGGAATGGCTGTAGGAAGGATCTTGCTCATACTTCCTGGGAGAAAATAGCGCTTTGAGAATAGATAAACTCCAGAAAATTTCAGTCAATGTGGTGAATATTTCTGAAAGCTTTGGTAGGGCGAGAATGAGAATCTGACTAAAACAACTCCTCAATCTTAACAACTGTAGAATCAAGCACATGCTATAATAAGTCAAAAATAAAGTTTTGCATATAAAACTGCAGTGAATCCATCAGGTTACAGCTAAAGCCAAAGAAGTTGTAATTCATAACCTGTTTCCACAAAACTCTGCTCAATTTTTCCAGTGAAAGTAGTAATTTAGATGTACTTTTGAACCTTTAGTTTGTGGGAAGCTGTGCATGTCTCATTCCATTTGCAGGGACAGCTTTGACAAGGCAAGCAAAGTGTTTTAATATCACTTTCAATGCCACCCTTGCCTGTCATAATGAGAGAGATGCCTGTTTGGTGGCTGCTTTTTCCCAGCCCAAGCCAGCTGCCTCTAGCTAGACCTTTCTTTGGGAAAATCAATCACAAGATTGCATATATATCTCTTGGGAAATTCAGTGTGTGTGAGCAATAAACACAAACACCAGTGGAAATTCCCTATTTCAAGTTTTTCACTGACTTTGAAAATTTTCCTATTGACCCTAGTAATATTTGACCACCATAAATAAAGAACAGCATTCTAACAGCGAAGCATTTTTACTAATTATCAGGCATAAAAACAATTTTCTTCTCTCATATATAGGGTTGGTCCTCCAGATCAAATTTATAAGTATATTGCCCTGACAACGTAGATAATTTATGATACAGCCAGAGGTGTAATTGTTTTGTGAATAAAGAGAGGCTCTTAGCTTCCAGGGATGTAAAATGTATTTCATGAATATTAAGTGAACTTTAATGATAGAATAAAAGAGCAAACTGGAGAATACTAGTTTATATCCTATCTAAACTGGCCTACAGCCACATTAATGTTTATAAGTAACAGATTTAGAATATTGCTAAAATAACAGCAAGGATTTCCTCCTTTTTCTCCATACCCTTTTCACCACTTTTTAAACAAATTGTTTAAAGAGTGAAGGATATTTGCCTACTTACAATTACTTTTCATTTTTCTTTAATGTCTCCTGTAAATTATAGTAATCAGGGCTGTTTGAGAAGCAGTGATAGCTTGCAATTGAATGGTTTGAGGCTATTAACTGCAATGAGGTTATACTAGTTCAGATAGTTCCGATGTCAGGTGCTTGAAATATTAGTTATTTCAAGGACAAATTGGATTATAAATTATGAGTAAATCTGTACCAAGGTGATTAAACCCACTTGTAAACTGTCAAACATGGGTGCTATTTCAAGTTGTAGTTCAGTCACTCATGAACCGGAAAGGAGGTCAGGAATTAAATGTAGAGGTTATATGGGGATGTGAGAAGTAACTGAGTTACTTCTGAGACTGAGCACTTCCTATGCTTTCTACCCTCTTAATGATTTTTCTTTAGCCTTATGGTTATTCTAGTCCACCAGCCTTCTAATCTGATGCTAGAGAAGTTGCTTCAGCGAGGGAGGACACTGCTTAAGACAGATTTACAAACCCGCTTGACCACTTGGGGGAGATAAAAAACAGCAGATCTATGGAGTCCTCATGAAGGTCGCAAATGCAGTTACAGCTTCCTAAAATTTCCACTCTAGGAGTGTGCCATTGCTAGAAAGTAGCATTCTTATTAAAACAATATTTTTTCCAGTAGGACAGATGAAATATGTATTTCACTACAAGGGGCTTCTGAGGAGTGCTTCTTATGATCATCTGTCAAATATTGTTTATTGAAGCAGGTTTGGAATTGCTTAATGGTTTATTATTGAGTTTTAGGGCATAAGGAATTGAAACAATGAAAGCTAAAGAATAGTTCAGTAGTTTAAAAGTACTATTAATTTGTTTATGTAGCTATTGAATTTTGCCATGTGTTCACACTCTCACATGCGTACCAAAACACTCAGAAAATTCCAATTTCCCACACAAAAAAATTAAACAAAATTTGAAGGCCTAAACAAAGGGTATATCCAAAGCAGTAAAGAAAAAAAAATAGCAATAAAAGATCTTTTGCCATTTATTTTCTACTGTCAATGTTCTTTCATTACAAGCCTGCACCTTTCTTGCTTATATGTTGTCTGTGATGTGTGGGTATTTGCAGGAGGGTGTTAGCAGAATTATAGGCATTTTAGACCGCTATCTTTTACTCTTCAATTATTACATAAAACGTGTTATAGTCATTATAAAACTTGTCATTCTGGATATTCTGTTGCATGTACTATTAAAACTGTAGTCATCCATGGGAGGTAGTCTCCAGCAATGTCTTGATGTGTTGATGAGTATAACAATACAGATGTAGCTGATACAAAGCAATACTTCTATCATGAGCCCCTCAGTTGCTCTCAAGTGCCTTAGGTTTGAGCTAGAGTTTGGGGCAGAGGGGTTCCTATTTTCCATTCTGGTTCAATTTTCTCGTGTAGATCTTTCAATTTGTATTCCTTTTCAGCCATTTCTTTCAGTTTGTTGGAGTCAAGGAACAATTCTCTCCTCCTCACTTCTGCCATGTAGTTTTCACTGGGTCTCTGCTCCAAATGTCGCTCCCTTCCCAAGGCGCCTCCGGCAGGCTTATTCTCAGATGTGGTCATTCTGGTTACCAAGATGACACAGCGTTTTCTGAAGTGACTTTGTATCTTCCTACGCTAGAATGAGCCTTCATCTGGTGAGACTGATCCAAAGAAGAATGTTTTTTCCCATCTGGGCCTTGCTTTGAGACTTAAGCGCCCTGCAAGTTGCCTTATGAGGCTCATGAGCTTTGAGGCCAGTAAAGGCCTTACCCAAGCTGAGTCGGTTCTAATAAGGAAGTTCAAGGACCAGAGGTCTTGGCACTCCTCTGGCTCACTTCTACCCTTATGAGCAGGTCTGTCAAACATTGTTGGACAGGTTCCCTTCTTCCATCTGTCAGCACTGTTCTCTCCCTTATTGCTGCCTGACTGGTGCCAAATGACTTTGTCATGCCCGCAGGAGATGGAACAAGAGCACTTCATGCTTCTGTCAGAGTCGGTCCTACTGGGATTACCATTGGTGGAACCCATGGCACCATCAGTGCACAAAATGTGCATCTGTTTTATTAGAGCTGCAGCAGGTTGTACCTGTCTTTCGTTTCACAGATGTTTCACAGACCACTTCTCTGTCAGTGCTCAAAACATGGTCAGCTTCCTGACACCCCTCCCTGGCATTGCGACTTGAGGCCTACAGTGGCCCCTTCCCCTCCTCCTTGGAGACCAGCACGAGTCTTTCCTCTGCGTCTTCTAACAGGGCAAGAGCACCTGGCTTCTTGCTGGGCTGAGAGTGCCTGAAGCACGCACAGGACCTGTTGGCTCCCCCATCCAGCGACTGCAAGAATCGAACCTCTGCAGCATCACAGGGCTGTCTGTAGGTGATACCACATTTAGCAGACTCGTGCTACAGTTGCTGAGTGCCTGAAAACTCCAAGATCTCCCTTCTACATAAGCTAAAGTGAAGTACTTCCTCAGTTCATCCATTGTGCAAACATGTGGGACAAGTTCTTGAAAAGGAAAAGATTCCTTATCAGTATTTGGTGTTCGTAGAGATATGGTGTCCATAAACACATTCATTGCCCACCCTCATTCCTCCATTCCTCTGAGAACCTGTAACGTATGTTCCAATCATATTGTGAAACTAGTCATCTCTTGAAAGGACTAAAGTTTCCAATTACTTTGCATACTTAATTAAGAAAATAAATGTTAGCTTTATAAAGTGCTGTGTTATTTCTGTGTGTTTTTAAAAACAAATATCAAAGAAAGTGATTTACGAGTAGATGCAACAGAAATCATTTTACATTTCTTAAAGTTAATCCAAAAAGCCAAGTATCACACATTTCCCACAATGTGTGAGTACTATTTTCAGACATTTTGTGAAGTGACTTGTTTCACAATATGGCCATAAAAGAATTAATAAAATACTGTGCATAAATGGTCTGTAATAGGGTTGGTTTTGGTATTTCAGAAATAGCCTTATAAATACACTTCTCAGGTATTTTATATTTTAAAAAAATCATAAAAAACATTAAAAAAATTTCCCCCAGACTCAGAAAGTAAAAGAGTAAAAGCTTAACRTCTGTAATACATATGATAAATATTATTCCATATTTTAGCTTCTAATTCTTTGCTTGTTTTTACTTTCTTGTTTGCTTGTTTAGATATTCTGTTTCCACTTAAGCGTTTCTGCATTTTAACCTTATTTAAGATTTAAACATTAAATACCATACTGATAATTGTAATGGCAATATATATGAAAAGTGGTAAACTAACTCTTTATCCTTCAGCGTAGTTCTGGTCTGAATTTCCAGCAAGCATTTAGCATCTGTGCTATACAGGAATTCAGCTACATTATACTCTGGAGGGGAGAAAATCTGTTCAGCAGAAATAGTGGTCACTGTTTCTCCAGTTACATTTAATTTCCTGAATCCCCTGCAGCTCTAGGTATGTGTAGAAGAGCAGAAGATGGATTCTTATGATGGGAAGGAAGACAGGACAGAATGACTTCCCATACGTTCGGTACTGGTCATACTCCCACTCCTGCCTTCAGAACGTGCAGCATCTGGCTGTTTCCTCTCTCTTTGCCAGAGGGACTGCAAGCGGTTTATGTCATTCTTGCTTGTTCAGTAACAGAAACCTGTAATCACATCCCTACTCCAGAATCTTATAAGCTGGGCCCCTAGTGGGGACGCATTGATCATCATTCATACTTTTACAATATGGTATTTATTTAGGTGGAAGAGCAATGTCCCCTGAAGTTGCAGTGTTTCGCCAGTGCTCAGCTCTGGAAAGGGCTTCAGGATCTCATTGCCTTCCTTTTTAATTTTGGTTGCATTTTCCTTAATGGTGTAGAAAAATTCCTCTTGATCCTTATGCTCAGTCTTGAAATGTGTAGTATAGATGGCATTTCAGTTAGAAAAGGATATATCAGAACATTGTGATTGAGTCAGAGGAGTTGTCACACTGCGTATGATTTGACTGTCCTTTTCTGGAGGAGACGGAGAGAGCTTTAGACTTTTTAGTGTTTTGTTTAAAAAAAAAAATCCCAAACCCAGGATAAAAGAGCAAAAGTTATGACAGGAGTTTGTTGTTCCCCTGCCACATGACTTGTGTGGTGACCTACTACTGTTTGAAGCGGGCATGACAGCAGGTGAAAAACTGTAAATCAACAGTGTTCTGCAGGAGCTTTGTGCTTGCTCAAAACTGAATAACGTAAGGAGTGGCTGCAAACAGAGCTAGCTGAGGTGCTCAGTCCAACAGAAAGCACCTTTCCCCACAGTTCACCATTTGTCACTTAGGAGGGAGTTAAAGGCTAAGGTGGAAGAAAAAAAGTCTTACTCCAAAATAAATAGATAGAGGAGAACGTGAAGAATTTATGTCATTCTTACCACACGCAGAACATAATCACCACTATGTTTTTGTTTTCTAAAAATTGAGTGTGGAGGGTGCCTCTTTCACATTAGGCAATATACTGAAAGGCCACTTTGAGTCTTTTTTTTTTCACTACTGCAAAGAAGCAAAATATTGTTTTAAGTCTTTATGCAGAAATAACAACTGTTTGTTCTATTACACAAGAATGCTTAGCTAGTTCTACACACCCCTTCAGAAAGCTATTTTATGTAAAATAAGGAAGAGCCAAAAAATATCACAGAACTATAGTTCTTTCAGTGATTCCTGACAAATGCTTGCAGACTTTGTGGCAACACTTCTATAGGAGAAATGTGATGTATTTGTTATCTTATCCCCTGTGGCATGACTGTCACATAGGCCACGTCCACACATGCAGGTATGGCTAATGATGCCCAGGCCGTTGCATGCCCTTTTGGATGGAGCATGCTCTGACCAGTGTGGAGAGCTGTGTGTTTCTCCACCAACCTGTGGTCCCTTGCTGATAGCTGGCATCAGTGAAAATCATCAGCAACACTGAGCTATTAACAGGTGATAACCCAACTTTGTAATAGGTGTGCAAGCTATTTATAGTTTTTAAACCAGAGATACTGCTTTTATAGTGTATCCCCCCACCACCCTTATGTTCTCAGTGGCCCTAATAGAAGTAAGGTCACTTTCTCCACACAACCATTTGTATCTTTTTTCAGTTGGTTATTTTGGGTCTGTGAGTTTGTTTTTGTAGTACTGCAAGAACCTTTGTGTTTCACTGTGCAAATTGCTAGGCCTGCACCCATTGCTTTTAGGTCTCAATTTAGCTGAGAGACTCTCCTGTGTCCTCCACGTGTAGTAACAGTAATAATGACAGTGGCCTTTTACTTTTGCTCTAGGGAGGAGTGTGCCTGAAAATAAACAGTAGTTTTCAATAAAACCGCCCAGTCTACCCCATTCTCTTAGTACAAACAAAATCTGAATGCATCATAGCCCAGTGTGTCCACACACACTGATTTTAAGTCAGCTTTACCTTCTGCAGTAGAGTTATATTGACACTTAATGATATCTGAGAAAATGCCCGTTAAGGGACGAGACAAGAGGGAGAGCTATAATGTGGCTCTTGGCAACTGACACTAAAAGGTTTCTCCAGGACGAAATAAAATATGCTTCAAACTTGAATGAGAACAAGTTCAGAGGTCTGGTATGGCACAGTAAGATGCCTGCACTGAAGCCTGTGATTGTTTCTGAATGTAAATTAAATAAGAATTCTTCACCCTAATGGTCATCATGTTGGCAGGGCAGTGTTCCTGTGGCAGCGAACTATAGTTTTTAAGAACAATAATGTTACATCAAGTGGATCATTACAGCTGAGCAACCCAACCAAAACACCCTGAACAAATGAAACTGCTTGTTTAAGAGCACTCTGTCAATCATCATTATACTTCATGGTCTGAGTCTGAAAACATCCCCCTGAGGATGGAGGAAATAAATCAGAAAAGTAGCCTAAAAGAAAGACTCAATCTACTTGTTACTGGACAATGTGTGTAATGTGAAACCCTACTTGCTACAGTTATTTTTTTTCAATATGATAAAAAAAATTACTTTAACATAACTGTTACGTAAAGAGATAAACCCRTAGATGTTCATTTCCAGGGATTGTACACTTCTAATAAGAAGAGTATCCGGTGATTATCTGTGGGATTTTTTTAATTCCCAAACAGAGCAATCCCTTTTGTTAAAGATGTGCCAATGTATGGAGAGGGTTTTTTCTCATTTTTGAGATTGTGAATTTACTGCTAACACAAAGTTAGTGCAAAGAAAAGCTGACTTATAAGAACCTGACTAACATTTCATTACCTTAGTGTGAGATTACATTATATTAGTTGATGTTATCATGACACTAGCAGAAATATTAAACTGAAAATTTTAAAAAGAAACGGAAGTTTGGTGCTAAAATTAGCTCACGATGGGAAAATAATTCAATTACTGCAAAACGATGTTATTAAAGTGTGAGTTTATAGTTGCCCTTCTGATTCATTTTCACTTTTTACATTTTTTGCAAATGTTTTCTACCTTTTTTTGATTAAGCAACAGGAAAGACAGGGCGGGATACTGTCTTGCACAGATACATAGGTAAACAGTGGGAATAGATAGTATACATGTTGCAATAGATTATTTGTTTTTAATCCCTTCAAAGTTTACTGCCAAAACCTGCCATTTGTGGCTAGAGCTGTTTTGATCCTTTGTAGTTGGAAGAAGTTGTTTACTTCATCGTCTTCTCAGGTCTGTGGGATCACTGATTGTTTAAACTTCGGGGGGAAACTGTAATGTTTGCAAGCTAGTGTTACAGTTGAGGGCAGCCCAGTTAGCATCTTCATGCTGAGTTGTAAGATGATGAACTGAAGAAGAAGGAAATGGGAGGAATCTTCAACATCTTCCTTATGCAAATAGTTGGACATTCTCATATCTCCAGCATTATCTCCTGCAGACCACTTTTGAGAAGCTGGGAAGAAGAAGTAGCCAGAGTGGATGGGTATCAGGCAGTCTGAATAGCAAAGTTAAGCCTGTCTTCATATCTAATTTTGCAAGCAGAGCTTCCATTAGTATTAGTAAGGAGCAGGGGGTCTCATACAAAGATAGAACATGGTACTAAATTCTGGGGAGAATGCAGAACAATTTGAAGAAAATATTCTGATATATTTAATTCTTGCTGTAATTAAATGATCTTTTAGAGCAATGATTAAAGCAAATCCGGAGGTACACTGTGGAACTGTTCCTTTTATGTTTATACAGATTGAAACTAAATTAATTATATTCACATGATGGAAGGTCTAAAAATGCAAAATCCTAAGCCCAGTTTAATACAGCGGTTAAACCTCAAGTCACCTTATGTGCCTTTAGTTATGCATTTTTAATAATGCTTTTACATGTTGGCATTATGTATCTTATTCTGTGAAAAAAAATAAGGGTTTTCTGGACTTGTGGATTTTATACTGCTAGAAGCAGAAATCTATCCTGAATCTGTCTTTCTATAACAGATTAGAATAGCAGTCTGTCTAATCTCTTGAGGCTTTTAGTTATGATTTTTTAAAATCTTTCCTGAGCTGGTATTTGAAGTAGCACAGGATTTAAAAATTCAGTCCATCAGCAGTTTGCTAGATTGTAGCTTCTGCAAGCAGAATATTAAGGAAGTATGAACGAAGTTTAATAAAATACGCTGAGGCTTTATGCAACTATATATTGCTGCCTCAAAAATATTACAAGTATTTTATAGAAAATAACTCCCATTAAAGAATGTGGAATAAAATCTGTCTTGAAATTCATAAACAAAATGCTAGTTTTGAATGGCAGTATGTGGAATTAGAGGAAAGAAGTAGTAGGATGTGGTTTTTCAGTGCACCCTTTTTAGTGGTTTTGCCATACCAAAAATACGAAGAGAGAGAAGAAAGCATTAAAAGATGCACGGCAGAGACTTCCTGCGCTCTCCTTTATTCCCAGCACCTCTCATAGGCTGCAGCAAGCTTGTGTGTGCCTGCTTCATGGGGGAAGTTCATTTTGGAAAGAGACTTTAGAAAGAAGTAATTCACACGTGCTGCTTTTGGAGAGGAGGAAGCCCAGTTAATAGGAGAAATGTTCAAAGAAAGAGAACACCAAGGGCACAAGGGTTAAGAATGAATTAATGGATAGAAGGAAGCAGGGGAATGATACAAAACCAAGGAGGGTGAGAAAGGAAAAATAAGTATTATGTTTTAGTTGTTAATGCATTCCCCCAGCTACTTAAGATTTTCAGCTCCCTGATATTATTTGTGTGGTTTTGACCACTTATTACATATAAGCAGAGAACAGAGAGATGCAAGTCTTTCCTAATTAGTGTCTGCTTAAAAAATAACCTGCTTTTTAATTGTGTCTATATTTCTACTAGCTTGCTATCCTAAATCTGCCAGCTTTTACCACCTCTTCTGTAAATGATATGCCCTGATGTCAGACAAAAATTCTGACCCTGTTTTATAGCTGATGGTTTGATACAGAAACAGTATTGTACCAATGTTGTTGAGACATTATCCAGCCTATGATAGTCAGAAAGGCACTTATTTTGCCCATCCTACTGTCATATAAGACTTGTTAAATGAGAGCAAGTACTTTAAGAAATGCTTTTGTGTTTCTGCTTGAACAGGTATGATAATTTTTGCTAGATAAGTGAGATGAAGGAGAAAGACACCCCCAGGGTTTTTCTGCATTTTCGCCTAGTGTAATTAAGGTCTTGTGTTGATTTCACAGTTCAGCATATTGGTGTTGGCCAATGACACTAACTCTGTGGGAAACTAAGGGAAATTGGAGTCAAATTTTTTTCTTCTTTTTAAATTAAATTGTTTGGCTGAAGTGTCCAATTAGCACTGGTCCAATTACAAGATGTCCTGGTGAAGGAAAGCAGGAAGCAATGCATCTTGCATCCCAGGCAGAAACTTCATTTTATTTTTAATCGGTTCTCTTAAAGAAGACTTCACTGCAAGCAGACTTCACTGAGGGTTTGTTCATTATCAGCTCAAGGTGAAGCCAAAGGGAACCTTTCTTATTTCATATCAGAATTGATTAAAAAAAAAAAAATAATGAGTGCGTGCACAGGGGGTTGGTGCACCTATTTAGAAGTGGAGTTGCCATTGGTAACACAGCTGATTCCCTTTGTTGGAAAAGTCATTGTTCATTACTTACCTGAAGTGAAAGGTTAATGGCCTGTAGCGATCTGAAGAAACTCCTACAAAAATGCACAGCAAGGATCTAATGGTGTTATACAATAGTCCTTTTCACATACTCTTCCTCAAGAAGGACAGACATAGAATATGATTTTTGCTGTTCTAATAAATACATATGATATAAACTCGTATCAGGTATAATGGAAAATGAAGAGACTCCTGCTAGTGTCACATAAACAGCTGTAACGTGGGGCACAAATTTTGCTTTCTTTATCGATGTTTGCAAAACATGCTTGCTGTAGATTGTACAGAACTGCTGCGATTTTTTTCCTTAAAAGGCAGCTTTGTTGTATTAGAAGTAACTTATTTTTCAGTGTGGCTGTTACTTTAATTGCTTTTTGGTAGCTTAAAACTGTTACTTTTGTGCATATATTCTTCTTGCAGTGTGAACACAATTAAAAATGAGGTCTTGTATAGTACCTTTGGTATCAAGGTATTCCAAAGAATTTTGCTGGCTCTCAAGCAGAAACCTGAGCACCTCTGAGAGATCAATTAGATGCCTCACTGAGATGCACCTGTGATGCAGGATTAAGCCCAGTTCCTCAACAGTTCAGGGAGGAAAATGCAGGATATGTATTTTAAACCAAAGAAGAATCTCAGAGAGGTAAGACTACAACTACCAGTCTGTGGTTCAACAAAAGCTTAAAGGCAGCACTGCCACTGAAAGCAGTAGTCTTGCCTCATCCCTTGTGCAGGTGTAAGTAGTTGGGGTGGTGCATGGGAAGCAGGATCAGGGACAATGACTGGCTGGGGGGCAACTTTTGCAGGTGGGGACAACTGAGGGGTTGGTGGTCAGCTTGGCCACCAACAGCCCAGTCCAGTTCACCAAATGGCTGCACAGATGTTGGTGTCAGCAGAAGGAGCAGAAGGTGTAGGAAGGGGCACAATTGCTTCTTTGGAGCAACGGTGATAGCTTGTAGCAGCATATTTGTTCATCCAAAAACAGCCACTGATTTTTAAAAGGTTTGGAGTAACATCCCTTAGCTTCTGCAAAATGCAACTTGAGCTTAATCAAAGGTGTAAAAAGAGCATCTTTCAGCAGTAGTGCTGATATAAGCAGTTCTACCTTAGGAAAAAAAGGAGTTTGGTTTCCCAGACCAATGGATCAAGCACACGTGAGAGGGTCATGCCAGAGGGTCAAGCAACAGAGGGAGCGCTTGTTGAGACTGCAGTGCTRCAGAGAAGAACATTAACTGAACTACACTAGTAGGGACAACTTCAGGGTCTTTACTCCTGATGGTTCAAAGATAACAACAAGAAGGTGGTTCCCAGTACTTCTGAGAAATAAGCCTGTCAGGACTCACTTGAAATAAATAATGGCAAGTATTAAATCATCAGAACCCTTTCTTGAAGCACTCAGATGCTTCCTCTAATGCTGACCATTCTCAACTGGACATGGTTTAAGAGAAGATAACATTGGGTATTAAATATATATCAGCAGCTTCAATTTATTTAGTGCCTGATGCTGCCAGAGTATCTTTTCTATCAATGATATTAGCATAGGTCCTGGAATACTGTGTGAAAATTTTTTTAATCTGCCCCTGCAAGCCAATATCTGAATATTACTGTAGATCACAGTCTGCTGAACCTGAGATTAAGCTTTTTTCTAGCTTTTCTGCACTGAGTAAAAATTTTTAGAAGGCATAGATCTTTACCTCAGTTTAACTGAGTGATTTTAGATGACTGTGCTGCTTAATAAAGATGTATATTTTCCAGCCATAATGGAAATTTCTCTGAACACAGTTTTCCTCCTCCTTTTTCACACGTGCCGCCTTCTCAGTCATATTCCTTCCCCAGCATCCTCATTCACTTACTGTAAATCAGCTGCGGGTACATTCCTAGACTGTTGCAGTGAAAGCAAAAATAGCCAGTAAGTAGATAAACCCGTTGTATTTTGCATCACAGTGGATTAGGAGTGCACATGCAATCAGTTGCTGTACCTCAGCTTAAAGGTTAGAACTTCTTAAACCACTCTGGTATTTACTTAATGGTTGCTAGGCCATGTGTTGTAATAGGGATGCTCCTTGGGAATGGGTATGTTGAAAAAGCAATGAAAAGTACAATTCGTGTGTGACAGTTGTGTTGTACAGAATTGCTCTTAAAGTCTGTGTATTAGCTTTGTTCTTAATGGCATTTCTTTTCAAGAGCAGCATGAAAAGGAAGAACTAATCAGTTTATTCTCCATACATACCTTTAGTCTTCACCTTTTTTACTGCAATAAAGAATTTGTCAATGGTGAATACCATCCCGTTGCTGTTACCTGTGAGTTAGCCTTCTTTTGACTTGTTAATTCATAGCAGCCTTTCTCTTATAATTGCAAATAAATTTGGGTGCACTACCTCAGAGAATATTACTGATCTGGATAAAGACATTTGCTTTCTAATTGTTCCCTTATTTGATTTACATGCTATTCATGTTTCTCATCTGCTGGAAAATGCAGGGTCAAGGGAGAATAGTATATCACTAAGTAGAAGCTGACTGCAGGTCACACATAGATAGAAACAAATACCTTTCAATCACAAGGACCTGTTCCTAAGAAAAACCTCTACAAGGTTTTATGAATGTTTCTGAAAGCACTCCTGGATGAAGTGTAACTTTTAACTCTGGCTTTGTGGGTTGTGTATCATGTCCCTTTTCTTTGTGGTACTAATTAGAATAGTTTCTAATCAGCATATTTTAAATGTAACTTTCCTCTCTCTTTTAGGTGGTTTTGTGGGCCTTTTATTTCTGTGCTTCAAGCCATAGTTTGGTTAACATTTTTTCAGTGTCAAAATCAGCAACTCCTCTCCCTTTTTGTGATAGTACAGCAGTTTGTGAAGCTGAAACAGTGATCTAGATCAACACAGCTGATCCAGCTGAAAAGTAACTTATTTTGTTATTGTTGGGGAGGAGGGGAGGTGTCATTTGCTAAACAGTTTATATTTTAGTCTTAGGTAGAAAATGGTCTGGTTCACCTTATGGCAATGAAAATGTTTATCCTAGTAATTAAGGAATTATAAGGGTGGTGACAGAGGACCTGCTTAAATTGGTGCAAGCAGCACAGCCACCAAATAGGTATAGTCTCAGTTTTTGTATCCTAAATATTGCCATACCCCACAGATGYGGTCTGTCCGGGGAGCTGAGAAAATTGAGACAACAGACTATATCCTCATTGATACACAGAAAAAGATCTACAGAAACAAATCAGTAAAGCAAAATACCTTGTGTTGAGAACCTGACATCAACTTTGTTGGTTTTTTTTTTACTTTGGAGTAGTTCTTGTCTAGTCCCAATGACTTAATGCTTGTTTACTGCTGGAGCATATCAGGTGTGGTGCTAGAGCACATCTCTCAGACTAAGTTTAATCTGAACAGCATCCAGTCTGTACGCTCAGAGACACTGGTTCACAATGTGAAACAAATTGTGGATGATGAAGAAACTCACTTCAGAAATGAAGTGATACTCCTGATACAAACTGAAATGCTAACATAGAGGCACACAAAATTACTTGTTCTCAGTCACAAAAGTCTATAGTAGAACAAGGAATTAAGTCATAGCCTTCTGAATCCTATAGTTGTGTTATAACTTCTAGGCAAGTTTCATCCTAAATGCCCTTTATTATTGAGATAAATATATATATAACCCTTAAAGTAGAATAGGAGGGTGGCTTAATAATTAGAAGGTTCCAGCTATATACAACAGAATTGTGCTTCTGCCAAAGTAAGAGTTCAGCAGTTAGCATTTGTGACACCGCTGATACTTTTAATTGGTGTATTGGTGTTAACAAACGTGTAATGGCATAAAGCACAGAGAATTTCATTACAATTTTGGCAAACCTGAACTGAAAGAAAAAGCAGCACAGATGGCTGAAACAGTAGTAAAATATTCCATTTCATGTCTGCAGAAATCATTAGACAGTGGTTAAAGAGATGTTATTAATGCATAAGATTCATTTGGGGAGTTATGTTTCCGTAATGTGCACTAAAACAATGATACTTCTGTTTTTGTTTTTAAGTGGAACCAATGCCAAGTGCAGACGTGTTCTCTGCAGACATGAAATGGGTTTATCAGCAGTAAAGAAGATGCAGCTTTTCTCAGGGGCTTATATTTTTCCTTTCCCAGCTCAACACAGTCAGCAAGTAGTAATATGGCTGCTGTTTGCTGCCCACCATTGCCAAAATTTAATCTTATCTGTCTTACAGAGTTACCACAAAAGTAACGTGTTGATTTGATGCTGACAGTAAACCAAGATGAGAATTTTTATATAGTAAATCAGAGCATCAAAATTGGACCTACCTAGGACACATGGTAATAAACAACAAGCTAAATGCAGCATTTCGTAGTTAAGTGAGGGTTTGAACCTTTCTGCAGACCTTGTGAGGCTCCTGTGTAGTACAACACGGATCAAGGGGACCATTTTTAACAGCACATTACATATGATTAGCCACTGCTTAATCAGGGATACCTTTCTGAATGCTTTTTACGTTACTGTAAGAGATGAGAAGCAAAACCGCTCTACCTTTTGGCTACAGAGTTTAAAAACATGGTTTTATTGCATTGTGTGACAAAGTTGTGCAGCAGTGATCAGCCCTGTAATCACATTGCTTCTTTGGCATGCTAACAAAATCCTTTACAAGCATCACTGGCATAATACAGGGTCATTTATTGATTTTTAGCCTCCGTGAAGAACCGCAGTCTTATTGATTCACCTGCCATTTACAAACCTCTGTCTTGCTCTTAAAACCCTTTTTATTAGTACAGTTTGGTAGTTTCTTTTTGTTTTATAGGCGTATCTCCTTATTCTTCAATGGCAGGGAGGTAAGCAGATGTCAGTAGGTGAGTTTGTAAATCTGAAAATTTATATGTGAATTCAGTCTCTCCAATTAAATTTATTTTCTGGATACTTGGACACTTCTGAGCTTCCTGAAGCAGACAGTTTGTCTTGAACTGAAGCAGCCTATCTGTTTCTAAAAGTCTGAGACAGCTAGAACAGTTTGTGTTTTCCCGGTTTTAGTTATTCTTTTATATCTCTAAAATTTAATCCAAAAATTATATAACCAAATAAAAATAATATAAAGTCATAAACAAAGTTTGGTACCACTTAAAGCAAAAGGGAATTTTGCTAATGGTTTCAGTGGAAACAGGATTTAACTTCTAGCTCTGCCCCCACTATGTATTTAGAACAAAGTATTTCTTGAAAACTATATCCTTTTTAATAACAAATATGCAGAACCATAAATTAAGGGTTTAATAGGGCTATAACACCACTGTTAACTGTTCTGATCTGTCCTATAAAATGTTGTTTCCCCGCATGCTTTTCCTACTAAGCTGTACTGCTTAATAACTGCTGTTATTTTTGTCCATAATCAGTGCTTCGGAATTTTGGCGGTGCTGCACAAAGCTCCATTTAAACTAAACATCTGGCAAGTTTCAGAACTAGTAGCTATGTGATGAGACCTTGGTAATTAGAAATAAACTGAGTTAAAACTGCTTCTTGTATGAGTGCTTTTCTTCAGTTTGGAGAAAGTGCATCATGTATTTGTTTTTTTTTTTTTTTAATATATACTAGGAGAAATTAAAACAAGAGTTCCTGGGAAAGATTGCTATGTTAGTGCCTCTAAAAAGGCCTTGCGTAAAATACATACTGGATTTCAGCCAAGGACTTTCTAGTATTTGGTGTAAATTTTTGTTTATTTCTAACAGATGCAAATGTGAGAGTTTTCTTGAGCAGTCTTAAGAGTTTGAGAGGGGTGTTTGTGGTAGTAAAGGCAGAGCAGACTGAAGGTGAAAAAGAATTTTTGTACTTTTACAGTGCAGACTTCTCATATTTCTAGCAGTTTTGGAAAGCATCTTCACCAAATTGGCCTGGATGCCTTACAAATTTTGAGGAGTGTCAGTATCTCTATTCAGGAATGCACTTTCTTCTGATGAGACTGTTTTAAAGGTTTTCACTCATTTTTCATAAATCTGTATGTTCATCCTCAAGTATTAAGTTAATTCCTAATTTTTGACTACAGTTATGTTGCCCTTGCAAAAAAATAATGGAATTTCAAATCATCCTGGAGGATTAGATTCCTATTTGTTAACTAGTATGAGCTTCAAACAAACTGTAGCTTTTCTTCCCCATAGTTAAAACAATTGTGTTGCAGTTGCAAATCAGTGGCTTTAAATCTCTTCAGAAGAGCAGATCCATGTGATCCATGCTTCAGTAGTTAGTTAAAATTGCTTATTTCTTTTGCAGTATTGAAACTGATGTTATATAGGTGGGTACGGGCAATCAGTAACTGAAACTTTGCCATTATGAGAGTGTCAAACTCTTAACAGATCCTGTGCGTCATTGTCCAGCAAATCTTTTTACTTTAATTTTATTCCGAATAAAGGATTTACATCATGAGTGAAGAGCTTAATATGATACCTGCAGTTTTTGTATTGATTCACCTGTGGATTTGCCAAGTATATTCCCCTTCTCAGTACCTACCCTCTCCTCACTATCTGCTTTCCTATTTTCACAAGTGAAAGTTTTATGCAGCGGTCCACCTGAAAATAAATAAATAGTTTTATCATTTCATCTCATTTCATTAGCAGCACCCACACTTCCTGGGTAATCAAAGCAATAAAAGAAAAAAACACTTTGTGAAGCCAATTCACATTCTAGACTAAGCAATAAACTTTCTGAGGAGCAGGGGTAGAGAGCCTGTGGTTTCTGAACTCCATGGGGCTGGCAAGCAGTTGATGACTCATGTCGCAAAACCAGCTACTACATTGTGTCAAAACCAGGGATACTACATAGGCCAGTGAACCCCTAGGGATTTGGGGATTCTGTTCAGGGATGCAGCTGAACCCCAGCTCTGTCTCCATCTTTCAGGGAAGCAGCAGGACCTTTGCAGAGCTGTTGTCCTCTCCTGCCCCTCCTTGCTCCTGGAGGTCCTGGTACATCCTCTGTTCAGTCTTGTATGCAGTGCCTGTGTCTAGCGACTCTTCTTGGTGGTGCTTGGTAGGACCAAGAACGTCGGCCTCCAAGCCTGTACTAAACCTTCAGCTTCCAGAAGTTTTTTGGATTCTGGCAAATTACGTGTCTTTGTGATCACTGTGGAGAGATGTGCAAACAAACATATGAGCAGTCACTGATAACTGATAACAGCCTACTTTCAGATCATGTATGATTCTTCGTACTTTTTCCAATAACTTCTTTATATTTTTCATTCTTTCTTGGGACTTTATTCTTCTTGTATTCCTAACTTTTCACAGTTCACAAGTTGACATTTGCATAATTAAGGAGAAAAATGTACAATAGATATTCACACAAATACTTCAAGTGGCATAGAAATACTAAATAAAATACTGCCAGCCTTCTCCTTTCCTCCTTCACCCCAGAATACCACTTCTTGAAGAGGAAGCAATTAACACTGTCAAATTGACCAGAGACAGTATGACAGTTACCACATTTCTTTCTTCCTTGTCTTTATGTCCTTTGGCCTGCCACTCCTTTTTAAAGGCCGTGTATCATGTAAATACCTTTTTCTACTCCCTTTTTTCCAGTTTTTCCAAATTATCTTCTGTTAGCTTATGACTGTGAAAATAGTCTTCTGTGAAGGTCTGTCCTGCCTATTCTACTTTTTATCCAACTTGTATAGCCTAGTCCTCATTTTCTTATGTTCATCTGATAGATTCACAGTTGTTGCTCAGTTTCTACTTTCTGTTGTGGAACCCAAAAATGGACAAGCTAATTCTTTGCTTTTTTTACAGAAATTAACATTGTTGTCCTACAGGGAAGTACAATAGTGAATTCCGGTTTTCTTTTTTCTTTTTTTTTTAATCCATGACAATTTCTCAAGGGCAATAAAAAAAACAGTAACAAGAGCATTACTATTTTTGTGATTGTACAGAATTTACAATCTGATAGTTGGATGCCATTATAAAAAATGGTGAAAAACAAAGCAGGGAATGGGGTGGGGGAGGAAGGGGGAGGTTCCATTGGCTGGAGTTTTTTTGGAAAAGCTTGTCAAACTGTAAGATAGCCTGCAACTCCAGATCATTTTCAGAAATTCGGGAGGGAAGGTACTTAACCTTTCCATGTTTAACTTTTTGTGAACTATTAAGAAGACAGTGACTCTGATCTTGTCCTTCCTTTCTTTCCTGGTTGCTGTAATTCTTGGTCAGCAATGTCAAATGTTCAAGAGCTAGAGTCTGTCTGTGTACGTTTTGTGCAGGATCCTTTCAAGGTCAGGAATAAAATTCACAGCACTTCTGCAGAGATGGATTTCCACTGAAAATGTGGATCAGAGCCCAGCAAATAACAATCTTCATAAACAAGTGTTCTGTCTTTGTAAGAGCCAGGCTTTAACCATGAAGACAGTAACAGCCATTTTGCTGTCAACTTTGTGTACAATGTAAATGTACAGTGCCAAAAATCTCTGAAACCAGCCTCCAAAGGGCAGGCATGTTTTACCCTATCATTCAGTGTTACGCTAACAAATGTTGCTACTTGTTTTGTATACTGTAGAAATCCCTGTGTTTAATTTACTTGTTTATCAAGAAAGGGAGAAATTCATTGTCAACAAACGAAAGCGGCAGCAGTTGTATGGATTGAGTGCTTTGGGGAAAGGCATTCTGAGCAGCGTTCTGTTTCTGACCAAAACAGAACGGTTCACTTATGACTGAAGTTAAGAGCAATTTGTGCTTGTTTCTTAGAAAGCTTTTGGAAATTCCTACCCATAATGATTATGTAATAACAGGGGGGGGGTAAAAATCTGGAAGCGCTTGCATTGAAAAATCAATGAAAGAAAAATTTTTTAAATATTCTGTGACTGATGGGGAAGATGCAATATTTTTACTTTATAAAATTGTTAAATGTTTCTGTACTTTCTGGAACTGTAGCTTCCAGATTACAGTGCCAATATTTTTAAAGATGCAGGTATAAATATTTAGCATTAGGTAAGAGCAAATTCTTCTCTTGCTTAAATATATATCATTGAACATTACATTCAACCATGTTGTAAAACTGGGTGGTAACAATTCTTTGTCTAGTCATAAAAAAATTCAACTCCCTGTTTCCTTTACTTAACAAAATAGGGTCAACTATAGAGTCACAGGATAACAAAATGTGATCCTGATGGATCTTAAAGGATCTGTTGTACAAGARCAAGTGTTTTTCTAAAGTGACTAGTTATTCTAGTTATTCCGAAGTGAGACCTTGTATATGACAATTTAGTGGTATTAGTATGTGAGCTCCCATGTAAGACCATGATAAAAAAATAGACCCTCATCTACACTAAACATATCTATTATTTAGAGTCTACAGCAGTAGGAAAACATGCATCCTAAGTTTTGGTAGTGCATATGGAAAGGTGTAGTCATTTTGGTCCACACAATATTAGGTGTATCAGAGAGAAAAGTATATCTAGTATGACAACTTACGTCCTGATATATCCTGTATGTTCTCATATGAAAAATCTTAGAATGCTTTTAAATCATGCTGCTAATTCCACTTTTGAGCAATGGAACATAGTACAGTGTGCATCCAAGCAAGCGCAAAATAAAGCATGCTAATTTTAGTCACTGATGGCACAAAAGGTCAAATCTTAGTAATAATGTGTAGAAGAGCACCCACTCACCACCACCTCTTCTTCGCCTATATGAAAATCTGTTTTAGATGAGGTTCTGTTCTGTGCTACTGAATATGCAAAGTGGAGTGCAGAGTTTGAATATGTGCAGAATGAGAGTTTGTTTTCATTGATCACAAATGTTTTTAATAAATATTCCAGGCTTGATATTACTGGAGAGTGTTTTTACTGTATACTTTATGTTGGTGAGTTGTCTGGCAAGTTCAATGAAATGAAAATATTTGCTCTGGCATGCAAGCAGCTTCTAAAAGAGCTTAGGCAGTATTTCTGCTGCAGAAAATGTCAATTTAGACTTGCCTAAGTTCAGTTCTAACTTGTGAATTTGACTTTCTAGATAAAAGTTGTTTGCTTGTTCTTAAATTCTCCTTCCATGCTGAATCAGAATTCCTTGATTAGATATGCTGCATAGTTCTGCATTTTATTGCTCTGTTTTGTTGTTATTTCAAGGCCACTTTATGCTTACTCACAAAATATACCTGAAAAATAACTTAGAGAATTTGAGTTCTGAGTTAAAAATCACCTATTAAATGTAACCTGATTTTAGTTATTCAAATTAAATAGCATATATAAATATTAAAGCTATTTTGGCAATTCTATTTTGTATCTTCGTTTACGTGGGAAGAGAAGAACATATGCATATATTTGTACTTTCTGCAGCCACAGTCTAACGGCTATAGAGGAAGGTCATTAAGGTGAACATACCTAATGGACTCAGAAACCCTGCATTTTGTTATCTTCTATCTTAGCTTGAGAAACTCGTATATTTTTCCTGTCTGTGGTAAAAGAAAGATGCCTACCTTAATAACAATGACAAGAATTAAAACATTATTAGTACTTACAAGTGGCCTTATAATCATTTTGTGGAAAACGTTGTTTACAAAGATTAAGAAGATTATGGTATTCATCACTAGGACATTTATCGTAATATATTTTGCATGAAATTTTGCAGGGTTTTTTGTTTTGTTTTATTTTTTACCTATTAAAGTGCTGTTAGGTTTCAGGGCACCAGCATGTGTTACGCGTTTGACATACAAAAACATAACAGTTAAAAATGATGCATTAAGTTATATTTTGCTTAAGAGAGAGAGGTTGGGGATCATTTATGACAAGGATTCTTGCTATTGTGGTATCTTGTCCCAGTCATCAACCAGTAGTAAGCTATGTACAATTTGTGTGTTAAGGTGGTTGTCTTGTATATATATACTGATATAAATAGATATAGATATAAAATGTAAACTTCAGTGAAAGGCATGTACTCCACTGGCAAATACCTAGTAGCCACGATTGGTTTTACACCACATTGAATCAGTAGTTGACAAATAGTTAAAGCAAGTGAGTCCTAAGATAATAAGGAGATATTCGTATGTTTAAGGAAGAAAAATAATTGTTACTCTAGTTAAGAGGTGGCCAGCTGCCTCCTCTTTAAGAAGAGAATCAAAGGAATTTCAAGTGAAAAGATTTAGAAGGGGCAATTGGTTTAAAAAAAAAAAATGAAGTACTTCATCAGGGAAGGGGTCATAGACAAAGGCTGAAAGCCTAACTGTCATCAGGTAAGGCGAGGAAGCAGCAAGTGAAACAAAAAAAAAAGAGGGAAATATCTTTGATGCAACATCCCTCATTTGTGTCTTTACTAAGTGTTTGTGTTACCAGTTCTGAATATTATGAACAAATAATAGTATGTACACTTTATTTTAATTTGGATTTATTTAAATGCAGATAGTGAGTCTGTAAACCAGGAACTTGGAACACTTTTTGTGTTCATGTCTTCCAGCATATTTTTCATGATAGCCAAAGGTTAGCAGGTTAGCAAATGGGCACCCATTTGAACTGCTTGAGCTACATGGTGAGTTGGTACTACAAGAACCAGAGGAGGCAGCAGAGGTGTCCTCTGGTGTCTGTTGGTTACCTTCTTAGCATGGATTGGTATATTAGGGTACACACTTGAACTCCAAAGATTGTGGGGGAAGTGGCACATGTTTCTATTCATTTTTACAGCAGTCAGCTGAAATTTGAGAGCCTGCTGACAGATTGTGTCAATACGTTATAACTGAGATTTTTTTTTTTTTTTTTTTTTTTTTTTTTTGACGACTAATGAGACTAGCTCAACCGGGCCTCTAAGTTGTCTTTTTTGAACCATCAGTCTCATGCCTAAGAATTTGTGCTTGCAGGAAAAAATAGTTGTTAGGTACCTACCTGCTCACTTGTGATAAAACTATATGGAACAGTGCGTGTTTTGAGAGGCCAGAGATTCCTAATAACAAATGCATTTGTTCCCCTTTTTCCTGTCCACAATATAATATACTTTTATAGTTACAGTTTAAAGACCTCAGTTAGTTAGTCAATTGATCTTCTCCCACACACACACAGCCTCTGGCATTATTCATCCACAGCCTCTCTGTGGTAGTGGAACTGGTGGAACTGGTAGTTTTGAAATTTGGGAAATCTTAACTCCCAGTGTAGGCACATAACTCAAGGACCACGTTTGAAGTCTTGAGCCAAATCTGAAGACATTAGTATTGTTTTGCATTTTCTAACTTCTTTCATGGCTACATGAACAGAAGAGGAGATCTGACAGAACAGTGTGCCTAGAAAGTCCATATATAAGCTGTTTCCTTCCTGAAGACAACACCAGTCATTTTTACTCAGTGTTTGTTCTTCCAAATCCTTTGTATTTAGATGTTACTGCAGTCATGGTTGTACTGTGAGAGAACACCTCTAAGTTGCTCTGTGGCTGCAAGCAAATACTGTTTAGGAAACTTCTTGTTGGCATTCTTAAAAGGTCTCCTAAATATAACCATCATCCTAGAACATTCAATAACAGGACAACAATAACAGAACAGTGACCTGACCAGATCACTGTCTTTGATTGTGTAGTTGTATATCACCACATACATTAGAAATTATTGACCTCTGTCCTGTTCTCTTGCTCCCTTTYGATCATGGACTGATGTCAACAGAAAGGTATGAAAGGACAGAAGTTATAACTGGTAATGAATATTTTAGACAAACTAATAACATTTCACCTTCATTTTTGTGCTGTTTGGGTCCTCTGATTCACTTTCCTCAAATTGTATCAGTTTGCCCTGTGTATCCTGACTCACAGCCTGCAATGTGAATTTGATCAGCAGAAACTAAAAGTAGCTTATGAATGTTGACAACCTTCTTCTCAATGTCAAGCAGACCTGACTACTTTTTGTTTACATGCAAATATTCCTGTTTTCTACAAAAAGTTTCATCAAGTCCATGCATCTACCTGTCCTGCATATTAATTTCATGGTAAATTCTACTAATTAAGGAACATAGATTAAAGTTTTACTGGTAAATAGCTCAAAATCAGTGCAAGCAGTGTTTGCATTCATTCAAACACACCTATTGGGAGTTATGATTAAGGAGCCTTAAGGCTGTGAGGACTCCACTGCCAGGTCCTAGATGACCTTTGAAGGTACAATTCACATACAGAAGCAAGTTCTGATGGATCTGCTTTTCATTGTTAACCTTCTCAGTAAAGTCAATGAAGAGAAAACAAAAGCATACCTAAAACGATGTGAAGAGAAGAAAAACTTTGAAGCAGCTCATCAACAGTGTGAGTTGCTGTGACGTTGCTCACTTGCAGCACAGCGCTAACTGCCATTCCCAGGAAGCCCATGGAGTGACTGTAGTTGTAGCCAGCCTAGCCTAGGACTATCACACAAAAGCTCCCATAATAAAGCTACTGTCCAGCTGCTATTCACACAGCTCCCTTTGTGTTGTTGACTGCATGGAGACACTGAAGGTGTGTTGGCTCTTGACTGATGCTGACATTCTTTACAGCTCTTCATGAGATGTCTTTTAGGGCAGGTCCACTCAGTGTGGTGTTGATACTAGTGGTGTCCACCAAGGTACCTTCTGCATTAGGATTTGGACCAACTTTTCTAACACAGGTGGAACTTAATGAGCATTGGCAGCAACAAGAAAATTTCCTTAGGCCATCTGTTGTGCATATACGGTTGTAAGAGGGCTTTCATGCCTGTTAGAGTCTGCTCCAGTAGTTTTCTTGACTGTGTTTGTGAAACATTTTACTGGAAAAGCAAAGGAATCAAAATACAGTATCTTGGTTCTTGCAAATTGGGAAGGAAATATGCTGGTGTGTGCAATGACCCGCAGCACTGTTGTCRAGTCCCAGCTGCATTGCCTCATGTATACGAATCGAAATGCCATTACTGACTTTGCCACAAACGCGAGGAGTGCAATCTCACAGCCTTGGTGTGGGGCAGCAGCAGGAGCAGGGCTGCCCTGCACGCAAAGGGGCCCCGAGGGCCTCTTCCCACCCTGTGCCCACGGCGGCACTGAGCCCTGCCGCTACACCAAGCTCCCCGCGTGCCTGGTGCCACCAAGGGGAAAGGAGGTGGTGGGGCCTGGTGGCGCTCTTGGGGACCCGACGCCTTGAACTGGCTACTAAAGCCAACACTGGCAAAAATCTCTTTAAAACTCCAATCCTAGGTTCATGTTTAGACAAACATAGCTTTTTGAGTGTGCTGAACCTCATTATGGCTCACTGCGTTGCACACTTCAGTACACTTGAGAATTAAACTATTTACTTAAATGCTGAAATAAGAACTAAATTCTGCTTTAAGCACCTGTTCCTGGAAATGTTGATATATATATATATATATATTTTTTTTTTTCCCACCACCACCACCACTTGCTGTTGTCCTGTTGATCCTTTCTGTTGTTGCTGTTATTCAGGCTGTTGATTTTTAATCTCTAACAGCTGACATACTGTTTTACAGTTTAATCATTCTGACACTATCCTCGCAGAGCTGTGTTTCCATAAGGCAGCAACTGTCAAATATTAGCCAGGATTTAGATATTTACTTTAGTTCTTTACATAAGGACTTATTTAAATCTAAGACATGCTTTTTATCTTTTCTGAAAGATACATTTAGTCTCAAGGAAGAATAGATTAAAGTGTGCTCTTTTGACTTAAAAACTGTTCACTCCCTCTTTTTATGAGTACTGTCCCAATGCTGGAGGTTGGTCCCTTAAAGAAATAAGAGAAAGATGTGTGTAGAAAAAGATACATAGATACAGATCTGTATATATATCTATATATATGTAAAGAGAGAGAGATTTTTTACTAGAACATATGAAATGATAAAAGTCTTCCACTAAATCATCCTTCTGGCCACTTAATGAGAGTATTTAATTTTTTATTATAGAAGAAGGCTAGTATTTTATTTTAAGTACACTTCTGCAAATTCAGAATTAAAAAAATAAAGATGCTTTAGCCTAAATAGTTACAGGCTTATCTCAGGAATTACTGGCAGTACTATGGCCTCTTTAAACAGAAGGTAAGATTGTTTTATTACAGTTGTTCCTTCAGACTTTAGAATCTATCAGTTTGAGTTAGTCATGAAGATTGGAATTCTTTTTGCTATTTTAAACATATGTCCATTTACTGTAATATTCTGTGGTTTCTGAGACTGAAAAGATGCTTAGAATTTCCAGTAAATATAAAAGAGATTTTTTATCTAATAATTGTAATCTCATAATCTCATAAAAATTGTAGACAGGAATTTGTTCTATGCTGAATGAATAAGCACTAACTTTCTGTCATTGTTGCTAAAAACTGGAGTTGGATCAGCTTGCTTCTCTCCTTGATATGAAAAGATTGTCGCTAGACCTTTGGCACCATTTGCTTTCTGCTATGACTTTATTATACTTCAGGGAGAATGTTTTGAACCAGACAGAACATTGTGACAACAGTACAACCACGTCGTCTCAAGGAGCACTTGGTGACTTGCTTGGCAAGAGAGCACTCTATAAGTGACTGGCTCAGCAGGATGTGAGCTGAAATTATTTAAAATGTTGTCTACTGCAACCAAATCTAGATGCAGGAGGACATTTTCCCTTTGTTGCAATTTTATTAYTATATCAGATTAATTTTTTTATTATTATTATTTAGCAGTAGGTTTATTGGCCCATATTTCCTAAGCTTGTAAGATCGAACAGTTTAGAATCAATATTTCTGCTAATTAAGGTGGGTTTTGGGAGTGGGTAATCAAGCAGTATAGTGACTTCATTAAAAACTTACATGCTTATATTGACTAACATTATTGACACAAAGATTTCAAATCTCTATGCTAGAGATTTTTTTTCCTCATATTTTTATAGCAGAAGCATAACATGTTCTCTAAAAATTGATGTTCTCAGCATTTAATACTAGAAAGATGGTCCTTTATGGATATAAAAGGAAATGCAGTGTGTTAATATTCTGGGCACTTGTATGTAGTATTTTCTTTTCCAGCATTTAACTTTGCAACAAATGGTGCCCGACTTCAAAGGGTCTTATTCTGTTTTGAAATAGATGGAAGGTTCCTACCTCTTATTAAGATAATGGATCACTTCTAATTTATTGCAGATTTGTGACAGTATCTTTTGTACCCCCGAAAAGCTGGTTTGTTCTTGTCTGACATTAAGTAATGTTTTGTTTTGTTTGATTTGTTTACATTAGTTATGGCATACTAGTACTTGCTTCTGGCCTCTTCAGTAGGTGTTACTGAAGAAACCTGTAAGTGATGATCTGCTATCACCTAAGGAAATAGCTTCCCTTCCCCCACTTCCCTTACCATGAAACAAATGACTGTAGGTGGAAAACTGGATGCTGTTAAACACAATCATTCTGTTCTACACATTTGATTGATTTTTGCCTTAGAAACCCCTGTTCAAACATCTAGGGTCCTTTCTCAGCTCCTACAGTGATCTGACTTCGTTTTCCTCCCAAGAGGAGGAAGGTAGGTACTTTCTTCCCTTTAGGTGATAAAAGCCCTTGAGTAAGAGTTGTATCTCATAAAGGGGCTGCACATCTTCTTTAAGAAGAGTAGAATAGGGGAAAGACTGAAAATAAATATATTCTGTTTTTCAGGTATAAGAACAAAGAGTAGAAAACTCATTAATCTAACTCGAGCTAAGCCAAGTAAGACATTGCATCTACTCAGACTCTCTCTCTGTGCTGTTTTAACTAGACCACTGCTTAAGACTTGTTCTGCGGTTCTTCACAGCTTTAGTAATGAAAGGAAACTTGGCATCATTGTAGAACTAAGATGTCAAAGTTTAGTTGGGTGGCAGAACAGTGGGATCTGAGGAGAAGTTATGCTGAATATAATTTGAGCCACAGAAAATACTAAATGCATTACCAATATATTTCCTGAGGAAGTTTCTCCCTAAAAAAGTAAGTCCATTATTATTGTCTAATAAGAAGTTCAAAGGAAAAGCATTCTTTGGGAGCATATTATTAATCATTCTTGTTTATAAGATTAACCTCCTCAGTTTGCATGTGAAGCTTTGTAACAGTTACGTATTGACTTGGGCAAGCTCTAGTAATTAGGGCACGTTTCAGTCCATCTCTTACAATATCCTTTAAAGATTTAAGGGTTTTCTCTGTGACAGAAAAATTTTGAATTTATGTCCCTTAACATCAACAGGTACAACATAACACAGCAAGGTACAATTTCAGCTCTTGTGCTTGATGTTTCCTATTTATACRTGTTGGAGAGTTTGTATCCAGCTAGAGAGATATGGGTAGGTGAATAAGATAGCATGGGACAGGCTACAGTATGACTTTGCAGGAAGGGAGTGACCTCCTTTTGAGACCATTGCACTTGGCTCTTGCCCTGCATTGAACAGAAGATAGCTTTAGCTGTTACCGAAAGCGGGGGTCTATATGAAAGGGAGGTAAGCTACAGAGTTATTACACCAGGGAAGAACACGTGTGAATTTGCGGTGCCTTATTTTGTGGTAGCTTGTTTGTCTTGTCAATTTTTTTTTAACAGTTTGTGAACATCCAAATTTAGGAAATCTTCTGTTCTGTGGTGTTGGGTCTTGTGGCTGGATTATCATGATTCTCTAATAATTTGTAAGTTCTTGTGTTACCTTACTTGTAGTTGAAATATTTATAACTTCTGTCTCCCAAACTGATTCTATGGTGTCCAACAAGAGAGAGTCGCTCATATACTGCATCCTTTCCCTCAGAGAGATTATTAATTTGGGCCTCTCTTGGAAGTGGTTGCTAGCTATCTTTAGGAACTTGTGAGAACTTAATATCTTAACTCTTCTGCAGAAGTGAGTTGGCAGCTTCAGAAGATACTACCAACAGAAATGCATACAGTGTAACTATAAAAGCCTACTAGGCTTAGGAAAATGGATTAAATATCACTTGAAATAATTTGCCTATAACTAATTATGTAGTTAAAAGAATGAGTTTATGGAGAGGAGAACATAAATGCTCCAAAAATCAAGGCTAGAAAATTTTAACTGATCACTTAAATTTGACTTGCATGTTTGCTGTTTAAAGTCTTTCATAATCGGAAGGCACCCCAGTGTTAAGCTAACTCTAGTTCTTGTTATTCTTTGTATGTCTTCCTTGCTGATACATATTAATGTAGCTATGGATTGGACCGTGAGCTTGCAACAAGGTGGGAAATATCAGTCTATAAGTGCTAATTTGTACAGAATATCCTGTGCACTAGAGCGTAAGACTCTCTTTTTTTTTTTTTTAAGAAACATAATTCCTGATGAGTTTAGAGCTTTCTTTTTATCTGTGGGCAGTAGATATTATTGTACCTGGCATAGACTTGCTGTAGGCAGCGTCGGAATGCCTGAAAAATATGACAAACTGCTTTCAGAATGGCAAGAAGTTGTCAATTGGCTCTGGAATTATACAGCAAATTAGCAAATGTAGTATCTTGAGGATAATACATTTTCTGATGATCTGCTTTTTAAATGAAACTGCATAGAGAGCTTCAGCAATTAGACCTGATGTTTAGAACCAAGAAGTATTGTCACATAATTAAAATTTTAATTTACCCAAGGGATTTTATCAGCCTGATTTAAATCTGCCCAACTGATTAGTATAAAGAACATTAGGTCAGGTGGGCAAAAAAGCATAGAAAAGTTGGCCGTCTGTTTTTCTTTCTGGACAGATGTTGTCAGTGGGGAGCCTCAAACTTTATAGAACGATAATATTGAATTCCCTTTCTGGTGCAGATGTTCCATGGTTATAGGTGGGTATGGTTTAGGAATTCATTCTTTCATAAATAATTACCATTCTTATAAGCTGTGGAACAACAGGAGAAAACTTTATAGATTGTGTTAGTGTGAATTGTACCGTGAATCTTCCTATGTCTCTGCAAGTAAGAGATTCTTCTTTTCTGACTATAATTTTGACCCAGAAATCTGTGGCACAACCACCATCATCGCTTTTTTTTAATATCTCTGAAAATCTGCTTTGCTTTGTAGTGGATTAAACAATGGCCTCAGCTTGGCAAAACAGCATCAAACCAATTTAAAGTATTTCAAAAGCCATTTATATAGACTGTTTACAATGTGGATTTTGAAACAGTAGTCATCTGCCAAAAATCTCTTATGTTTGGTATTAGCTGTAATTGCCCTTCTCTGTAACAAAGAAATACTAGACACAGTGAACCTCGTTTTTAATAGAGACTGGCCATTACATTATGAGCCACTGAATGGATTGAAAAAATACCACATTACATGTTCAGAGTATGAGTGCTTTTCTRTATGCTTCAGCTCCAGTTCTCTACAAGTGTTGGCTGTACAAGAAGAATTGACGTTTACAAATAGAGTATGCCAAAGGATGAAAAGTTCAAGCACTTGGATGCGTTTGGGAGGAAATCAGATTCCTTGGATTCAATTGCAAGGGCAAAACTACCAAGTCTTGCTGGCACAAAGTGTCTCTCTTACATGGATCAGGATGCCTTCCTTATCAAGCTCTCTGATGAGAGCAAAGGGGAACTGATGGACATGAGAAAAGAAACTTGATTCTTTTCTCACTGACACCTGTGGTGTCCCGTGAATTTCCTGGAATTCAAAACCATCGGGTGACCAGTTATCATCTTCCTGCTAGTTCTGAGGCACTCACCGGCCCTCAGCCTCACAAGATACAAGGTCAAATACAAATCGTAAATAAGCCAGTGAAGGATGCTCTGCTCAGCCTGTGAGCCACCAGTCTCTGGCGTTCACCACACAAGGTCATGCTGTTGGCTTTATCTATTCCAAGGGTCAGCTCCAACATGATAGACTTTCTGAACCAGGCTGTGGTAATCGAACAGCTGGGCACTCTGAAAATCTCTCGTAGGCTTTGTGTTTAGTCATCAGGGAACCCCTTGTGCAATCCCATCCCAGAGGATGAAGCAGCAAGAGCCATCATGTGMACTCCTGGGAAGATGTAAGTCTCAGTATACCCTTCCTTCTGTGGTCCTGAGGACCTTGTACTTTCTCAACAATCCTCCATGGCCTGGGTTAATAATAAGAGCAGTCATCCAGGTAGCCTTTTCCTGGTGGACAGTTTTCAGTATCAGCTCAGTTGCAGATGTTCAGGTACTTCTCCGACCTGTTCAGAACTGAAGTCAGTTATTAGTCCTGCCTTCACTGCTCCTGACAGCGTAGATATTGGCTGGTTGAATACTTTGTACTCCTTCCTGATTCCAAGGTATTTGTATACAAAGGAAGGAATCTTTCCATGAGGAACACTTACCACTTGAAGTTAGAAAGCTCTTGCAAGAAGCAAAGCTTTCTGAACAGCATGAAGAAAATAAAAATGGTATGACAGTTGACCTGTTTTTCATAATGCAAGGTCTCAGTGGAATTAGCRGCCATCAAGTTTGAAAAAGTGCATAATTACACCATAAACTCATTGCCACAGCATGCTGAGGGAGGCCAGCATGTACATGAGTTCAGAAAGGAATTAAACAAATTCATCCAGTCTGTTAAAATGATGGTATGCTTGCAGCTACATGGCCAGGAAGTTGCCAAAAAGCTGTGGTTGCTGGAATCAGAAGAGGCATTCCAACAGAAAGATGAATGTATACATGCCATGTTCATGCTCCCTTTCCCAAAGGGACAACATACCTGATGTTGTGATAGCCAGTGGTGGGGACAACAAACCTGAAAAGATGGATCTTTGAACTGATGCAACATAACAGTTCTTTTGTTCCTTCTCTCTTACACCGTTCTTTTTTCCTTCAAGTGCTTTGCACTTAGTGACATTTGGTGTTTAGCTCTACATGCAGAGACACCTCTTACTGTGACAGTAAGASGGAAGAACTGTTTTCCCTCTTCTCCTGGGTGCTCCAGTCCAACCTGGCCACCTCTGTTCYGGAAACAATGTGTTTCTTTATAATATTTAGACAGTCATGTTAATGATCATAGCTTCATAAGGTGATGGAGGAGACAATATCCTTGTATTCTTCTGTGCCTTTTAAAACGATGTAAATTTAAAAGAAGAGAATTTCCACTAAAAATAATTGCTTTGGTAAAGTGAGCTTGGTGTTTTTCACACATTAAACTGGCAAGAATATTTGAAGGGTTCTTTTGATTTGAGGGGTAGGTTTTGGTTGCTTGTTTGTGTGGGGTTTTTTTGTTTGTTTGTTTTTAACCCAAATATTAGCCAATCAGGAAATGCAGAACTGAAATTGAAATTCTCTATCAGAAAAACTGACTGCTTTAATTTTCTCCAGTAGAAGTGACATGGAAAAAATCTGAACGTATACAGTTGGTCACTCCTAGTGCACTAATGAATTTAATTAGAGTCTCTAAGCTAGGCAGTTTCAGTTAAGCTATTTTGCAACTTCTTTGTTATGATACAAGGATTTTTAGAAATTCCTGGCAAGACAAATATCACAGTGAAACCAGGCCCCACAGCCTTTCTGGGCAACCTCAGTGGTGTTTGGCCATATGGTAAAAATTCATTTTTCTTTTACCTAATCAGAATTCCCCATGTTCCAACTTGTGTCTGTTGCCTGTCATCCTATCATTGTGCACCTCTAAGAAGAGCGCGGATCCCATCTTCTCTGCACCCTCCCAGTAGGGTAGTTGTATACAGCAATAAAATCTCCCCTCGACCTTCTCAAAGCTGAAGAAACCCAGTGCCCTTAGCCTTTTCTTGTACACCATCCTTTCTAAGCCTCTGATCATCTTGGTTGCCCCCCACTGGACTCATGAGAGTACATAAATGTCTGTCTTCTACTGGAAAGCCTACAGTTGGACCCAGCACTSCAGATGTGACCTCACAAGTGCCAAGGAGAGAGGAAGAATCACTCCCCTCACAATGCTGCAGTCTTGCTAATGCAGCCCAGTATGTGGTTAGCCCTCCTTTTTTTTAACAGTTCAAAATACAAGGAAGGCAGTAGACTGAAATCACTAACATGAGCTAATTAGTATTTTTTTGTAAGGAAGAGACTCTTGACCTGCATTTCCTTTATGTGCAACACTTAAGGGTTGCTTTTGACTCTGGTGTTTATCTGTATAGTTGTATGCAGCTGAACTGTTGATAATTGCAACTCTGAACTTTGGTTTAAATAAGTTTTCCTGTGCAGGGAATATAATTCTTAAAGTAAATTCCTGAGTTTTTCTGTACATCTAGTGCTGCAAGATGATTTCAGTTTTCTTGTGGCTTTAGCAATACAGAAAATGGTTGTGTTGCACAGAAATTGAGGTCCGTAATGCCATGCAATCTTCTCTTCCATGGCTGTGAGTAGATATCACCAGTCTAATTGAAAGAAAATGGAAGTATTCATAAAATACCCCAGAGGTTTGTTTTTAAGGGATAATATCCATTCTGCAGTGGTTTTTGTATGGCAGAAAATCCTATCATCTGCATTGCTGTTTAAGGTCTTTTATATGATTACTTTTTAAATACTTTTAAACTAATCAGATGCTTTCTGGTATCCCCTTGATGGCTATGGCTCATGGGACATTAGTCATCAAATAAGGATCATCTTTTCAAATCTGGGATTGTAACTCTAGCATATGGAGCTAATTGGATTTGGGAACCAGAGCAGAGGAGACTTGTTTCAGGGCTAGTATGATAGTGCAGCTACATCGTGTGGTTTTGTTTATTCAGTTATGCATGTGTAGCATTGAGCAGGAGCAAAATATTACATTGGTTAAGCAGTAAGTGGTTAAACACAGTACTTAGCTTGCATTTTTTTAAGTGGGATTTTCTGGAATATCTTTTGAAGTGCCACAATGCCATCTACTGGCCCACTTTCCTGTGTTTTTTTCCCAAAAGGGGTTTTMTTTTGTACACAGTCATGCATAGGCTTATACAGTATTTTTAAAGAAAAAAAATAAACAAGCTGGCATAAAATGAGCAAGGGGGTTTTTGGATACGTATTTCAAGAGTAATTCCTCATAAATACCTTCATTGTGCCAAAGCATTTGAAAGAAACACATCTAATCTCTTACCTGTTAATCTTCTCTCCTTTTGTTAAAAGCAGTTCTGAGTGATTAGTACTGCAAAATAMTAGAAGAATCTCTGTTTTCTGTTTATGTCCCTGAGAGTAGTTTTTGTACAAGTAGCTTCACTCTCTTCAGTCTATAGTCAGTCAGTTTTCCTTTTTGTTTCAGTGTTTTTTATAGGGGTGAAGGGATAGAGAACGAAGAAGCATGTAACTTGTCAAGCCACAAACATTGTCAAGTGTCATATGAGAATTTGTTTCTGGCAGGATTTTTTATTGATGAAATCCTAGATTTAATATACTCCCCTTAATTGTCCCCCTCCTTCCCCCCCCTCAGCGTGTTAAACAATGTTTTCAAAGTTCATCAATCCCCTTCCAAGGGCCAATGCCATCGGCTTTCTAGCAATTGTTATTGAGAGGGATGTGTTAGAAAATACCATTCTCAATATCAAGCTACCTATACCATCACTGAGATGTGGGCAGGTATAGGAAGTTTTGGTTGCTTGCTTTTCTTTTCTCAATCAGTTTGCCTAACTTTATTTATAGGAGTAACCCTCTCTCTTTCACTTGCTGCCAAAAGAAGTGAATGGGCAAATATAAAAATAATTGCTTAAAAAAACAGGAACTGTAGATACAGGTAAACACTGTGTATTTGCAGTTTCACTGTTTGCTTTTTTCTTGAAGGTATCTTAAAGTTTTCCTCATTAATTGGCTGTTTGTCTTACTTCTTAAAATGGTCCTTCAGTTTTAATTAATGATTGGTTTTTCCCCTTCCATATGCTGTTTTTCCTGGCTGAAATTTTTCATTCTGCTACCTTTCTTCAATCTAGTTAGGAAAAAGAGAAACATTCATAATGCTTTGTACCATTTTGGATTGTTTTTAAATGGATTTACTTGTTGCGCACTGGAGTATACCTCCAGAGCAACCAGAAGAGCTAAAAAAATCTCTAGCTGTTTCCAAGATGGCATATAAGGAAGGTAAACATGAGTGTCTGTGCCCTTGCTGGCTTTTAACTCTCTGTCTCACTGACATTTGGAAAGTCGAGTATATCTCGCAAGCCTCAGTTGTTATCCCATGAGCAGCTGTATCATGCGGAGAGCTGTGAAGGGGTTGCACTGCCACATTTGTGCCCGCCCGAGAGCCTGAGGGCTCCAGGGCAGCTTCTGGAGCGGGGAGGGGGGGGATTGCGCTGAAGTTTCTGCCCGGTTGTTGCCAGGGAATGATTACACTGGAGTTGGCGTGCTGTGCGTTGGGAACAGTGAAGCTGAAATGATTGTACCTGGCAACCGTGTTGGTTTTTGACATAAAACTGATACAGGTCAGGAAGGTTGCATGAGGGAGCTTGTCTCGTTTTTGTGGTTTGARCTTCCCAGCCATCCCTAAACAACCCGTCCACCAGCCCCAGGGTAGCTTTGCAGAGGAGAAAGCCCTCTGTGGCGCTCTCATCGCTGTGCCCCTTGGTTTTGGCTGGAGTGTTTTGTTTGAGGAATGCTATAATATATCCTGTGCAGAAGAGCAGAGATCGTTCCCTAGCTATATTTAGTATAACCACTAACCTCTCACTTCTAATTGTTATCTGTCCTGAGAAATGCCAGGGCAAGCCTCTGTTTAGTGTGACATTAAATAGGGAAGAGTTGGCAAAACTGGACTAGCAAACAGGATTATTTTATACCTCATCTTCTGTTACAATCTTTTTTTGCCCCCCCTTTTTTTTTATGAACTGTCCTTTGCTATTGCAAGGAAGGAAGAACTAATTAAACCAGTTGCTGAAAATGTTTTGCCACCCACACTACTGAAAAGAACTCTTTGTACGGAATTAGCTCTAACCAGCTGTGCTAAACCCAATAATTTATTTTTGCCAAAAAAAAAGAAAAAATGCTGCTATAGTTTATTCCAGTTAAAGAAGTTAATGTAAGCTATGCCCTATATCTCCACAAACACAGATATCTTCTGCTTAAGAGCTGGAGGGTTTGCAAATAATCATTTCCTCCCTAATTAATTCTTCTTAATGTTTGTAAAAAAAGGCTGGGCTGAGCAGCACAGGAAAATTAACTCATTTGTGTATGGAGTAGACAAAGGTTAAATGCAAGCTTGCCTGCTGAAAATAGTGATAGGACACCAGCGTAAAGCTCTGAAGATTCGAGCTTGAGAGCTTGAGTTTAGTTCTGTGCTATAAGCTAGTTTTGCCTCAGYGAATTCCTACCTCTTGTATCGATGGTGCTGGGAGATCGTTAAAGGCTGTAGGGAGACTGAAGTCTCTCAGCCTGAACCTGGAGTGTCTTAAGGAGTGGCAAAGTGGTTCACTTTGCTTGCAGTTCTGGCCTCTGCTGAGACTGCTTACTAAAGTAGATCATAGCACTTTTTTTGACTAGGGTATTTTTTTGGAAACTGAGCTGAACCACCTGATTCATCTGAGGATGTCCGTAGTACAGTTCTTGTACAGTGATAACTTGTAGTCACAAACCTGGATAGAAATTCAACAAATGCATCCTCAGTTCTAAAATATCAATGTACGTTGTCATCTGCTCCCTGCTCAGGATTTTGAGGAGTTTAGAGTCCAGGCAGTGGGTTTATTCCAGCTAAAATTCCAAGTGCTGAGGTTTTTGATTCCCAAAAGCTAAAGGGACTGACTACCTGTGTTCCCCCAAGGACAGGAAAACAAGGACATGGTGATGCTGCGTGTTTTATAGAGCTTTCGTTGTAACACTTGTGTGTGTGTGTGTCGGGGGGGGGGGGTGTCTTCTAAGCTCGGATCACTTTCAGGTGTGGGATTTGGAGATACTAAAACAAGAATGACAGCTGAGCAAGAAAAAAAAGAAAAGAAATCCTTGGATATCTTCCATCATAAAAAGTCAGATAAACAAGGAAGTTATCTTTGTGATTCTGTCAGGAACAGATGACTGTAGTTTAGTAATCCGTTAGGATTTTGCCARAAAAGGAGGTCTTGCTAATGCAGAAAAATAAAAACTCTTATTTCTTTCCTAATACACTTACAGATCAGCCAAATGCTGGATTAGCCTCAGCAATAGGGACTTGACATGAAAACATTTACATAGGTGAAGTACTTCTTTGTGGGTGAAGATACAGACAGAATCAAAAGGAACCAATACAAGAGCTATCTTTGGAAGTAGGAATATATTTTCTAAAGATAGATTCAGTTGGTTGATTCTGCTCTTCCGAATTTAATTTTGTAATTTAAATGTGCACACAGAAAAGCTCAGCCGGTAACTGTGTCTGAGGTGTGTGTAAATTAAACAACATCAGTGCAGAGAAAGAACTGGAACTTTAAAATAAGTGGTTCCTCATGTAAATGTAAGCTTAACACTTTGTTTTGTCAAAACCTCAGCTTTGTTGAAGGAAAAAAAGGAAGCGTCTCTGTGCCTTATCTTGGAAAAATGTATATGTTATAGGATTGGCTTTTTCTTTTTTTCTCCAACAAGCTGAAGAGCTTTGTTACTTTAAAATGCTATTAAGACATCTGGCAGTTTTTACAAAATGCAGTGTACATGGTGCCATCCTGTAACCACCATTAAAAATCACAGTGAGGACAATCTGGAGCTTAGAAGCAGATGTATCACCACCAGATAATTAAACTGTGGCTAATATGCATTCATGTTAAAATTCAATGGCTCACTGTGTTTTTCACCTCCCAAAATATAGCATCAGCAGCAGACAAAAACATGTTTTGTGAAATATTCTGGTGGCTCAAAGACCGTTAACAAAAAAGGAATATTTAAATTGCTAGTATAAACAATATTACAATTCTGGGGCATCTGAATTTTTCCCCTTTATGTTTGGTTCTTGGATAAGATTCAGAATAAATAACTAAGTAAACTTGGATTTTTTTTAAGTACTGTATTGCCTTACCAGATGTACACAAGCACGTTCTGCTTGAAAGCAAAAATATTTGCCTTGTTTGGTGCATCTTTCTTCACTAAGTGGTTATGTCACAGAAATGCAAACCTATCTGAATTGCAGCAGTTTTCCTACCAGTTAAGGTTAATTCTTTTGTTTAAACAGGTGGTCTGAGCTCTTAGAGTAATTATACCTCTCATATTCCTGCTGCCTCTATACTTTCTGTAAAATATGGGGCAGGATCCTGCAAAGAGCTGTGTCCCCTCAGTTCCCACTGGGGACTCCTTAAGCAAAATATGTGTTGTGTACTTAACCATTTGTCTCATGGAGTTATTACTGCCTAATGGTTCACATGCTCCAGGTGTAGTAATGTAGTTACTGTGGAAACTTCTTGTTTATTAAAACTGCAGTGTAAGTAAGTGTAGTGAATGTGCATGAGTGAGTATTGTGCCATATGAAATACTACAGCTATCAGCTTTGAATGGAGACAAACTCCAGAGCAATCCACATTTCCTTGTGCTGCTGCAGTGACAGCGTTTTCCTAATTGAAGACTCATCARCTTTGGCTTTTCTCACCACACTGGGCTTGCACACTCCTAAGCTTTCTTTTTTGGGGGTAAGCACCAATATCCTCTCCTCTAGCATATTTCTTGGACATAGACACTCAGATGTGTTTTCCCAGAATTACAGTCAGGCAGTCTTGCTATTCAGTGCTTTAGCATCAGGGCTGGCCTCTCTTAGTCTTCGTTCCTGAAGTTGAGCCTTTCCCTATGTTCTGCCTTGCAGGTACTTTGGTGTATTGCTCACTTTCTTAAAAATATGGAAAAGATGAAGCATAAAACATGCAAGCTTTTCAGAGATTTCTGACATCATCATTTAGGCAAGCAAATCTCAGTTAAAAGCACTGAAAGTTCATGTGCCGTTCTCTGTCTCAGATTTCTCACCTTACAAGTGTGCTTTGGGATTCAGCGCTCTGGGAACTCTAGAGTCCTTGACCTGCATTTGGTGTTTGCTCCCAGTCAAGGAATCCGTTCTGCATGTTTCTTTTCAGCTTTGGCAAATTGCATAATAAAAAAAGACTTCCTCCATGAATGATGTTTCCTTTTTCTAGTCACAAGTGTCTGAAATCTTTTTTTTAGACCTCAGATGCATCCCATTCCCTTCTTCCTTTACTTTCCTGTTTAGGAACTTTTCAATGAAAACTGTAAACATTTGCACCTACTTTGGAGAGAAAGGGAGGAGAAAGTGGTAAACTGGTATGTCTTCTTGTTTGGCAGTAATTGTGTTCTCCTTTGTACCTTTCCTGATTGGAAGAGTTATATTAACATTTTAAAGGATGGGATCTGTGAGTTCTGCGGAGACTTTCAAGGATGACAGCTTTCTCTAAGTTCCAGGAGTTTGGGACAAAATCAGAAATAGACTATTTTTTAGAAATTTCCTGAAACTAGGGGGGAAATAAATGTAGAAGGTGATGTGTTGTATATTAAAAAAAAAAAAAGGAAAAACAAGTCATTTTCTAAAAATCATTAACCCATAAACATTCTGTACACATCCTTGTGTAACTGTCTTGAAGCTCTTCTCAGCAGCCGTATTCCCCAGTTTACAGTAGATGAGAATGAAGGCTAAAGTTGATTCTTTCAGTACATTGCATTTCTAATATCTGACTTTAAATACAAATGCTGTCAAACAGAGTCTTTAAACTCTGAATGTTGCTGAGTGTAAAGTGGCAGCTTATTTTAGGTCTGTAGTAGTTCACAGTAGGTAAGCCTATTAGTGCTATGAAATTACGTTATCACACTGCTCAATAAGCATATTTATTATTCATCTATACAAAACCCTAAGGACTGAATTTTCTTCAGTGTTTCATTCCAAAACAGTCTGTCATAATTAGTGATCCAAAATGACACTGAGGACTGGAGTATTTTCTTTTATAATGACAATTTAATGTTTGTATGTACTGTGGAGCTACTTTATCTGTGATATACACACATTACAGTATTTCGCTGGCCATATTGCAGAAAGTGTATTTTATGAAAGTGGCTGTTGCACAGTGCTATTCACAGAAGTAGGGCACTCCCACCGACTTTCCTTAATTCTGCTCATGCAGTTGCTACAAAGCATAGGATTCTCTGTGTATGGTTTAGGCATTTATGTACCAAATATATCAGCATGACCAGAGTACCTGTTACAGCACACTCAGCACTGTGTTATCCAAGTCTCTGTCTAGCCCCCTGTATTTCCAAGCCCTAATGTTCTGTATACCTTTTCTTGCCATACTTTTGCTTCTTAGCAAAGTTGCTGACTTTTTGTTGTGCATGCTACGTTCAGAAGAGTTCAGAAGAGTGTATTCAGTTTCTCCCCTTTACCTGGATGGGTTGACTCTTTGGAAAACCTGCTTCTTGCCTGTTTGGCCTTCTGAAGAGTTTGATCTGCTCGGTGGAGATAGAAGTTTTATATGTAAATGAAGAGGAAAAGGCAACATGCTGAAATATGTTAGCAGGCGGCAAGTAGGAAGAGAGGAGAGGTGTGAGCCTTGAGACTGCCAAGACACTGAAAGCATGAAAGATCACCCACGGTCAGAGAGTTACCTCTGCAGAGAAGTCTACAGATCTGCTTCTTGCTTGGATGTGCATCATATCAAACCCTCATCTGGCTGTTGAAGCCCCAAATCAGTCACTGCTAACTTTTCTGACCCACTGTCTGTCATCTTTATACAATTATCTTTCTTTGCACCAGGAGAGGGATGTCTCTTTTCCCTTTCCACGGGATGCCCCCATGCCATCTGCTGTTTTGTCCTGTATACTTTTAACATGGCATTTTTCTGCTTCAGGCTTTTCTGTAGGCCAAGAGGCTTACAGGGTATGAGAGAAGTGAAACGGTATGACTCTCCTGAAACACCACATGATCTTGCCCACTTGTCTTTCCAATGTTTTTCTTTCTCTGTTTAGGACTCTTATTTGCTATGTCAAGCTATATTAAGTGTGTGCTATTTGGAGCAAAGGCCATGTCTGTTATGTGCATGTTGTCTGTAAG
>NW_020449418.1:10317342-10408134 GCF_003343035.1 Apteryx rowi | reverse complement strand
AAAAAAAAAAAAAAAAAAAAAGAAGAGAAAAGCACCTCTGTTACTGTGAAATAATCAACATTTAAAAAGAAGAATCCCTTGCTGTCACAGATTGCTGTGTACAAATATATGTAAGTGTATATGCTTAGAGTATTTTATGTGTTAATCATAGCTGGATTAGATTTGATTCTCTGCTCTTTCACTGAAGAGCATGTCTTCAGGGAGAGGCATAGAATAAACTAATAAGAGCATTAAAGGATTATTATGAGATTCCTGCTTCTGATAGGTTGAACAAAGTTGTACCAACATACAGTGTATATGATTCTAATAAAACTACATAATTTACCATTATTTAGCACTTTCAGAAAAATTCTGGACTATTAACCGGTTTGCTTTCCTTCACACCTTCATATTTGGGTAGTGAAAGCCGGACAAATGGCAGCTATAATTTTTCTTGCTTTTTTGAAAGGTTCATGTAGCAATGGCTGTAGAAGATTCTTTGGCTCAAAGGAACAGACAGAACAACATTTGCAAAACACAGGCAGAAGCAGACTGTGCAATAATTCTAACTTCTCAGCTTCGTGTTTTCCTTCATTTCTTTTCCCATTCCTATGTAAGCAAACATAATCACTAAAAATAAGAGAAGTGTCTCCAAAATCCTTATTTTTTTCAGTACTGAGTTGAGTTCTGGAGATCTGGGATAACTTAGGTAATCAAGGAGCCAAATGTAGTTTTTCAGTGTTCATAAGCAAAAAAAAAAAAAAAAAAAAAAAAGCTGCTGCTGCAGCACTTAGCACAAACAGAAATTTAGCAAAGCACTGTACAGTCATAGGTGAATTTTTGGTTTGCTGTTGTGTTTAATTAGGATTTGACACATTTATTTATTATTGCATTACAAGATTATTTTGAAAATTACTATTCATATTCATTCATATTCATATTCATTCATCTTATCAATGTGTACAAATATCTTAAGGGAGGGTATCAAGAGGATGGGACCAGACTCTTTTCAGTGGTGCCTAGCGACAGGATGCGAGGCAACGGGCACAAACTGAAGCACAGAAAGCTCTGTCTGAATATGAGAAAAAACTTCTTCACTGTGAGGGTGACAGAGCACTGGAACAGGTTGCCCAGAGAGGTTGTGGAGTCTCCTTCTCTGGAGATATTCAACACCCTCCTGGACGCGATCCTGTGCAACRTGCTGTAGGTGACCCTGCTTGAGCAGGGGATTGGACTAGATGATCTCCAGAGGTCCCTTCCAACCTCAACCATTCTGTGATTCTGTGATTTAATATTACATTAAACAGACTTTATTTAATATGAAAAATATTCATAATAAAATGTGTTGTATATAGTGTATCTCACATGGGAAATGAGATAATTCTTCTTAATGATATCCAGTTCTCATACAGTTGCAATAGAGTGTGGACATCATCCAACAAGAGAGGTATTAGGTAAACAACCTATAAATAACATCGTTGCTGGCTCTTAAAAGTAAACAGTATTCTGGCACATTTCTCTTCTTGTCAGCATTCACCTAACATACATTTTATAATTGTAGTACAAGAAAATAGGAATTAATCTCTTTTATGGGCAAATTTTTTATATGGTGCTAGAAGCTAAGATTACTGGCAGTATATGTGGGTATGACTGCGGTGGCTTCAGTGATTTTTATTTTCAGTTAAGATTCAGCAATGTGCCTGTGAGATAAACCTGACAACTGTTCAGGTGCAACAAGACAAAACAACCTGATTTTAAATATATAGGTGTGTTTGTGTGTGTTTTTATATATATATTTGTATATGTGTATATGACAAACATATTAATAAACAGGACTTTTTCTACATAATAAGGGACCATGAAAATGCATATATTTATATGTGATCCTTGGCTGTAATAAGGTAACCATTTCTTCCCTCTTCTGTTGCAAATTTTCTTGCAGGGAAGACAGCTATGTTTATAAATAGATTGTTTATATATATAAATGTGTTTAATGTGTAAAGCCATCTGCAGCTCATCAACTTTAGTTAATCATCTGCATTTCTTTTTAAAAAAGAACATTACCCCTCCTGTGATGACTCTCTCAGGAAAACAATTTTTAAATAATCAAGAAAGCTAAAGGAATCACTTTCTTACAATGTTTTCATATTCCAATGCTATGATGGCAGTGTCTCTTTTACATGTTTAGGCCTTGTCTTTTATCAATAAAATGATTCTAGATAGACTAAGAGTGTTACCCCATCTCCTGTTTGGCTGTTTCTGCTTTCGTTTGCCATATAAAAATAAACAATAGAAAGAAAAATCCCTGGAGTGGGTTTGCCTTTGTGGGCAGAAAATGGTTCCCTAGAGATTATTTCAGTAATTATTTTTAAATGAGGGGAGAGTTATTAAATAGACAAACACTGTTATTATTATTATTATTATTATTATTATTATTATTCATCTTACAAATGGGATGAGCCATAGAAGGGATAGAGAAGGGAAGCCGCATCTGGAACGTGTGCAGTGGTAGTTTCTCTGGGCACTGACTCATCAATTGATTGAAAGTTGATTTAAATACGCACACGATAGAAAATAAAAGTTCTGAGAGAGGGCTTGGGACTTAATTATGCTGCAAGCAGAGATAATAAACACCCAAAAAGTATCATTAGGGAAAATGCATTCTCTTGTTCCATTGAGTTTTTCCCTCATACAAATCTTATGTTGACTTTGCTTAGAAAGTGATGGTAAAAATGCCATTATGAACGTTTCTAGTCATATTGCAGTGATTTACATTAAAACATGCTCTAATTGCAATTAGGAAGATGATGTTTTTCTATCTGCTGGGAAACTCAAGCAAGAAATGTCAACAGCTGTGCAAGGTCCCAAGACGCCATAAAGGGTTGAGACCCAAACTGGTGTCTTTCCTTCTCATGTGTCACTTCTGCTAAGAAATGTTACAGACAAGATTTCTTGCTGTTTAGACTTTGCATTTGTTTACCAAAGTTGTGGACATTGTCCTTCGGATCCACCTGTGTGGGTTATTACCCTGGGTGTACAGTCACTGCCTTTTTGGACATTACCTGTCCTCAGACCTGCTGCCTTAGGTACTACCTGAGTACTTTTAGGCCATTTTCACTGATATTGGTCAGTGAGCCCTCACTCAAGGTAGGTAGCTAGTAGGTCACTGCTAGTAAATGGAGAATGTCAGGTTTGGCAGGAAGAAAATGATGAGCAGTTTTGGGACAGCAAGAAAAAGTTACCTTCTTTCAGTGACTCAGCAGGATCTGGTAGAGCTCACAGTTTATTCCCCCCTCAATTATCATTCTCTACAGTGCACGCAAAAATATACACCTGGCTACCTTTGTACTGCAAAGCCAATACAACTAAGACAGAAAAATGTGGTGATTTTTAAATTGGAGAGGTATTTTGAACATATATACAGAGCTGTCAAGTAAAGATGTCATCGTACTTTTCAGAGCAGACCCATGCACTCTAAAATGACTGTGGCAAAATTAGAAGAATTTTAAAGACCTGGTCACCTAATTTCAGTCCTGCAGAAAGAGGGCAGTCACTTCTCCTTTAACTCTGAGCTGTGAAGCAAAATCTTCATATGGGTAAGAACTGCAACATCTGCCACATACATTCAAAAGTCAAGGAAGATATTCTAGCAGTGTTTTGCAAGCAGCAGCCAGAAGTCTACAGGATCCACTCCACTGGCTGTGTCATATAGGAAGGCAGCTCCTAGGATTCATGCTACCTCTTAAATCTTCCTCAGGTCACCACTGTCCCACTTGAGTTGTATCTCATGGCTTGGCATGAAAGCTGCCCACAAACTGCTCACCAGCCACAGGCACTCCTGAGAGCCAGAGATTGGCCGACCTTGGGCCATTTGAGAGCACAGAGTTCAGAGCTGGCAATTTCACTGGATTTGTTGAGTTTCTAGGGTGATAGAGCATTCTGCTAATATCTTCAGGACATTTCTTTTTTCATATTTTTCATATTTAATTCTATTTGAAAACTTCCCCACATACACACCTCCAAGATTCTGTTACCTTGGGAAAATCTTTCCTACTTAGTTTTTTTCCTAATAGCTGTGAAAGATTCCATGAAGTGGCTTCTTTCTCTATCATTGCTCCCTGCCATGAGTAAGGGAAAATCCTGGCTTCAAGTGAACACACAGTCACCTATTAATCAGAGAATGGTTGGATTATCAGATGAACCAGTGTTTACTGTGCAGTAATTTTTTTTCCATTTGTTGTAGTCACTTACATCCATTGGTAAATCCCATTATGAAACGGTAAGTCTTATCCTGAATTCAGATGGAAGGCAATGTTGTTTTTCAAGATAACAAGGAAAACCTGACCATGTAGAATTGTACTAAATCTTTGAATAAACATAAGTTGTCAGGTTTTGAGGGTTGGAGATGTCATACTTGTTTATAAAGTAAATAATTATGCAGGCAGTGTTTAAACATTGAGTAATTCAGTAAGATCTGAGAAGCAGCCATATACTTCTATTGATTGTGTTCTCCTGCTGTCAGAGTGGTTCTTCATTGTGCATTCTTTCCTGCAGAATTAAATTGCATCATGTTACCTTATAGAAGTAAATGAAATTAAGAGTAGCAAAGTTGCTGAGCTAGTGGTAGAGCTTTCTCCATAAGAACTTCCTGTGATTAATGAAAATATTGTGACACTGACCTCTGTGCTGGCTTCCAGCCATCTACCAGAAGATGGCCCACTGTGTATGAACTACAAACAGACTTGGTGAAGAAGGAACACATTAGACAGTCACTTAGCTCTTTAATGTTTGGAGAGAATCCACAGTGACGCTTGCTGCTGAAGTGCTTCTTTGGTCTTAACTTCCACGGGGACATTTGAAGAATGCTATTTTGATTCAGAGGGTTAATGAATGTCAGTATGTAAATACTCTTGCAGTCTTTCTGCTGATGCAGTCAATGTTTATAGATACGAATTTTTCAGCAGCTATAAACGGAACATGTATTTGTTTCGTCTAAAGTGCGTGGGAAATATCAAAGGGCTTGATCGTAATGTTAGAAACTCAAGGCTAACAGTTTAAAAAATTCTGAAGTTTCAAAGCTCAACTTAAAATGCCATGGAATAAGTTCTGGAACTAAGACAATAGAGCCACATAAGCTGCAGCAGACTACTAAAGACAGAAATGGCACTGCATTAATGGCTGTGCACTCACTGAAATGTGTCCGTGCCTGTGGTTTATTAAGAAAGCAACTCAACACATGCATGTATGATTTTATAGTGCTCAAATCAAGGGGTAGAGTAGGTAATATCACCTCTTGGCACAGGGACAGAAAACAACAGCTTGTGTCTTTCTCCTACAAAGATATCTGCCCAGCTGAATATGTTTGTCTGAGAAGTCACATACTCGACCTTCTCTCTCTCTCCAGTTAGGGCAGAAAAAATCTGCAATTCAGGCTTCAGCATTTATTTTTTTAATGTCTGTGGGCCTCCTATTAAATTTGTTCCACTGTATGGGAAAGGATTAAAGATTCTTTAGGGTCCAAAACACAGTACACAAAAATTAAGTATTACGGCACAGTTTGTGATATATAGCTTGCCATATAACCCAGAAGGAATGAGTTCTGCTTGATAAGTAACATTTGTTGACTGCTTACTATTTCTATCAGTAAAATATAACACAAAGTTGTGTGTGACCTATTTCTTAAATTTTCTATGTGCAACATGCTTCATAAGTAATTCCAAAAATTATCAGAGTTGTTCATGTACTGTTGCTGACTTAGATCTGAGTGCTAAGAGAATGGAATGTTTGCTGGCAAGGAGAACTACTGTTCCTTTAAGAATGGCTTATAACTCCTCCCTTGTAATGAATATTTCAAGATTAAAATTGGTATGTTACAGGTTTGAGACAAGCATGTTTATCAAGATGAAAAAGTTTATTTCCTTAAAGGCAATATTACACACATTTTATGCAAATGTTGGCATAGATGAGTAATTTTAATTTAAGAGCTGCCAGGATTATTTTCCCTCAAAAATGGTAAATAAAAAATGCTGGAAAAATCCCTTTCCCTAATTTCTTACTACTTTGAGAGATTTAACCAAGGAACTTGCAGTCAAGCTTGGCTTGTGCAGTATTAAATTCTGCTAAATATATTGTGCTTAGTATAATTAAATGCCTGCCTTTTCTGTTCTACTTCTGTAATTAAATATATGAACTTTTTATTAGTGTAAAGGACACAGAGCTACTGTGTACTAGGCCTTGAGAGGAAGTAGGGGAGAAAAAGGGCATAATAGGCCATTTATTTAGATATTAAAGGTTAGACTCCAAAATTCATRTTTTTAAAATAAATTTTGTCTTCTCCTGCTTACATCAGCCTACTCGCATTAAACTTTTCCCTTCCACATCTCAATTGTTATGTAAAGAGCCTGTGTGTGGCTGCTACCTCCTACCACACATCTGACTACAATTCACTGATGTTATGACAGAGACTAAAAGGTACTAAAGAACAATAGGAAACAAAACAACATAAATGTTGCTTGTTAGGTTCCATTTCCTCATCTTACTAAAAAGCACAAAGTGTGAATACCATCTCCTGAACAAGAAATGAGTATGTGTAAAATGCTACTGCTGAACTAACTGTATAATAACTCTTCTGACCATTTGTGAGGCAAATTAAATTGTGAATACTAAAGAGACTGGAAAACAATACACTGCCATGCAGTTTATATATTGGTTCTCCACCCAAAAAGTGTAATCAGAAATATCTGCTGATTATATCCATCTTTTCATTCTTCTAAACATACAGGCTGTTAGCTTTTCCTCTGTAGTAACTTCCAATGTTAACTTTTACTGTCTGCTTTTGAACAGTACCCCTCAGTATCATTTCAAGATTTTATATAAGCAGCTATTTTATGTATTAGTTACTTTTCCTAAGGTCTAGGGTGATAAAGATGAGCTGTACTACTTAGAAAATATGTTTATAGAAAGAAAAATGCCCTTTTGAGGAAGCTTAATATATGGGCTATTGAGTTCTTGGTTTGTTTTTAATCTTCCCCTGTGAAGTTGCAATTATAACCTGTTTACTTTCCAGTTTTGTTTTTCTGACATTTTAATTTCATTTCAGGTTACTATTGGCCAACTGTACTCCACAGAGAAACTGGTTATTGAGAGTCCAGGAAACACATAGCTATGAGAAGACACTGTTCCTGAAGCAACACTGGACCATCTTCAGCATCCTACAGTGCCACATACAGATGCATAAACTCACTGCATATGTCAGAGCTTTTCTGTTCAGCAGAAGAAACGTCTGAGGGACTCAGTTTTTGGCAACCAAAGTACTCTATTTTCTAATAGTTCACACGTTCTAAAATGCTGTGATTTACAATAGCATGTAGGGTAATCCTGAAATCTGTTTGCTTCTATGTCCCATGTGATGAAATAGCTCCTGCCCTAATTTGAAAATAAAACTTCATTTACCAACTGCGTGTAACCAGGTACATTCTTCTGCAGCTGACCTTCTCTCTCACTGAGCACAAAAGAGGTGTTAGGTTTAAAACCTCTCACCCAGTTACTAAAAAAGTAACTTATTACTGATCCTGTTTGATTTAAACATACCCAGTCCTAGGGCATCTGAATTAAATGACTTGATACATAACACACTTGATTGCAGGTTTGTTTTAAATATTAAAACCATGTGAGATGAGTATCTCTCATCTCCAGAACCTTGATACTTAAAAGATCAGAAGCTACATTGTGTGGTTTCTTTTAAAGAACATTCCTTGACATTTCAGGAGGTGACATAAAAATTTCACTAGTTCTTGCTTTAGTTTCCAAGAGTTAATAGCCAGTCTCATCCTATTTTTAACAATGAATAGGTCATTAGCACAGTATAAGACTTGTATCACTGAAGCTTGAGAGATTTAAAATATTTTTGCCACCAAGTCCTTTTCTAAACTTGTTGAAGTGCAGTTATTAGCAGAACGTAACAAGTCACTTTATGCGAGACTTCCCTTTTTCACAAAGCTCCTGAATTTTGCAGGAGAAAAAATTTCTAACTGTGAAAATAACCCAAGTGCTGTGAACTTGAATTAATTGGAAACACGCTTTACCCAGCAGACATGAAACACTCAATATAGCTCTTTAGTTGCTATGTTTTTTAATCTGTAGAATAAACAACACTTTTAAGACAATGTGTTTTTAAAAAAAGGCAAAATTTTAATCAGGTTTTACTCAAGTCAGTGCTATGTTTGCATGTGTTTTCTGTTACAAATTTGCAGAAAAAAAACAGTGTAAGGCTTCTCTAACAGTGTACAGCAAGAGAGTTTTGAGTTTTTTGGTTTTTGGTTTTTTTTTAAGAGACAAAACCCAAAACTAGTACCATGACATGGTGGCATTTAAAAACATCCCTTTCTTCTTGTTTCCCAAAATTGATCTTCATTTAGTCCTTCTGCTTTTTGTTTGCACTGTGTGATAACATTATTAAAGCAGAGGATAGAAGTGTCTACCTTAGGACTAGAAATTTGTTCTTCTAGTATTTAAAGTGTTTTATATAATTTTGTACAGTTATCTTGAAATGTTAATGCATTCCATTAACAATATGAAGAGTGTGCAGAATAAGGTATTGCAACTACCTGAGACTACAAACCAGACTCCATTCTTGCTTTCAAATAAAAAGAAAATACAGTAATAGTTCTCCTTGTATTAGGTATATAAATATTGCAATGTAAATTATTTTAGTAACTATCTTATTAAAATGGAATTTAATTATTTTAATCGGTAAAATATATGAGATTCTGGTTTAAAAAGCCCCACATTCAAACTAGACAATTAAGTGCACTTAAGTTTATGGTGAAAGCATGGAGGAAGAAAGGTATGTTATTTAGTGGAAATTAATTATTATTTTCAGTGGAATCAAAGAAATGTAATAACATCTTACATTTTTAGAGAACACAGTCATGGAAGGCCTGCCAGTTTTACACTCTGAGGAACTCAGTCTCCATAGAACAGTACATACAAATTCCTTGTTTGAACAGCTTAATTACTGGAACGAGCACTGCATACCAATTCAGGATCTGAGAATGTATGCTAGGAAACAAAATAAACATCCTTATAAGTAGCGCTAACTCTAATTTATAAAGAGGGACAACTCTATCAGTAACATTTTTACTGTTTAAGTTTTTACCATATTTACAACAAAAATTAAGGGTTTGTTTTCAAACAGAGTCCCTTTTAAATACATAACCATTTCTTCCAAAATACCAGTCCCTTTTCTGTCAAGTTCTCTGTAGCTTAGTTTCCACCAAGAACACAACTGTAGATGTTATATACTGTAATGTAGGTGTGTAATAATATGAATGTGAACAGTTTCTTTTTTATCCCCTAAAAAGTATGAGGGACATTACTTCTCCAATAATCCCCCAAAATACTACTGTTAAGTTCTTACAGTACTGCTGCACTCCTAATATTAGTGCCATCTGCGTCTACTTTCTGTCTCATGGTTACTACTCAGATTCCCTTGGCTGTTTATACCTGGAAAGGAGCATTAGTAGCTTTCAGGATATATGCTCCTGAGAGGATCCATCAAGAAAAATACAAATAGAATTCAGGGTCTGTAATTAATTTCCCTCTCTCCCCAGTCTAGTGCAGAGTAGGTTAAGACGGCTCACCTTCTTAGTCAAGGATTAAATTCTCATTCCAAATTAACCATCAGCCTACCATCCAGTACTTGTATATTACTTATTAGAAGGAACTTATGAAAACTTCAGCTGTTAAGGACCAAAAGCCTGTGTAATACTATCTAACCTGTAACCAAAAGTGCAAAGCTATGGCATTAGAGTGGTTAATACTCAAACCCCACATAACCAGTGCATTTTAGATGTCCATTCCAACAGTGTCTTCGACAAGCCAACACATTTCCTTTCTTCACCAACACAAATTAAGTGCACCCTCCATTAGTGTTAGTGCAGATCTGTTGTATTTGACTGCAGATACCTAGGAATATTATTTTTTCCTTGTCTAATGTCCATTTTATGGTTTTTTTTTTATTATAACATACCCAGTTCTGTATAAAAAGCATAGTTTATCAAATGCTTTATAAATGAAATCCTTCAGGCTATGGAAGGAAAATACTTAGAAACCATATCGGCCTTAGGAAGTCCAGGGCAGAAATAGCTGGAGGGTGGGATGACATTAGTATCATGTTCATATTCATGTGTCTTATTCTTATTCTTTGCTAGGCATCTGCTTATCATCATTGATGGAGACAGCGTACTGGAAAGATCGCACTTTGGTCTAACTTAATAGTTCCTGTGTTCTTACTGTGCTTCACCAGTTCAGTTTACATTGCATTAAGTCTTCCTCTTGGCACTCTGTCAGTAACTTCATGGGATTTTTCTCAAAGCAGTGTAAACAACAAGAATAGGTAAAACACAAAAGAATGATCCCATCATTTATGTACAATGTCCCCTATTATAAAAGGTATATCTCTTTATAATAGAAGGGATCTCAATAAATATTTTTACTAAGACTGCAATAAGTCTTATGAAAACATGCTTGCTTTGTAATATTGCACTAAAAATGTCTGTCTCTGAGCTTAGAATTTTAGCGAAGTATTTACTTTAGCAATATGCACCCAAATTTGACTGTTTACATAAACCAAAGTTCATTATGAATTTTACAGTATAGACTTGGAAAAAGCTCTCTGAAAGAAAAAAAGAACAATTCACTTAAAATGAGTAACTGTTTAAAGGATAAGCACTTCTATTGTGTTATGACTTCTGACTGGATTTTACCACAATCAAAAGCTAAATTTCAAAAGGCATAGATGTATCAGAAACAGCTGTCTTGAAGTAAAGCAACCCAGGAGAGTAGCATGTGACCATTTTACATACAATATTGAAATAGGCCAGCAAGGATTTCACTACTTACATTTCTCAAAAGGTATTTCTGTATAAAACTTCCTCAAGTTTCCAAGCATTAAAAGCATTACTTTTATGTTCTAGCATCAACAGGAAAGAATAATTTTATGAAAAACCACCAGCTCCTTAACTTAATTCCTGTAATGCAATGTAAAAGTATCTCTAGATATCCAGCAAAGACCACATATACATAACTATGCCCTAAATGTTTTCCTGTGCTTTCCATAAGGATCTACAGTGAAATCTTGGCATTATTGAAGTCAGCAGTATAATGTTTGCTTCATCCACTGGTTCTTAACACTGGCAAAATTATTTCATATGCTTAGGAATGTTTTGCCTCATGCCCTTTACAAAAAAAGAATGAAGGTGTGAAGTCCTTTTACTGAGAGTTTACATTCTTACTTTTTTCAGTATTTTAGAATGTAAATACTGCATGAGCCCTGACTGTGGAAGCAAAAAAAAAAAAAGAGAGAGAGATAAACCAATATTCTTTCAACACTGTTTTCCACTGTTATAAGAGGAAAAAAAACAGGACTGTCAAACCTGTTTCACACACACATGCATTTTCAAAGAATTCTGCCGTTTACACAGAGAATTAAATGCCATCAGTATGTTGTAAGAGATGCTTTTTTTCTAAACTACTTACCCTTTTTACTGTTAAGCCTTTTAAATACTGAAGCTTTACAAGGGGGGATGGGATGTTTGGAGTAAGAGAACTATGGAGACCTGTGACGAATGTACAGGCTTTCTATTGAAGGAGTGCACTGCATAAATATTTATACCAGTCTTTGGAAATATGCTAACCCAAGGCAAGTAATGTTGTCTCTCTCAAAAAAAAAAAAAAAATTAAGATGATTTAGTTAGTACCAGGCACTGACAGCAGATTTTAAAACGTGACAGGTGAACATGGACCACAGTGCCATGTTATCAAAACCCAGCAACAAAAGTCTCTGAACAGAACAGACAATTAAACCTAGATCATTTCCCCTACCTTCAGGCAATACTTTGGGCTAGATCCAGATCCCAGGGAAGTCAATGGGAGCAGAAGCCAGCCTTTTCAAGCTCTGACTGAAAGCCCAGGCTTTAAATAAAGCAGGAGTAGTTTGCATGCAAGTTTGTAGTTCTTGATGACACCAAATTAAATTTAAGTTCACAGTCCTTTTCTGAAATCACATTCTCTCGATCAAATTAAAAAAAAAAAATTTAAATATAAGCTGCAAAAAATTGCTTAAGCAAAATTTAATTTTGGTCTCCTTCACAGTTACCAAATATAGAGATTCAAATATATTTAACTTTGTTTTTATAGGCACCTATACAATCCTTGGTTGCTGTTTCTTCCTTAAGCCGTTAGAAACTTTAGTCCAGAGAAATAAGAGAAATCTGCATAAACTGAAAATCTGCAGAGCTGGAGTTTTTCCAAGAGTGCTAACAAATCTTTATCATTTCTTATTTCTTAAGTTTGGGAGGTGGGAGAGTGGGGGGCTGTGAGCACATACACCAAAAGACATGCACTGAATCTTTACAAAATATTAAATTAGCAATAATGCAATCAAACAAAAAGAGTGTTCCAGTTAACATTTTACTCTTTTGGGCCTTCTGATTTTATGGATTTATAAATATTTCATTTGTAATATTTTTTTGAAAATAAAGTTATATCCAGTTAATCTAAACCTAATACCAAGAGCAGCAGTCCCATGTTCTGTTTATGCTGAGTTGCTAGCATTCAGTACACACATGTTCCAACTCTGATTTTGACACTGATGTCCCATGTAATCTTTGGTAAGGGTCTGCATTTCTACAGCTCCCAGTTACCACATCTGTAAGAATATAGAGAATTGTGTGTAGGCAATCTTTGAAAACTGCTTTGGAAATCTATTCTTATAGAAAATCTGCAAATACAAAAATTGCTCTATTAAAAAGTGAGTATGGTTGATTCTTATATGAGAAATGATCTTATTTTTCTTTCACAAAAAAAGTGATTCTTAGTAATAAAAAAAAGCATTTTCCATGTTATCAAAGCACAAAAATGTTGTGCTTTAATTATGACAATTTGCAGGGTTTTAAATCCACACCAGTTTTTTGAAGCACTCGGAAATGTTTTGCTGTTTAGTTTCAGCAAATGCTTCTTGTCTTTTGCATTTCAGATCACAGGGCTGAAGAAATCACACAGACATTACATTTTCTGGATGGGGATGTTTTACATCCATGGTCCATAGTTTATGGCATACTAGAGGATGTTTCTAGCCCTCTATAAATAAGCTGGGCTAGCCATGATTCTCTGATGCACTCTCCCTGCCCACTACACAGACATCAGAATATGACTGGTGCTTTAAATGCTGTTTAAGGAGAGATCCTTCCCCCCAACCCCCATCTTTTTGTGCAATTTCCTTCTTTTCTGCAACACGTAATAAACAAAACATGGGGTAACAAATGGGCTGCAGTAGTCCAAAATACTGCATAGTAAATTGAGACTCTTAATGCCTTTAGTGTCGCTTATCAGTTGTAAGAGCACACCATTGCATTGCTATATCTGTCCGAGGAAAACGTTAACTCATACCAGATTATTCCATGTAATATCCTGTAGTATTACATTGTAATGCATGATAGTTTTTAAACAAACTTGTGTATGGAAGTAGCAGAGTTCTCTATTGTCCCTGAAAACAATGGGACACTTTCATGCCTTTGGAGACTTTACAAGTAACTTGGAAAGCAACAGCAAATATTACTTCTGTTTACATGCATACAGCTTCTACTTTGGCCATATCTTCATGCTATAATCTATGGGTTATGTGTGTGGAGTTTTTTAAGCAGGAGGGAGAGGAAGAGGGAGCAGAGCAGTCTGTGTTTTAGAAGCAGTGCATATATGAGTAATACTGGAGGAGCTTTAACTTGAAGCTCTCTCTGCTTCTCATATTTTCCCTAGTAAGTCCCCTGCTTCTGTCTCTGATTTTGTGCCAGCTCTCTGAAGAGACAGGTTATCTAAAGACTTATTTTCAAGCAGGGGAAATTTCACAGAGATGCAAATTATTCTAAGGTGCTCATAATGGGCTTTAAAATGTTTTAGGGAAAATGAAGACCTGAGAAAACACACAGTATGCTCTGTTTTTAAAAGGAGGATAATCTTTCAAGGTCTTTCTGAAGAATATGCATCCAAAGGTCAAAACTTCTGCTGCATTATGATAATGTCTTATTATCTATTTATTTTTTCCACTCACAAAACTAACCTGAATTTTGAGATACTGTATCAGAATAATGCAAGCAGGTTCAAGCTGCAGAAAAAACATTACAATTCTGCTGAATCCAACTTATTGTCCACATGTGCTAATAAAGCTATCACAAAGCTACACACAAAGCTATCTGCACAAGATGCCTGCTACAAGAGCATACTAGGCCATAACGTACTTCTGGCACAAGTTGCCTTGTGGCTCTGACATGACCACAAGCAGTTTCAGTTACAGCCCTCAACGCTGCTTATGGACTTGCAACATTCATCACTGTAGTGAGACACACTAACAGTTTGCCCTCCTTCTGCACTCCACATATGAAGAGTTGCACTCCTCATGTTGGAGTAGTGACACAACCAGGTTGTGAAATTAAAAAGTATCCAGTTGCATTTTGCCATATAGAAGATACAGAAGAAGATTTGTATCAGTGTGCTTTTTAAAGCTTTTTTAACTTTTTATTCTTGCAAACCCATTTTCATTGGTACTTTTCAATTGATTTTTGGACTTGGGACTTGGGAGTATTTAACCTCTTGGTGTGTAATGCAAGAACAGATGGGAGGACTGTAAATAATCAGTTATGTGTCCAACTGTGTGCACACAAACTCCTCTCCCAATAACACAGAAATACTGAAAAAGTTACCTTCCTCTTGCCACTAAAACATGTAATGCCACAGGCTCAGACATTACACTCTCAAGAATATGTGTTATAAAAGATGCAGCAAAATAAGCTTGTAACAGAACTTTCCAAATAAGCTAAATTATAAATTCTTAAGAAGTGTGGTGCAAAATGTAACATAAGGAGAGTTGAACTAAAGCATTTGTTTTCATTCATTAGTGGGGGCATCCTCTGCATATCACATTGTCATTCCTCAGTGAGGTCATCCCACTCAGTCACCTCTCCCCAAATAATATGAAAACACAGAAATCTGTGGGCACAATTATGATGGCTATTTACTATGTGATACATGCACCATTTTTACTTTACAGTACTTTGCTCTTTACTCAAAGGTGTTACCAAAGTTCTAATAAATTCAGCTTCAACAAATACATGAACTCCTCTTCTGCCATAGATTTAGGCTTGCCAGTTGTGCAAAAAGAAGCAAACAGTCTATTTTTAGCAAAACATTTCTCACACAGAGGGGACAGAAATACAAAGTTTAAATCACTAGATATTCAGTGTGTGTGTGTGACATTTTCCCTCCCATGTGTGTGTTGGGCAAGGCTGGCAGAAATCGCGGTTAGCTGCGATTAGCCAGACACATACAGGTATGCCACAGGACTGCATAAGGCGGGAACAGCACCAAAGGGCGCTAAATGACAAAAACCCAGACTTCCCGTTGTTCGGAGCCATCACAAGCACAGCAAAGACGGGACAGGGACGCTCAAGTGAAAAAGAAAATGCTCAGAATAGTGAATCATATTGTTACAGATTGCATTAGACTGAAAAAAAAAAAAGGACACATTTCTGTCATATTACTGTCTTTGAAATAGATGTGAGAACAGGAAAATCCTAACTTAAATCTGTAGCGAATACTGCGTGCAGTTTTACCTCAAGTGCTTTGTGCTGATCACTGACTAATCAGGTAAGTGAAGTCAAACACAACTCAAGACCTCAAAAATTCACTTCAAGGGGAAAAAAACCCACACTACTTAGTCTCCTTGTTCTCTCCAGAAAAAAAAAAAAATTCGCAAGCCACAGCAATACGAGCCAATACACACCCCTGTCGCGCTGGCCAAACCTAAGTGCCCATTTAAAAAAAAAGGAAGAAAAAGACGACGACGAGAAACTTGGCTATTATCAGTGACAGTTACTTCAGCGTTTTGCGTATCGCCCTCCCAAGACTGACTTCAAAAAGTTCTACTTTCGCTTTCCCTGCAGGAAACTTCAGTCCCAGGCACTTTACCCTGGGGCAGACAACCCCTTTTAACCCTTTTACCCCCACTCCTCCCCGGGGATGGCCCGCAGGGGAAGGCGAGCGTCCCTGCGCGGCGCCGCCGCGGGCTGCCCCGCCCCCCCCCCCGCCCGTTGGCCTTCCCGCGCCGCGCGCCAACGGCCGTCAACGGCTCCGCGCGCCCGTCGCAAGCCCCACGCCGAGAGGCCCCGTGGGACGGCCCAGGGTGCAGGTATTTTTTTTTTTTTTTAATAAAGGCCAATAGCTCAAGCTATATTCCAAAGGCAGCGCTGGCAGCGGAGGGCAAGGTCTCCCCGTCGGGGACGGCGCGGAGCTACCCGTTTGACCGACAGCCGTGCCGGCGAGCCGCTCCGAGCGGGGCAGGTGTTTGCCTCCGGGGTGCCAGGGGGCTGCGGGCCGCCTCCTCCGGCCCGGCGTGCTGCACGACGCGGGGCGAGCAGCCCTCCGGCCGGGCAGGCCTCCCGTGCCTGCGCCCAGGCTTGCTGCTGGGCTGTGCAGACCGCGGGGGCGGCAACTGCCCGCTCCCCGGGCAGGTCAGCCGTCGAGGCGGGGTATTGCTGGCTAATCACGGCTCCTTCCCCTGGCTGGTCTCAATGGAGGGGAGCGGTGGCCGTCCCCGGGCCGCCGTATGTGCCGGGCGGTGCAGGGCATCCCCCGGCGGAGCTGCAGCACCGCAGCGTGTAGTTGCGGCCCCCGTTGTTGTCCCAGTACTCGCCCTCCTGGCTGCGGTARCAAATGGCGAAGTGCAGCGCCGAGCCCTCCTGCAGGCTCGGCGGGACGCTCAAGGAGAAGCTGTAGCGCTCGGCCAGCGGGTCGGTACCCGCCGGGGAAGGGTGCAGGGGCACGGCCGGGGCGTCCATGAAGGAGAGCCACTCGTTGAAAGTGTAGCGCACCGTCACCTCCTTGGGGCCGGGGCAGGGAAGCACCTGCACCGTGCCCCGCACGTCGGTGGGCGCCGCGGGCTGGCGCAGCTGCTCCAGGCAGACGCGCTGCCGCCGCAGCCRCTCGGCGCTCAGCGCCTCGCCGGCGGGGAAGTCGGGCACCAGCCGCAGGGCGGGCGGCTGGCAGGCCCCGCACGGCAGCCCCAGGGCGGCGCTGAGCTCCCGCAAGTCCCGCTCCTCCAAGGGCAGGCTCTGCAAGCGGGACAGCACGGCGGGCGGCACTTGCGGCTCCTCGGCGGTGCTGAAGTGCTTCACGCTGGCAAGGTTCAGCCCCAGCGAGTCCGCGAACTGCACGCGCTTCTTGCACTTGGTGCAACAGTCCTCGTCCGCCGCCGCCGCCTCCTCCTCCTCCTCCTGTTGCAGCCTGGGGCCGGAAGACAGCGACCGTCCGCAGCGGCTGAGCTCCAGCAGCAGCAGCCCCTCCGCCCGCGGGGGGGAGGTGCCACGCCGCTCCTCCGCCGGATCCCGCTTTGCCGCCGCCGCGCCGCTCCCCCAGGTGTCGCGGGGCAGCGACGGCGCCGCGCCTCGGGGCCGCCGCTCGTCCGAAGGGGCCGCCAAGTCCTGCTTCAGGCGTGCGGGGCTCGCCATGGCGGCCCGCCGCCGAGGCGGGCTGCCGACGCCCCTCGCCCCTGCCGGGCCCGTCCTGGCCCGGCGCGGCCCGTCCAGTCCCGCCGGGGGCTGGCCGCGCCTGTGGCGGCGGGCGGGCGGGCGGCCCCCGCTTTATCCGGCCCCCGCGGCAGGCCCCGGGCGAGGGGCGCGTCCCTGCGCCCCCGCCAGGCCCGGAGCCACCCGCGAGGGCTGCGGGCCGCGCCGACGATCCGGGGAGGGGCGGGCCCTCCCTGGAAACGAACAATAAGGAAATACAGGGCATTTGCGACGGGCTGCCGGGCACGTCGTCTCCCGCCGACTCGCACCGCCAGATCCCGCTGGGGGCCGGGGTTACCACAGCAAGGAGCAGAGCGCCTCTAGCAACGTTTCTAGGCATTTTATGGTTTGGGGGAGAGAGGCCACAAAACAGACACACACACCCACACACAAACAGCTGTTTCTACAAGTGTTGTGCAGGGGGCTCTCTGCTCCCAGCGGCTGCTACCGCAGCGGCTTCCCCCCCGCCCCACGCACACAAATTAAGGCAAAGCGACAACACGGGGTCAAGGGCTGAGGAACAGATTTTAATTTTTTTAATTTTCATTATTATTTAGGCTTCTATCCATCGCATAGCATCGGAGATCCCACGAACAAAAAAGAACAGAGCGTCAGGATTAAGCAGGATGTCCGCTCTGCACCGCGCCGGCATCAGTCTAAATGACAGCAGTGCTCGTGGAGCAAAGCCGCGGAGGTGGGAGCCGGCGGGGCGCTGCGTCGCCCCTGGGGGAGCGGGCTGAGCTGTCTGCCCTTCCTGCCTGCCGGAGCGTAAGTGTCCCCCACAGTCCTGCCGCTATTTCCTGTTCTTTTTTCATGAAATGTCCATCTCTGGGAGCTGCGAGATGATGAGACTCCCAGCTTTTATGTTTAAATTGCTACCCACCCTTCCTAATTGCAGAGAAAAGCTCCGAGACATGAACTGTAGGACAAAAACCTAAAGGCAAGTAAAAAAGAATATCAAATGCGTTGTCTTTTTAAAGGGCGATTTCTTTTAAGCAAATCTCTTTTTCTGTTTGGGTTTTTTTCTCCCCCACATTTGGTATTAGCAATACTCTGCTTGTAGAAAATAAAGTCCAGAGGCTCAGGAGGGACACACACCCTTTTTAGAAGGTCAGAATATCTTCAAAGTTTCTAGTTAACAACAATTAATAATCACAGAGGAAAAACAAAATACAGACTTTACCTTTTAAATAAAGAAAGAGAAGTAGAAGGTCCTTTTTCTGTCCAGTTTTTTTTCTGAGCATGATGTATAGTAGATGACATCCTCATAACAAGATTTATTTATCAGTTTGGGGACACCCATATCTGAGAGTTTTTGCAAATTTAATTCTATACTTTGTGCATGCCAGTGCTGTGGTTTATGGACGATTTGCCTGGCAAAAATATTGCATTATTACACTTCCTTTCCCTCCATTGTTTTTCTCAGGGAAGAGGAACTAGAAAGCACATGGAAATAGCACTGTTTTTTTCTGAGGCAATACATTCCCAATATGGATTTCTTTTATCAGTTTGATTTTTTTTGCATAATTTATTTTTAGTATCAGTCTTTGCAAAAAAATAGCCTTCCCAATGTGAGTGAATACAGTACAGTTGAACTGAATGCGCAGTCTGGATTTCACAGGGGGATGAATGTCAAAGTAGTAGAAACATTACAGAATAGTTGTCTTAGCAGACACTGCTGTTGCGATATTCTTGTTGCTCCTTGACTGAAGATTTGAACAACTAACAGTTATTTAGAAGTGTCAAATAATCTGACTCCGTCTCTAACTTCTGGCATTGCACTGGATGTTAGTGGTTTTAGAGCACTGTAAGAATAGCAATGAAGGGCAGACATTCTTTTTGGCACCAGTAGTGCTAATGGAAAACATTACTAATACCAGCTTGCCTTCAACTATTTGTCACCACCACTCTGCTTGAAGCTGATGTGTCCGCCACGCTGTCAGCTGAACTATTCGTAGGAGTACTCCCTTACCTATTTCAGTTCAAGTGAGCTGGGGTACCACCATTTCAACTCTTCAAATGAACCAGACTAATTTTAATGGAAGCAAACTACAGAGCATTTTCCTGAGTTATTCAGCTGAGGTCTGCGGTGCATCCCAAGAAGGAGGGGGATGACAGTCTTCTGATACGCAACTGTTTGCAGAGAATTCATCTGTTTCACCATCACTCCCAACCTTCCAGTGGCTGTAACAGTCAGGAGACGAGACCGTCGCACTGGGCCACTGTCCTACTAAGATTCACTGTGAACAGGCTATAACACCCTTTCTTAGCTGTGCCTGGAAATGAGACCTTATGTTATGAACTATTCCAGGCTTGTGGGACCTAGAATTACCAAGTTCAAATGAAAAAAATGAAGCAGTATAGGTAATAGTGCTTAGTACTTATAATATCTACAAGATTATTTAGAAAAAATACAATACTACTACTTTACGTTCTCAAAGTAGTATTTATTCTATAGTGAGGAAAACAGAGAAATTAAGAAACCAGCACTTACTTCCTCATGTGTTTATTCCACTAAAGCATGCTGTCTCAGCTTGCCAAATCATTAACAAATGTTTTAAGCAGCAAAGGAAGAAATATGCCATTTGCTGATAATGCAAAACCATTTGGACTGATAGAAATTCAAGAGGCATGTGAAAGGTTCAAGCAAAATAAGGGAGAGAAACTTAATGTAAATATTGATAAAAGTTAAGTAACATTGTAGCAATTAATATATATGTCTTATATATTCCATATCTCTGGGAAACAGGCCTGCAAAAAGGACTGCTATTCACAAAAATTAAGGAAAAGCAGTTAAGGCAACAGGAATCCACACTGTATGAAAAGAATTAAAATCAGGCAATTAAGGGCATATAAAGGAAGGTTCAGGATTTTTAGTGCTGTTTGTTAGTATTCTGAAAGCAAGTGTAATTTGAAGTGAGATAAATCTTTACAGATTGAGACAGACGCCCAACTGGTGTGAATTATCGTAATCCCTGAAAGGCAAACTGTGACAATGATCATTAGTTAAGGAGGCATTTAGTGTTGTTTCACTTTGGAATTTTTCAGAATGGATTCTCTTAAAAGAGTGGGGGAACCCCATTCTCAGCCTGCTAAGTACTATTCACATTTATTATTAAAGAAAATGTTGAGGTAAAAGGCGAGAGATTTCCTAATAAAGGACAGACAGCAGATTCACAGTTAGAAGGCTTTCTGCATTCCCTGAGGTATGACTAGTGGTTTTTAAAGTTATAAAATACATACAGGATCAACATGGCACCTTCTTCTTTCTTCCCCCCACTTCAGGCTTCCCAGCTCCCTACCCTATCGCTCTATGCCCCCGTCCTGCGATCAACACACACATCTTGCAGGACCATTTGCATCCTAAGATGGCTACTGAATGACATGAAAAAATATATATAAATACACAAATCAGTGGTAAGCAATTCATGATATTGCTTTCTCAATTGTAACTGTGAGTACATGGTTATGTATTTCTCAGGATTTGTTAGATCAAAGATTTCTGTTCACTGCTTTAAGATACAGCTATCCTGCTATTTGATGTGCAGTTTAACAAATTGGTCAAGCTGCTTGGATCAATAATTATCATTTGAACACAAAACTGTTTGCAGACATCCAGAGTCAAGTAACTGGAGGGTTCTGTTGATTCAACTCAAGTGCCCAGTTTAATCCAGAAGTCCATTTAAAACACTGTTCATAATTTCTTTATGTGCACTTTCAATATTAGTTTCAAGCTCCAAATCCAAAAGTAGCAGATTTTCCTATTAATCTACGAGGAAGGTATTCTGCTTATGAAAGTAGCTAATTCAAATATGCCAARTCTCTTCAATTCCCCACTCAAGTCTTATCTAAGAAAATCTCCTGTGACAATAGCTCCTCAGAAAGCATTAATGAATAATAACTACAATGCAATGTTAAACAATATACAAAATAATATGCAGGGATTATCACTGTTCATACACAAAATTGGTAATAAAACCTTTTCTCAAATTCTAGCAGCATTAGTTCTGAACTAACTTATTACTTCACTTTGAAAATCATGTAATTCTTCGTCTCAATTTTAATAGGCATAGGCATGTTGCTCCTACAAAAACGGCAGGGGGGATACTAATACTTTCCTCAATTATTAAAAAAAAAAAAGAGAGAGAATGTCCCCTATCCTGTGGGAAATACTATTTTCTCTGTATTTTAGATAAGAATACCAGATTTCAGTTTACCAGTTTGTGAGGATGGTCAAACAAGGAAAGACTCGGGGGCTATGCTGTCTGACTAGAAATTACTCAAAAGTTAGTTTATTAGATCTAATTTTCTTCTCTGTGCAGGAAAACCAAGCAGCTGTACGCCAAAAAGGCACAGATTAGATTTGTTCTAGAAGAAGTATTGAAATTGAAACAAATATTTGGCAGTGATTATTTTAGTTTCCAAATCTGAAATCCAAAGATTTAAACCTAATTTCTGAAGGATACTCAGCAGACAGAATCCTTCAGAAGTTTGAGTCTTTTCAGAGAATCTCTTTTAGAGATGTCTGTCCTGTATTTTGTCCTGTCTCTTAACATACTTGTATTTGACATTCTTTATGGGAAGTAGAGATTACTTTAAATACATGAAAATCTGGTTTTCCTCAGTTACAGCATTGGCTGTATTTCCTATAATGATGTGGAATATCCTTTTTAGTTATTAATCATGAGTATTTGGCAATAAGGCAAGATCCCTTCATTTGGGTAAAATGCTAATTATCTGAAGTTGGAGTTATGTGACTGATACATAGTAATGATACAAAAGGATTCTTGATTTATTTGATTTTTTTTGTTTTGCAGAAGTAGTATGGAAAAGATTTCAAGTGCTTTATCAAACACTCAGTTCAGACTGGAGTTTAAACAAACTGTGATAAAACCATTTTGTACAAAAAAAGTTCCATTCACTAAGATTTCAGAAGTGTTGCTCGTTATTGTGGCTCTTAGAGGTATAAAGTTCTGGTTTCATATTTATGATTTAGAACACTAAACTAAACTTTTCATATTCATGTGGTACACTGAAAACCTTACTTAAGTTACGCTTGTAGACTTCCAATCAGTAAATAACGCTATGACCCAAAAAAAACCCCTAATGTACAAGCTCTCTAGTAGAGTTATTGTTGCATTTCAGCAGTTTTACCCAAGTATACAGTGTTTGAAAGGCAAAGTTCAGATTATCAGTGAGAAAAATGGTTTCGGCTTCCAAATTGTATTTACAGTATAGGAGTTGAAGGGTTTTGTTTTGTGTGTTTTTGTTTGTTTTAATGCAGATGACCAACAGAAATTTGCAGAACCACATGTCTTTCAAAGGCTTCTGAATACTAGGATCCAGGCTCTTACATAGTGTATAGAACCTCTATGTAGATTTTTTACTTAGCAATCTAGGAAAAATATAATTTGGATCAAATTCTGCCTTACATTATGCCATTGTGTTGCTTTGGACTTCAGTGAGAATGGAGTTCCATCTTATTCATATTAGTCTGTTATAAAGCACATTCTAGCCCCAAAACTGTATCTAGTTAAAATAATTGATCTTTTTGTTGATGTCTGTCTTAAATTGCTGGATTTTGCTTCAGGCCTGACACCTAGCAGAGTCCCTCTGGGAAACAAAAAACAGTATCTCCTTAAAACTTTGTAAGGAAACTTACTCAGACAGAAGATGTGTTTATCTCTTAACTAAGTACCCTCCAAACTATTCCAAATATACAAAATACACTTAAAATGAATTTCTAGAAATTATATAAAACACACATAACAAAACAATACCTCTCTAAACAAGCTTTTTGAGTTGTTAGCACATGTACRTTAACTGTCCAAGGCATTTGATTTTTTCCCCTAATAGCCCATTGGAAATGGTTACTCTGTGACATGAACTTGCACCCACATGATTTCTATTTTGTATTCTTTTGTTTGTCTTTGTCACAAGCAACCAGGCATGTAGCTCTCTCGAAATCAATAAAGGCATGAACTCATTTGGACTCTTTTAGGACAATAGAATCAGCCAGCTGGCCAGAAGGGCCCTGATGATGTCAGCTGGCAAAGCCACTGCCAGTCTTTACAGTTGTGTTTGACGTGGCTTTTTAAAAGCTGAACGTTAACTTGACCTCATCAGCTCAGATACCTCTCTATCTTTTGGGAAAACAGCATTGTGCAATAGCTCATGTTCTAATAACTCCTAGCAAATGCAGGGCAACCTTTTTAGTCCAGCAGTCACAACTGAGTGAGTTGTATGTCAATCGTTTCTTTTATTTGGGTTAAAACACGTAAATAGGCTGTTCCAAGTAATCTTGCTATATAAACCCTGTGTTAAAAAATGTTTGCTTGAATGTGTAGTTTTCCAAACTGCGGAAACAGGAGTAAATTCAACTCTCAGAACTGTCTCAGTTAACTTTGCTCTCAATTGCTTTTGGACTACAGCTAAGCTATGACAACAAACAGCAAAACAGGTACCTACAGAACATCCTGTAAAAGAGAAAATGTTTGTTGCAATCATTTATATTGATTCTCATGACTTATGAAAGGATTGTTTCAGTTCACGTACATACATACCAACAACTAGCTATCTATAGCACAATGCAATACTGCTTAAAGACAGCAAAAGAAAAATAAGACTGAAGAGTAGAATTTCAGTGAATGAAACAGTTCATGTAGTGGTCTGAACAAAAACAGGCTTGAATTTTTAAAGAATATTAAGAGTTTCTACAGTAGAAAAAAAAAGCAGCAGAAACAAGTACAGCTTTATTACTGCTATAGCATTCTAACAAGTAATCCTATACCCTAAAACTCTGAAGAGCATGAACAAGCAACACAGCACTGCATGATACAGCCTAACCCTGGAAAAGCAAAGAATGGGCATAATAGCTACCATTAACAGTTACAAATAAAAATCGCTGAAATAGCCATATATTAATGCAGGCATGTTCAATCCAGCATCTTCTGGAGTAAAGAAAGAGCTTTATATTTCATTTGTTAATGCGGTTAGTCATACATACTTCCATTTCAGCACCTTCAGTAATAAAACCAGTTAGAAAAGAAGCTTTATCTGGTGGTGTGGTTGATTGTAGTTGCTTTTTATATTCATTTAATTGCAAATACATTTTTCTTCAGCAACAAAATGACCAGTAATTGAAGTAAGATGTAAAGGATCACCTGTCCTGAAAGCTGGACCAGCATTGTCAAACACTTTAAAATCAGAACCTTCTTCTGTTTAAAGCAAAACGATAAAGTTTTTCAATACCAGGCACACATGAGCCTGTCAGGGGACTAATCTAGGATAGAAGCAGATCATCAAACAAAAATAAAAGAGTAAGTTAGCACACTTCAGGAGGTAACCTGCAGCAGCCCAGAGCTGGGGTGGGGGGAGAGGAAGGCAGGAATGATTGGCCACAGGATGAAGGAGGGGAGAGTATGAATACAAAGTCAGGATTGCAGCTGAACCCATCATAGAAAAGTTTCTGGAAAGTTAACATACTAATTTAAAAAATTGTTGTAGAATCTCATCATAAGGAAACCGGCCTTTTTTCAGGTTAATTGTTTTTATAAGAAATTAACTTTATTAAATGAAGAAATGGCAATTTGGTTGCAAAAGCCTGTATTTCCTGTTTCCAAAAAAATCATGAACTCACTTAATGTTCTAGCTATACTAGATTTGCAGTATCGTATCTTGAAACTCAAAGCAGATATTTTAATCACTTTTTTATGCAATAAAATGACTACATTTCTAGAAGGTTGCTTTCTTCCTATCTCCAGTGTGCTTTATTGACGTAAGCTGTAAAAATGGTAGACTTCTTGAATATATTGATAAATGCAGTAGAAGAACCTGAATGCACAGAACAGTTTAGAAAAAAGAAAGATCAGGCTGACCTGTATCTGCACTGGACATTTTCAAAGAATGTCTGAACAAACTACAGTGATGCTGATGGTCAGGTAAAATAGTTTGACCTAAGTCTGCAAATCATTTATGTAAATACTTAATTGCAAATGTATGAGTAGGTGCAACACATGAGTAATTTCAATGAAGTCACTGCTTTGCCCAACTGGGAGATAAGTTCCAGCAAGCTGATGCTATGGAATGTCATAAGCATTATAAAATATGAAACTAGTTAGCTAAATGATATTAGACTTAACTACTGTTTGCCTAGTTTCATGTCCAAACTCATGTCCACTAATGCTCATTGAAGAATTCATGGCAATTTTCTCTCAAGACCAGTTCTACTGGCCAAAAGTTTCTGATAAACAACAACAGTCTTAAACACAGATATACCTAAACCTCTTCCTGCAAACTCAGCTGAATAAAGCATGCTTAGTTTACTCTTTTGCAGTGCCAGCATTTCAGTTATTATATATGCTGTATTTCCCTAAATCAGTGCATTGTTGTTGCTTTCTAAAGAGTACAGCAGAACTTACTATTAATTACCCACAGAAATCTATGTTAAGACTGTTAAGTATACAGATTTGGGCACCCACCTGCTAGAAACTGCCAGAAGTAATATTGCCTGTGTAACCGTAATGCAGCCTTTTTGAGTCTATTGTTTAGGTTGCAGCCTTTAATTATATACTTATGCTATTTTTCCCACAGGACTGTCTCATTAAGCCCACAGAATGGACAGCTGCTCAATGTTGTTGCCATTGTTTTTCTCTACATTGTTCAATGCATAGCTGTAGGCCTTATTTATTGAACAATATTTCAGTCCTGTTCTGGAGATGCAGTCAGATTTCCTCATTATATCCTCTGTAGTGCTCAGAACTATAACATCTTCAGAGTCCGTCAGAAATAGTAGACTAATATGAGATGAAGAAGTACTCCTGATTTTATTGCTGGAGAACTAAGCTGTGGAGAGGTAAAGGTAAAAAGTATCCACTTATTCTATGTGCTCATTTTGGGTGTGCGTAACTTGACTTTTGAGTTTGCTTATCAATATATAATATTTTACATATGTTCAGAGCATAGTTCCTTTTGATTCAGCTACAGCTGTAAGTGCTCAGCACCCCAGAAATCTGACTGCTTGGCTTCTCAGGGCAGAAAGTTAGCAATATGCAATAGGTAACCAAGTAAGTTTAAGCAATTTAGAAAGCATTGCAAGGTGCCTAATGTCAGGAGCAATAATAGAATCCAGTCCCTTATATTATAGTAGTGTTCACTTGCCGGAACAAGAAGACCATTCCTTCTATTCCAGCAATCTTTGCAATTTGAAGCAAATAAAGTCTAAGTCATCCAGCCAACACCATCTTGATTCATCTTCAGATCAGGTCTGTTATGTACATGGAATGGTAAAAGGAAAAAACATAAAAATAGCATGTGATTGTGGCATTAAAGCCATATCAAAAAAATATTACCATGATTTATACCTACATGAATTGAGATTGCAACCTTAATAAAATTCTTTTAGCCTTCTTGTTCTTAGTAATGGCTTGGCACAATTCAGGGCAATTCCCTTTATGAGCCATCTGTAGATAACACATAGTTCACAATATCATACAGTAAATATTTAAGAATAAGTTTAGCAAAATATGTTTCCTTTGCTGGTATCTGGACTACTAATCTGCTGTAACGCTGCTTCTGTCTCCATTTTCATATTCAGCTAAAACAAAAAGATGAATCCCACATGCCTCCTATTTCTTTTCCCTCTCAAACTGATGAGACATTTAAAAGGCTGCTACTTTAGTGATTYGGTACATCATTTCTGATGTCTCTATGCGTGTGATAGATTGTAAATGCAACCTAATGGTGCCAAAACTGAGTTGTTTATCTTTTACTTGGTGAAGCAGAAGGACTGAACTCATTTCAGTGCGAAAATATTTCAAGAAGAGGTCTTACTGTAAGGAGTTCAAAAATAATTTAGTTGAAAGGAGGCACTTCTTTTTCAAAACAAAGGTGTTCACGAACAAGAAGTGCTGCCATTCACTCTCTGCTCAGTCTCACATACAAACAATAGAAATGCACAATTAAAGGGAACAGAAAGTGAACAGAGTTTTTCTGTTCTACATTATTCTGTTTGCAACACTAAGAAGTCACTCATTCAACAAGACGCTTTATACCACAAATAATTTAGCTGATGTTAAGAGAGTAATTCCCAGTTCATACTGCTGCAGATGAATGCAGAATATAACTTAGAATCTTTTAAGTAAATCATAAACTGTAGAGTCTCAATTTAATAATTGATTTCTGGTCACTGATGTCTCTCTCCCCCACATACCACCTACTTCTAGACTAAATCTAAAACAAACAGAACTTTCAACAGAGTATTGCCTGTCATAATGCTACTGTTATTTTATTTAAGGGTACAAAGTTGACTGATAACAGTTATGTTTCCAGCTCCCATGACAAAATCCCAGGGTTACAGAGAGTACTGTCTATATCTAGAATAATAAAATAATCTGGGGCTCTGTTCTTTTAGGTTATTCTTACTATTTCCTAATTATATAAGCAGTCCTACCAACATCCTTTCAAACTGATCATCTTACTTGTACACCTAAGGATAGCTCAACAGGACCAAGAGTGGTCAGGTTAATTTTAGGAAACCAAAATTTGGAGGCCTTAGTTAGAGTGATTTAGTAATCAGACTGGAGTCACAGGGAAGAGCAGCCTAACAACCAAAGAGCAATCATGAACTAATGAACTGAGTAAAAGTTTAAGAGCAATGGATTCATCTTAATTCTGAATATTGAATGGATTCAGTGATTAAAATAAATTACATTTCCTCTGGACTTTCTGCCTGTTTCAGGAGTAATTTTCTCTCCTCCCCATTATTACTTTTTTCCCCCATTTTTCCTTTCCTTTTTCCATTGTCCAAATGAAGATTCTACCACATGTATCCCCAAGCAAGGCTATGGGAACCCACTTAACTTTACATACTTTCTATTTATCTCTCTAAGTGAAGAAAAAATGGCATTTCTTACTCCTCCCACAAGAAGGATGCCTCTGTCTCCCAATCCAAGTCCCTTCGTTCTCAGTCCAAGAACAAAAGGTTTACATTGGCCAAAAGCAGAGCATTTTATTTAACCGTAAACCTTGTCTTGCTTTCAGATTTAAAGATTAATGACTCCATATGAAATTCTATGTCTCTTTCCTGCCATATGTTCAGTGGGTGTCTTATCATTATGTTTTACCACCAAATCCATGTAACTCATCATTTATTGATTCATATTACAGAACAGGAAGACCCACAGACTATTGGCACTGAACTGCAACAAGATGCAAGCTTCTTTATTTCTCACATTCAAGTGCAGCGGATAAATGCAGTGAGGTGGTGAGCTTTCTCTTTTCTCCCCAGAGGATTCTAATGAAGCAGCCAATGAAGTCCAAAGGCTTATTCGAGATGCTGTATCTTCATAGTGATCTGATTTTTGCCACTTGCTTGACTGAATGGATAGTGCAATTCATTTCTTGTCTGAATTTTTTATCTAAAACAAAATTCTAGACGTGTACAAAGGCTTGCCTGTTCCCTAAAACTTTTGACCAGAAGCAGTAACAGCAGCTTTGACAAGAAGTTCATCCAAACACAAACTGCTAGCAGGCAGAATGTGAGGACTCAGGCTATAATGCCAAAAATTAGTTTCCCTCCCATCATGGCAATTAGCAACAGGTTTTATCCTATAGCTCAGATTAATATAAGCTGCTGTCAAGCACTGTTAGAAGGTAGAGGCGGAGATAATATTTCTAGCTATATAAATACATTACAGATTTTTACATGAATGTAGCCAGATGCCTGTTCCCTACCTCTCTCTTCCAAGGCTCCATGAAACTCTTTCTTTACACTGGAGCTTCCAGGTAACTGGAGGGAAATGGTTCAAAGCCTATTAATATTACATGCACAATTAACAGGTGTTTATGGCATTCTTTGAACACTGGTGTCAAGAATTTTGCAAAGAATTCACACTCAAAACTTAAAAATTGGGAACTTAAACTTAGAAATCTGAATCCACATTTAAGTCTCAGTGTGAGACTTTTAAAAATGCTTTCTGAATGACATAGGAATACACAGCCTGACTTCAGTGCAGCTTGTGAAAATGCCATGCTTTGACACCTAAATGCCAATATAAGAATAATGCTTTGGCATTACAGGAGTAGTCTATAAAATAGTGCAAGCTCTAAAAATATATCTAAGGTGGAAGGATAAGGATAACCTGCTAACAGAGAATAACATTTTTTAAAGTTTTAAAGTGATCTGAAACCCTAAGTCTCATTTTTAAAAGTGATTTACAGTATGTTAGGCTATTAAACTCCATGTCCATAATTGCAAATATAAAAATATGTGTTTCAGAACAATGCTGTATGTAACCATCCTTAATCCTAATAATGTGAATTAAGTTAAGTAAGAAAAAAAGGTTTCACTCCAGAATAAGAAAGTTGAAACAGGGGCTTATGCACAAAAAATCATTCTTAACTAATTTTTCCAGAACAGCTATTTTAGTACATTTCTAGATTCAAACTTTGAATTTTGCTGAATTTACCTGTGTACAAGCTGGATTGCTCAGGAATGCTAGTGTTCCAGACCTTGAGGAACTGAGTCATGGCAGGGTTTGCAGCTGGCTGAGCAGCCATTTTCATCTCTGTATAGCTTTCCTCCTCTGCTGGCAGCATTTTCAGCATCTCTTTGCTTGAGATAGGCAACAGCATGGCCTTGATGTGGCACTGAAGAAGGATGTTTGAACTGACCATGTGAAAATGTCAGGGCCAAATTTTGCTGCCCATCCTCAGTCAACACACTTATGGACATCCACACAAGTTTGCACAAAAAGTGCAGCATGGACCTATTAGGATTTGGGGATGTAAGAAAAGCAATTTAGTGAGGGAAAATGGCAGGGGTCTTGCAATCAGAGTATTTATTAACAACATGCATCAACATACAAAGGAGTACACAATAATAGGTATAAAAAATATTAATGATTTATTGGTGGGAATGGTGAATCCTCTCCCTTCAAGCAGACTGGAAGCTTGATTTACTGAAACAGGAAGAAGTTACTCTGCTCTGATCTTAATGAAAAAGCACCCCAGTTTAAATACTTTTAAAATTTCAACACAGACTTTCATTTAAAAGGTGCATATAGGAGGAAATGTTTCTCTTTGCTTTGGATTCTGCATTTTCATGAAGGTGCATTAAAAGAACAGTGTGCCCTGCTGGAATTCCAGGATTAGTACTAACATTACTGGAAATACGATGCTCTAAGGATACACCCAAGGCAATGTTTGCAGGGACASGTAGTATCTTTTAACAGATGAATTGATATAAGCGGGAAAATTATGTACCGGTTGAGAACAAAACTGCTCTGAGTTTAATTTGATCATGTTAACTGGTTAGACAACTTGAGGAAAAAAATGGTGCCTGTTATCTGCAGAGCTAGAGGAGGAGGATTTAGCAATGGAAAAGGCAGCAATGTTTCCCTTTCTTGTTATCAGACAAGGAGAGGGACACATTTATTGCCTATTGAGGGTTTAGCTGGATGGAGTCTGTGTGGACACGTTCACTAGGACATTTCCCGAAAAAGGGGGAGCAACCAGGGGAACATGGCCACAGATCATTCCCTTCTGCAGAAAGTGCAAAGAGAGAAACATACTCCAACTTTTTCCTACATGCTGTGGAATAACTTGCCCCAAGGGGCATCTTGTAAAAATGCATGTGCCTTGCCACTGCCATAATGTGAACAACAATGGATCTGGTTGGGTGGAGAGAGCAAATGCATGAAGATTTCCCATCACCATGCAATGACAAACCACAATCTGATCCTTAGAAGGCAAGTAGATRTAAAGACTCTCCTTAAATATAGATGAAAACCACTTCTACTCCCCAGAAGCTTGTCAGATGAATTACCCATCCAATTTATTGTCGCACTTTAGTGTCACAAGAGTGAGTGTGAGGTTTCCCAGATGACAGTTTTTTTAACTCTAAAAGAAACTTTTTTTTTTTTTAATTGCATTTAAACCAAACCCAGAAACTCAGTCCATGGTTGGCATTCAGTGTTCTTCCTGGCTTGAAAAGCCACTTTGGGGAGCAGCTTGGCAGAAGATCTGTTTGTAATCTCCTAGAAAAACAAGTCTGAGTGGGATCACTTTTACATTCACCACTGCTCTGAACATTTAGACCTGGGTGTGTAAAAATAGGATACAAAGCTAACTATCCACAGCTTCACCATCTTTCCACTTTCCTCAATGAAAAAAGCAGTTAACACTGATCAAGTAAAATGCTGTTTTTCAGTTAGTCTCAAAATTATAATCTAACAATGAATCTTACACACTTTATTAATTTCAGGTAAACAAGGCATCAGAGAGATCTGCTTCTGTTTTATAAAGTACTGATTACAATGGCCAAGGTTAAAAGATTTAGACAACTTCCTTTTCTTTTGCAATCAACAATATTTAAGAAGAAAAAAATAGTGACTGGAAAGAAAAAGAACTGGATGCAGTGTAAAGACACAAACCAAATTCAAAATGCATATGACAAATGCTTTTAAGATTTGATTGTACACAACTGTAGGTATCTTATCATGTAAAATTTTTAATCACAGAAAAACAACCAGAATGAGTAAGTTAGTATTGCTTTTCAATAGTGAAACAATACATGAAAGAAGTACCTGGCTTTTGCAACAAGAAATATTCTCTATAATGTGAAGATCAGGCTTTTCTTTCCAAATTCAGTCATTTTATACAATAACAGAATAAAATTTTTACTAGTTCCAGGAAATATTTTAGAAATCCTACCTTAATCCAAGCTATTACCACGGGTTGCCACAAGGCATTTCTTTCCTCTTGACTGCAGCCTGTAACTCTGTTCAAGCATGCAGAAACTGAATTGCTGTAAAACTGTATTACCCGGTCTCTGGTGTGAAATCCCTAGGGAAATTGTGATAGCTTTACAGGGACTGAGTCCTCAAATTATTTAAAATTTGAAATGTCCTTTTTTTTTTTTAACCACATACAGAAACCTTACACATAATTACTCACAAAACTGTAATAATCGTTATAAAAATACCAGCATTTACCAACAATTTGCATACCTATATGTAGCCCACCGCATGGACTACTGGACTGATAAATCCTTTTTTTTTTTTTAATGTAGATCACTGTCTCCAGGGAGTTCTCTAAAACACACATACTGTACAGCAGGACACACAACGTATAAGAGAAAGGGCAGGTTAATTTTGATTACTTGATAGGTGAAGCAAACTGCCTGAACAGTGATGTGAATCCTTCAATCCTCCACTGAGCTGCAGTGAACTATACTCTTGCCAAGATCCCTGAAATACTATGTTGAATATGTAACTCTGCATCTTGACTGTTAACCCTTTCCCAGCATTTTTTTTTTCACATTTCTCTTCCTATTTATTTTTATTCCCAGCAGGAAGTATAAATTACATTAGCATAGAGAAGCTCACCCAAAAAAAAAAAAAACACACACAACCCAACAGCTCCACAGGCTGCCTTGAGCATGGATAAATTCCTCATTGGATCTCTGGGCTTACTGATCAGAGACTTGAACTTTTCACCCCTTTAGTAGAACACAGGCCTTCTGATCATCACAGTGTAATACTTGTCTGCTCACAGAGGTTTCAGCCTTTGGGTGTAACAACTGACATCAGTCAGGTAGTGTTTTTCCCATTAATTTTTGCATGCTTTAAATCAGCAGGCTACCATGATTACATATGCAAAAGCCATTTCTGATTTATAATAATACAATTATTCCAATTTGTATAGGCAATGTAAGTGCAGAATTCAGACCTTTTCTATAAATGTTGAGTCAGCAACCTCAAGATGTGTACTTTACTCTCACAAGTCAAAGGATACAGCCACTGAGTTCAGAGCAACAGTGTCTTAATGATATTTTAGTAAACAAGAAATTGGGAAGCACATACCCAGAAATGAGTGGGTCTGAATCAGCCTAACAAGCCACAAGCACTGAACTAGTAACCTCTCAGTAACATCTTTCCTTCCATTAGGCAAGTATGGTTCTGTACACAGACCTTGCAAAGACGAGCCTTTTCACACTGCTACCTCTCCATAGTTATTAAGTCTGCAACATTATAGAGATCTAAACATTGACAGAACACCAGGAAACTGTAGTGGCTGCCAGAATTGGAGCCTAGACACACACAACATGGCAGCTTGAGCCACAATATAAATTCATCAAATGGGGAATGCATATCTAGAACACATAAATGCAATCTGTTTACCTCAGTCCAATAGCCAATAACTGATCAGGTAACAAACATGGGTGCTTGAATATGAAACCATGGCAATTTGTATCTGGTGAATTAGTAAAATCATAGGAATTTGATGATTCATATCTGTGCAACATTGTAGCTGTTAACCAAATGACCTTACCACAATCTATACCTTAAAATCAATTTAGCAACCAAAACAAGCTTTTTCTTTTTACATTCAATCACCTAGAAAAGCTGAGTAATCAAACTCGCATACTCCTGAGCTTTAACATCAGACATAAAATCTAGAAATGACAGGTCAAGATCTTCATAGACTGAGCTTGTGATCTCTGGAACTACTGCTGTCAAACTAGTATAAAAACTGAGGTTCAGCATTACTAGCCTGATGGGTGTTTAGTGAACACATCTTAGAGATATTTTAAGTAGACTTAAATATAGCCTTGTACAGTGCATAGAAAGAGCATAACAAATAACAAAAAAGTTGTTAGGTACCATTTAAAACTAAATAAGGGAACACAAAGGGACCAGGGGGACTAGGGGACCAAGAAGAGAATAACTCAAATAAACGGAGAAGAGGAAATTTTTGGACATTCTTTATACAAAATACACCATGCAGAGAATGATCTGTGAGAGGACGCATTGCAGGCAGTGGTCCAGTCCCAAGGCACTTAAACACAGTGCTTGCTAAACTGAGTAATCCTCTTCAGTGTGAGCCAAAGAAAGCAGAAGACTGTAGAAGAAGACAAGATCTTTTTTCATGATCTTGTAAAACTGCAGATGCCATTACAAATATGCCCAGAGTTCTAACAGACCCAATTTTTTCAGGAGGAATTCAGATATTCAGTATATCTCCATGGGATCCTGATGGCCTTGGATAGCATTTTGATAACGGCCTGTCTCACAGGGCTCAAACACCTGTGCAGCTTCTTGGGTTTACATACTTCCTGTGTTTGTTGAGTGTAGAAGAATAGAGGTTGCTCACATGGAAGCGTGTCTGACATCTTGAAGGGTGCCCAGCGCCATCGCGCATACCATGACATATTTCTAGTGGTCTTAACCCTCCCTCCAAGTGTCCATGTCTCCTAAAAACATTCCTTAGCGGGAAATGCACCTGAGGGACCCACAGTACACCCCCTCCTAATTGCAGGGGTGTCCGCTCACAACCGCTGGGACTCTGTCGCCCTCCCGCCGCCCCGCGGGGTACAGCGCTGGTGAGGGGAGCTGCCCACCACACTCAGCAGGTGTTTGCAATGAACAGGTGGGAGACAGGACACAGCATTGCTGCTGTACTTGCTGAAGGACAGAGAAGTGGGGGAAGCCCCGCTGCACCGAAAGGGGCATTTCTACATGCTGCCGCGAGCTGCCGGGCTTGGGGGCCGGGGGAGTCATTTGTCAGTCGCCACTCATGCTCCCAGCAAGGTGCTCGCAGCCTGGGCCACAGCCCACCTCCGGCACAGCCAGACCGCAGGGCAGCTATTTTTGGAACAAATCCCTTTATTTGAAAAGCAAAAGCATGTGGTTTTTACACTCTGACTCATGCTGTGGTTTTCCAGAAGCCGTGAACACCACAACCACAGAGCGCGCRCACACATTCGTGCCTGCGCGCCTGCCTGTGCGAGGCGGGCCACGGCCCCCCACACCTGCCAGGCCACTGCGCCGCGCTCCGCGACAGCGCATGCGCGCACCTCCCCAGCCGCGCTGTCGGCGCAGGCGGAAGTGACCTCATGGCACAGCTCCTCTTCCTCCCGCCTCCCTTCCCGCTCGCTCTACCGGCGTTCTCTTTCCCTTCCGAGAGGCGGGTGACGTTGCCCGGGGCCGCTCCCCGATTGGCGGCCCTTCCCGCGGCGCGCGGAGCTCGCTGAGGATGAGGATGTCGGTCCCGCTGCGGCGGCTTCGCCAGGCGCCGCGGCACCTGCTGGTGTGCGAGAAGAGCCACGCACGGCACGCGCGCTCGCGCCACGCGGCGCACGTGCGGGACCACGCCTACAACTGCCGCGTGAGTGACGCATCCCCCCCCCTCGGCGGGAGGGGTTGCTGTCGTCGTCGCCTCGGAGCTGGCACGAGGCGGCGGCGGGGGGTGGGGTTAACGGACGCCGCCCGTGTTAACCGTCGCGCGAACGTGCTGGTCGGCGGTTGGTGGCTCTGGGGCGCGGGGAAGGGACCCCTTGGTGGGATGGCCACGCTGGCGCGTGGTGCCCAGCAGGCTCCTTTTACAGCGGGCCTCGAGCAGAGCGCGGCCAGCCCGTGTGGGGCTGCTTATCGATATAATCTTCCTGTGGTAAAAAGACTGAGCTGCTGGAAATCCCTCCCTTCTCTGAAACAGACCCCGCACCCCCGCCTCCCCCGGTGAAACCAAAACGAGCCTTAGCCTGAACAAAGTGCTCATGGTTGGGGTTGGTTCTGTGAGTCAGAAGTTCAAGGAGCTGGTATTTAGTCTTGTGCTAAAGCTGTTTTGCCAGGCTGTTTTGTTTTGTTGTGGACTGGTCCAAGTGACAAATCTGCCACCCCTTGCAGAGCAAGATTTCCCATCCTTGTCAGAGGTAACCTGCACATGTCTTTAGGGAAAAAAGGAGAAAGAAAAAAAAGTACTTTTTAGGCCATGTTGGCTTGGTGGTCTGGCACAGCATGTAGCGCCTCAGAGAGTGAAAGATCGTGCCAACGCAACCAGAATATATGAGGGGTGAACTGGTAGAAGAGATGACAAGGTTCTGTGGTGCTAGTGCCCTGAGAAAGTAATGTGAGTGACTGTACCCCCAAATGACTAGTCAAAGCAGTGAGGGCTATCACATTTCAACTGAAGCCTGGCCTCAGGTGTACCCTGAAAGTCCTTTCTCTCATGTTTTCTCTGCTTCTCCCAAAGTATTATGTAGTATTGTTATCAACAACTGCTWCCTTGTTTTAGACAACTTAATGTTGCTGTGTCCAGTGTTTGTCTGCTTACTGCTATCTTAGACTGTTGCAAGTTTCGGTCAGATCCTGTCTATGTCTTCGCCTAAGGAATTTTTTTAGTAGCTAACTGGGAAGGTTTCTACTGTGCGGTAAGCAGCTAGTTTGTCAGTCGTTACTTCTCTTGTATGTGTGTGCCAAAGGAGTTGTGTACTTATTCTCTGAGAGCTATTTTGTTTGAGAAAAACTTTTTTTCTTGGTGTGTGTTTTGGGGGATAAGGGGGACCTTTCCCCTGCTAGTGCATGGTTGTTGGGAAGCTTGGTACCTGTCCAGGCAATAAGCTTGTTCGCCCTGGACTTCTGGACTTAGAAATTCTCTTGATCAGTGAAACACTTACAGCAAAGGTTTTAAACAGAGTAAATGGATATTAGTGGTAGGCAATTGGACTGAAAGACTGAGTGCTGAATTTAGTAAGAACAGCTAGGTGCTCATCCCTTTTGAGAATTAGTTTCCTAATTTAAATTAGCAACCTGTTACTGRAATCTTAGCCTTAATGTGTCCTTTAAAAAGGAAAAAGACTTTACAGTTTTTATGACTATTTTGGCACTCATAAGACCATCTTCAGGTTTTGTCTTGTGGTGTCTTCACCCTGCTGACCTCCAAAATATTTTAGAGTAGAATGTATTTATTCAAAAAGAAGTTTAAATTCTACTTTGATTCTTTGCTTTTTAATGGAGATTACATAAATGCCTAGCATACATTCTTAGTTATAACTGCATCTTGCAAAAAGGGCTTAAGGAAATAGTCCAAGTTAACTTTATCATGACTTGAAACAAGATCTTTTGTCAAGTCATGCTGTGTAAAATTATCTTGTTACTTAACACCTCAAATGCTATTATATAGCATATAAAATACAAGACTTGAATAATTTATTGCTGTACATGGAGACTTTGTCCAAATTGTTAAATTTTGAAGGTAAAAATATTTTTAAATCTCATTTTGATGTAACATATTGATCTCTTCAAAAAGATTTTCATTTATATTTTTCTGTTTTCCCCCAGAACAATTTTTAGAACATGATTAACATTACAAATGTGTTCCTGATAGGTGTCCTTTTTGATCCCTGAATGTGGCATACTACCTGAAGTGCTGAAAAGTACGATTGCAGATGTTGGAGAGTACTATCTGCTGAGGAATTTATCACTTCATGAATTGGTCACTCATGAATTCATTGATACTTTTGTGAAGAAAGGTAAGGAGGTAATCAGAATGTGATAAATACAGTATTATTGTATATTCTTGATGACACAGTAAAATTCAGTAATTATATATTCTGAAAAGTATTTTAAAGGAAGGGAAGAAGTAGTACTAACAAAATTCTGTATGCATTTCTTTATCTGTTTTTTTCTGCTTTGTGGTGTGTGAGCATTTATTTACACCTGACGGGTCCTTCTATGATTGTTCCACCCATTTCCCCCCCCCCCCTTTTTTTTGAAAGTAGCTTGAGATCCCTCTTCTGCAGTTTCCCTGTCATGCATATTCTGTATTCCCTAAAAACTAGCTTTCAGACCCACAGTTCTCTCTCTAATTAATATTATAATTTATTGCATTCCTACTGAAAAATATTGCCTCTCTAGTTCCCATAAAGTCAGCACTAACCTTGTGTAGCCTAACCTCTTCATTTCTCCCTGTCACATCTTAATTCTGCAAGCCAGCTGTCAAAAGTGTTTCTATGTATCCTCTCAATTATTTACCTTCTACCTCTCATCTTTATGTAGATTCCTGCAGAAATCAGCTCCCTTCTCCACTTCTGATTCCTCATAATTCAGCTCAGAGCTGTGTTCCACACCTGGCAAAGCCTGGGCTTCCTTTGAAAGAGAAAAAATAGCCTTGCTTTTTCTGCTAGTGGAGTTGTAGTGGGTCATCCTTGAACAGTAAGAGCAAAGTGGATGTGAGGAAAGATGCAGCCTTTGCCCAGCCAACTTGCTTTTATTGCATATTCACAGCACACTGTTTTCATCTGCTAGGGCCCACTCATTTAGCTCAAGATAAACGTTGTTCCCTTCAGATGACTGACAGAGGGAAAAAGCCTTTAAAGGGAAAAGAGAGGAGATAAGAGAACATATGGGAGAAACAGGAAAATAAGGGATACATTAGGACTATGTTTCCTATTTTCTCTAGTCTCATTAATAGGTCTTATGCCCACTAGTTTTATAGAAGCAGAATGCCATTTGTATGCCAAGTTTACAGGATCTGACTCCTGATTTCTAGAAAAAGAAATTGGTTGTGGTAAATACTACTACAAAATATATTGAGTAATATGAGCATATTCCACCTTATTTTTAGGTGAACTGATAGCTGAAAAGTATTTGGAAAAAACTTTTTTTTTCCATTTACAGAATGGGAAAGGTCAAAGGTGGAAATAGTGTTTGTGTTTGGGCATTATTGTTCATGTTATCTGTGTTACAGGTCCTTTAAAGTAGTGCCAATATAAGATTTGTAAAGATAATAACAAAATGCCTTTTTGTTTGAGAAGGCAGAAGAAAGTTAGTTGATTAAAACACAAGGGTTAAGAATGATTCAAATGGTATTTGGCAGGCTCTGCTATCTTGAGGTGAGTCTCTCATGTTGTCATATCTTTCTCTTGAGACTGTAATCTCACGGCTTTCTGTTTCACTATTAAAGGTTCATGCCATGCACTTACCTATAACACAAAAATTGATCAAGATAATACTGCAGCTCTGCTACCAACTGGTATGATTTTTTTTTTTTCTCTTCATAACATGTATATATTGATTATAGTCTTTGTTTTTTCCATTTGGAATGATGTAAACTGGAAAATATAGTACCTACTATACTTTATTAAAATATGCTTGTATTAAATATTTCATTTTAATTTATTGCTTGATTCATGCTGTTAAATTATTTTATTTCATAGAAAGGTAAGTGAAAATCAGTTTCATGTATAGAGTCAGATTGTCAGTGCTTCAGCTGTCATTGCAAATGCTACAGAGGAATATTTTTGTTCCAACTCTGTTTCAACTACTTATTTCCTACTGATCTTAAAGACAGAATTTGTACAAAGGAAAAGCACATCTTTAAATAGTATCAGCACTGTTTAGGAGCTCTTGTTAACTACTCAGTGTTCACTATTTGAGAAATATGTAATGTATTAAAATACTCTGTTGTATTTTCATCAGAGTTGTACAACAAAATATTCTGTGATTCTCTGATTACTTTTCAGGTGAGATTTTTCATGCAAAGAAAATAGTGGAGCTATTTTGAGGTTTCTACTATATCTTCTTTATCAAATATAATAGAGACACAAATTGGTTCATCAGCCCTCTAGCCTAAAATCTTAAAAAGTAAGAGGTGCTAATCAGGTCATCAGTAAATTGGTTGGACTTGGATGATCTCCAGAGGTCCCTTCCAACCTGTGATTCTGTGAAATTCAGATTCTTCAGAGCAGGAAGTCCTTTGTGTACTGTATTTGCATAGGCCTAGCAGAATGGAAACTTAGTAGTGATTGAGTTTGTATGATTTAATTATTACAAGATATACACACTTAATGCAAGCCAAAGTTAGAATTCCTGGTGATGCCACCTTCTCAAATTTGTAGCAACAGCTTTATTTGTTTATATTATGTATTATACCATTACTTGTATTCAAAAGACCGTGGTGGAGAGCTGTGTGGAAGTTCTGTACAGAGTGGCAGTTGCCAGATTTAGGTTCATGAACCTGGAAGTGGAATTAGTGATAAGCAGATATGCTCTAGAATGATAAGCAAATTCTTATCTTCACTCATGTGAGCAGTCCCATTGGGGTTGGTGGAACTACTCTTTTATGTTTAGTTGTGCAGCAGTGTATGCATGAATATTTACAAAATCAGGCCCTAGTGTAATCCAGTGTTCAACAAATGATATAGCAAATGCTAGGGGACAAGCAGAAGAAGCACTGGGGTAATATAAATAAGGTAGAACAGTTAAGAATGGTAGCTGTGTGTATTTCAGGAATAATATTACACTTATTCTGGTTCGTAAGACATGTTTGATAACAAAGAATAATTGACTTTTGGCATTTTTAAGGGTTAATCTGGTAATCCATTTAACTGGAACTAAAGGACTCTGGATTACATTGGTAATACCTAGTGATCCAAATGCATAACATTGCATAAAGTATAAGGTTCTCAGAAGACTTGAAAGGGAGCTTTACATTAAGGCTTGTTTTGTGTATAGGAAAACTAATTCTATCAGTGGATAAGGATACTTATGAAGAACTTGGACTTCAAGGTCGCCCTTCTCAGTATTCTGGCAAAAAAGTAATGAGATATAGTAAGTACTGTTTATGTTAACAGCACTTATTTCAGATCTGTCTGTGAAGTACCTTATTAGGATGTCAAACCAGCCAYACTTAAACTTTTCTTAAAATTGATTATTGTCTAGGTGGTATTTTTCCAGATGTACATACAAGGACCACATGATGAGAAACATTAATTTTTGAAATAATAAAGCAGCTGTAAGGCAACAAGTGTGATCTTATGGGTAGCGTTATAAAACTTTTAATTTTTGCATTTTTCAAGAAGTATTGTTTATACTGGAGTGATGCAGGAGTCAAGAATTCTTGTATCCTGGGTGCAGTATATATGCCTTCTGGTTTTAATCAGAAAATACTAACCTAATTAAGGCAAAGCTTATAACTTGCACACTCCACAAAAAGTCAGCAAAGAACCTTATCCAAGATTCCTTTTTTGAGAGGGAGAATTCTACTACATTTGACATTTAAAATGGTAGCCTTGATATACTATGTACTGGGAAAAAAAGTAATTTTTTTAACAGATGCAGAGAAGACATACTGAGTGTGACTTTTTTTTTTTTTAAAGTAATAATTAAAAAAAAACACCTTGCCATCTCAAAACAGACGAGAACCTGCACTACTCCAGAAGTAACAGTAGATTATATTTTGAAGAGGAAACTTGTTATGTACAAAAATAATTTTGGCATAACAGGATATCGTTTTACCATTCAATTTGTCAAATAAAATGTATGATGCAATTTCCATCTTAAAAATAAATGCAACTTTTAGTCTGGGACCAATTGATATCGAGAAACTGTTGAAAAAGTGTTGTAGCCATGCATGTGGCTTTTGGTGTTAGAAGTTTTAGCTTTTTTAGTGCTAATAGCTTACCTAGTTACTAAGATATTTTTAAAGCTACTCTTCTGTGACTTCCGTCACTGCCTTTACAAAAGGAATCTGTCCCTGCTGTCACTAGAAAGCAGTTTTCAAAATGTATTAAAGTAAGGATGGCAGGAGGCAAATGTTCATTTGCAAAATGGGCAGTAGTATCTGCTTGATTAAATACTTTGTAAAAATGCTGTACGTGTCAAAAGGAGGTTTAATTTTTTCTGGTTTCTTTACATTTGTTTAATTCTTATGGCATTTAATATTAAAATTGAGTTCCATTGAGTAAAACTTGCTTTTGTTTATTTTGCAGTTATAACTATCGACTTGATGGATCCCAGCTTTCATCCTGATAGTAAGAAACATAAGAGGGTGCTTTGGGCCTTGAAAGAAAAGAAACCTTTAGAATTTGACTTCCTACTGGCTTGGTATAATACAGGTAATAAGAACTAAAAGGAAATCCAAAATGTAACTGACCCTGAAATCTAAATTTTTCTAGTTTACTGTTCTTTTCTAGTGATTGTCGAAACATGTTTTTAGTGAAGGGAAAAATTAGATTAAAGTTTGTTCGGGTGAGCTTTTGGCTTTTTTTTGTTTTGTTTTGTGTGTGTGTAACTTCCTATATAGCAGTTTCAGTTCAGGAAGTCAGTAGTGATTCATGGGAGTTATATTAGTTGTTTGTTTTCCCTGTCTTTCCTGTAGGACAGGCTTGCTGGCCTAATTTTGCCCCTTTGAAAGCACTGCTTCTTCTTTATAAATCTGTGGCATATATAATTATTATTAATGTACATTTTTTTTATGCTTTATTAATACATATGTGGTACATATTTGGTTTAGTGTTGCCAAAGTATTTGAGATGGAGAACTTCATGCTTCAGCAGCAGCTGTAGGACATGTACAGAGTCCCTGTTTCTGTCAGGTGCTGTGTACACTGATGCAAACAATATCCCCTATTTTTAAATTTTATTCTCAAGCACTTGGTTGAGATTGGAGCAGAGTGAGTGTTTCTTGTTATAAGAAATTGTATCATTTCAAATCATCTTTCTTCTAGTGTTCATGTATGTGCTGTTTTCTGATGACATTGATTTTTTTGCTGAATTTACGTATTGCTTTTCTTCTGAAGATCATTTTCCAAAGTTGTCAGTTGCTTGTATTACCTCAGAACAGGCTGTATTGAGGAATATATAGCATTTGCATAACATTGACAGAAACTGCAAGAGTCTCTGCTACAGAAAAATGTGTATTTGTTCATCAGAGCTGTGTAGCTTTTAGTGTGGTTCTGCTTTGAGTCTTGGACCCACTAAGAAGCCTCTACTGTAGTGAAAAGGGATGTTTGAGAGGTCCCTAAGTATGCTTCCCCTTCTACTCTTTATATTCTTACTGTTTTCTGACTCTTCAAGACCAAGTCTGAGAGAGAGTTACTGATTTGAGAAATTAAAAACGCCTACGGACTCCTTTAGTACTGTCCCGTGTTTCATTCAAGTCCTTCATGTTCCCCCCGCCCTTTTTAAGTACTAATCGTATGACAACGATTCTTCCCTGTGTGTGATACAGAAGAATTTTAAAGGCTTACATTTCCCACTCTTGTCTTCCTCTTCAGGAAAGGGTAAAAGGGTAAAGACTCTTGCTACCATAAATGGTGACATAAATTCAACTAAGGTAGCAGAGATCCAAAGGCTCAGCTTACTTAGATTTATGACCCTGGGCAGAGAGCAAAATGCTTCTAGGGCTGGTATGCTTCTTATGTTTGTTGCTGCCAGTGTAGCAGTATTCAGGAAGAATAGCATTCCTTTTGTTCAGTTTTTTACTGTCCAAAAAACTGCAGTTCAATCATCTCCAGAATATGGAGTTAAATCTGAGTGCTTTTTTTGTTCAGGAATCTAGTGCTCATAACATAAGAAAGACTCTTAGTTCCTTACTACTGCCGAAAATAAAATCTTTACAGATTTTATTAACAGATATGAGGCATTCTGTAGATTTTGCTGGAAGGGAGGGCTATATTTTCTCCAGAGAATTCTCGTCCTCCATGAATGTTCTACTTGCAGTCTTCATGCTGATAACCACTGTTTTTTGATATGGCCAGCTCTTCTGCAGACCTATAAACATTCAGTGCCTTTTTCCAAAAGCAAGGTTTTCTGTTTTCATACCCTTTTTTTTTTCGCTTTGTGGTTCTGGCACTGAGAGGAACAGAAAAGGGGAACATGAAATGTCTCATGTCCCTAATGACAGATTGAAAACAATATTTTTCTTTTCTTTTCTTTTTGCTGTAATTTCTATGACAATTTTAAATGTTTATTGGCTGAAAGTCACTGGCCTCCAAGAAAACTTTGACAATGTGCCTGGTTATTGTTGACAAGGGAAGCTATGCCATAGCTAGAGGAATTGTTGTGTTGAAGTCTTGGCTGTAGCCTTTGGGATTTCCTGAAGTTACAACTATAGCTGAGGCTCCCATTTGGAATGGAGATTTGTAGTTTATGTATAAATTTTTACATTTGACTAAGAATTCTGGGGAGATACTATACATCCTATGAGCCTGTTAGTATAACAAATGCCTACAGGAAGCACAGTCTGAAGGAGGATCACTTGTTCTAGGATTTTTCAGACTTCAAAACACAAAATAAATTACCAAGAGTTCAGTAGCTGCCTCTCTTTGTCCCTGCACCCTTCTGCACTTCAACAGCCTTTTCTGAAGGACCACTGAAAGGGTCAGCTTAGCCCTTCTTTTTCTGTTCCCCCAAATGATTGTCCATTGGAGGATAGGTATGGCTGATGGAATTTAGATAGTTCATAACTTTTGGTAGTGGGCCCTGGATATTGTATCCTACAGTTTTTCTATCCTGTTCTTGAATTTCATTTGTTCATACTTGCCTTTACAATGGTAATTTGAATGCTTTTCTGGACTTCAGGCTTCTCATAAGTAAGGAGCTATTCCTTGGTAGTGAGCTGTTGTCACTTTAAGAAAATGTAATACTTTATCTGGAGTATCAAATCCAGGAGAATCTATTTTACATCAGTTACTTTACTGCTTCAAAAAGACATTTGGTTAATATCTCTTAATTTGCAAGGTGTTTGCTTCCAAGTGTAGATTAGGTCTTTATAGTTTTAGCATTATACAGGCAAGTGGACCAGATTTCTTCTGACTGTGCATATAGCTAGGTTGTTTTGTCCCATCCTTGATCTGATTTTATGTGCCATTTTGGATTACTTAATAGAGGTAGAAGAGACTTGACCTTTCCCACAGATCTGTCATGGTGCATCTAACTACTATATCCGTACTGTGTTTGAGGTTGTCCCACTTTCTTCTGTCCTCTATACTGAAGTGAAGTTGCTGATTTAGTTTATACTGAAGTGAGGTTGCTGATTTAGTTTATTGATTTCTCCCCCGCCCCTTCTTCTTTCTCCCTTCAAAGTTCTGCTCCCTCCGTGAACCCTTGAATTCATCTTGATGTCACTGGTAAATCTGTTCTTCAACTTGTAATCACCTGTTTCCTTTCCTGCTATTCAGGGAAAACGGGGTCCTGGGTTGGCAGACACTTCAGTGTGGTGGGTAGGAGAGCTTCTAGTCTTGATGACTAGTTTGGGTATTTTTCTGAGATAATATTACCTTCCAAATATGCCTTATCTGAAGGTGATTTCTGGATTTAATGTAAAACCAGAATTTTTCCAGTATTCCTTCCTAAATTGAAGTTTCCTGTCACACCTGGAATATCAAGTATGCAGTCTTTAGGTGATGGGATAAGATGTCTCAGAATGATTCTTATATGTTCTTGTCCTCAGCTGAGAGAACTAAAAGATCCACTAACTTGACTTGCTAGATAGCAGACTCTGAGTGTCTTTTAGGACAATGAAAAGGGAAACATCCTGTGGTTGTGAAGGCATGTTGCAGGAGAAATTCAGTGACACTAGGAACTTTTTGCAAAGTATTCCTGAGATCTGCTGGGCTGCCAATTCTTCTCCATCAGGATTGCTCATGCTTCTAGATGTCATGTGTCTCTAGAAGGCAGTTCTTGCTGAACTAGTGATCCTGGGATCTCTCCAGGTATTCAGTGCTTTGCAGGGAGAATATGGCTTGAGTTCATTCGAACTTACTTCTCTCTAGCTGGTCTTAGATACATTATCTCCACATACGTCTTTGATGCATATTCCTGTCCCTCTTGCTGACCTGATGGTATGAGGCATACATCACCCTTTTACAGCAACAAGCACCTGGGCTTGAGTGGGCGGGGAATGTATGTATGGATACTGCTAAGACAAAAGTTATTTAGGCATAGGTATGATCACAATAGGTGTGCATAGGCAGACCACTCTTCTTGGGGAGAAGTTAACAGGCAAATAGTTTTCCTTTCATGTGCTCTTTTTCAGGAACACTCTGAATTCCTGTTTCTAATGAGTTCATTTTTTTTACTTGCCCAGTTAAAATGCTTGAATTTTCTATTGACAGATCTATTTCTTTACATACCAGTTAAATAGGACTTTTACTGAGCTGTGGTAAGTTGCTGGATCTTGAGCTAATTCTCACTTCCAAGAAAATAAGGAAAATGACAATTCTACGGCTTTTGCAAAAGATAGATAACAGCATGTAAGCAGTTTTACTTGCAGTTTAACATTGCACCCTATTTTCCTAACAAATGCACGTATAAAGGTTTCGTGTATCCAGTGCTCCCTTTGTTCTGTAGTTTTGTAACAGCTCTTTGTGGTGTTGTGTTGTTAAGGTGCAGAGGGATCAACATTGATGTCATACTTTCCCAAAAACCAAATACAGACTCTGAAGCCAAAAATAACATTCAGCACGTTAAGAGACTTGCAGTGTCCAGTGTTACAAAGTAATGAACTACAAGGAAAGCCAGAAGAGTCATGCAGTACAGAGGAACTGTTTGAATGGTTGGGAGCTGTCTTGAATCAAGTTAGCTTGTAAGTACCTGAACTTGTTTGATCTTAATATTTTAAGTAAGGAAGGCCACAATTTTTTATTTTTTTTTTTTAATGTAAGAAAAGGCATGTTTCTGTAAGTGGGATGCCTAAGAAGCACTTACATGCTTGTTTAATAGTCTTGAATAACATATCGGTGGTTTTGGAGATACTTATGACATCTGAATTGCTTGGGTATTAATTTAGATGATATACACAGATACTGTTTGTTTGGTACTAGATAGCATTAGGAAAATTTTCTGTAGAAGACCTAAAATATGTTTATTTCAGCTACTTTTTTTTTTTTTTTTTTCAGAGACAACAAATCTTTTAGTTTTTTATCAACCTACTGCTGTCCTCAGCCCAACACAATAGTGGAACAAGCTTTTTTGTGCACAATCACAGGTTTCATAATTCCTGAGACGATAATTCAGTTACTGGAGAAACTGTGGTAAGGGTTGACAGGGGTACATGATTAAAACATTTATACTTTATATAAAGTTTTTACTTCTCAGAATTGCTTTTAACTACTTGTTTTCAGTAGTGCTGCTGGAGGTGAGAAACAAAAAAAATACACAAAATGAAGACACTTTTTAATTAGGAAACAAGCAGGAAACTTAGCAATGGTATAAAAAGCAATAAATAATTTTGGATACTTCAAATTTGAGAATGCCTGCCCTATGTTCTAATACTGACTTTGCTTTTTATCTTAATTTCTAAGAACCAGTGGCTCCACTGAGCTCACACATCTTTCATATTTCCATTGTCTATGAAAGTCAGGCACCCTGAAACACACTTGATTTAGCACTTTTAACTATTGGTGAACAGTATGATTGGAATCCTTCATGGTACCAAAAAGCGTTTCACATGGTTATTGTGGTTTTGTGTTAAATTAACTTAAAATGTTTTTTTTTTTTTGTGTCAAGTGGTATAACAGGGCATTGAATAGTGATGAACAGGGTATCTGTGGTTCTAATTGAATATCAAACTGCATGGTACTGGTGTATTGTAGATCATCGTGATATCTACCTATGTTGTATGTTAGTGCTACTGCCACTGATAGCAAATTCTGGAAGCTCCTGGCTCTGTGTGTAAGAAAACTCTTGGAGTGGCTGGTGGCTAATGGTTGCAGAACTGACACATGACAATATTGCTGTTCCTTCATCTGGAATATCACTTGCTCCTCTGAGCAATTTTTGAATCTCATGCTGAAAGCCTCTTTAGACTAGGGTTAGAACACAGATATCCTTGGCTTTTAGTGTTTGCTTAAGACCAGTGGACAATGTCTGGTTTTGATTATTTTTTAATCCGTTTCCTTTCTGGTAGTAAAAGTGTTTGTCTTCTATGTCTTTTTTGCCCTGATAGTGACTGCTCTCAGTAAATGCTTATTTTCTGAAAGATGAAAGAATGTCTTAGGAAATTCAGAACAGCTAGTTTACACTTTATTTCTAAGTTACAACTTGCAGTTCTACCTGTCAAAAAGTATGGTAGAAATACTAAAGAGTCAGTCACATTTCATTTCCTAATATCTTCTGGTAGAATATTTTCTTTTGAATTTATTTATTATGTACTAAAGCACTTTAAAATTCTTTAAAATAGATAGTCCAATTAGTACTCTAACTTTACACTTCCTTCTTACTCTGTATTAATCCTGGAGCATCAGCTGAACAAGAGTGTCCCTTTGGACTTTTCAGTTGTATCTTTTAAAATAATGCAATTTGAAGTTATAGATGCTTTACTGGCCAAAAAGAAAAAGTATGTAATGGCTTTAGTAGGCATCCTCCACAGCTTAAATCATTTTTTAACTCCTTTAATTAAAAATTTTCACTAAGTGCCTGTGTCTTTGATTTTCTACTTTGTTGTACACTTGAACATACTCTTTATCCTGTTATAGTTRTTAACTTGTTTTCTGTCTTGCAGCTGCTATTTTGATGAACCAAAACTGGCACATTGGCTGACCTTAACTGTGCATGGCTTTGCAGACAGCCCTGTTTCCTGGAGAGAAAGTGAACATGGTTTTCACAAGGGAGGAGAAAACTTGTACAACTTTGTTGTTTTTAGAAACCTGGACTACTGGCTTCAGATGGCTGTAGGAACGAATGATGATTGTCCTCCATGAAGCTCTGTCTACAGAAAAAACATTCTAATAATTCCATGTTATTGTATAGAAACCTAATAAGATACTTTTTATAAAAATAATTGGATAATAAGTTAAGTACTAAGAGGATGTATGTTTTTTTCCATTATTTATAGCTCCTTAAAGGTGACCTGCAATGAAATAAATGGATTTTTGTTCCTTAATGGTCATACAATGCCTTCTGAAAGACCACAATTTTAGCTTTAAGAAGATTTTTTGTGAGTTTAAGTTCTCAGGAATTGACCATAGGTGGTGTTTCTTTTTATTCAGGTGTCATTTTAGAATTTGAAAGTTATGTTTCCAGATTGTTAGCTAAAATACTTGGGAGAAAAGCTCATTTTGCAACGTAATGTTTTCATGCTTTAAAGATCCATAAAAACTTCAAAGTCATGTTTAAGACATTTCAGCCTAGCTGCTGGTTTTAAAAAAGAAAAGAAAAAGTGAGATGTTTGGGAGGGGAAAGGAGGAGAGGGGAGGTGAGGAGGAGGTATGTAAGAGTGGGCGGAGCACCTCTTGAACGTGGAAAAAGCAAAGATGACAGACCTGCTTTGTTTTTATAGATCACTATTACCATRAAGAAGAAATTGATTTTTAGCAGTGATACAAAGGGGTCCTCCTCACTTTTTAATCAACACCCTTCCCACACACACATACACCCCAAATCTCTACTTTTAAAAGCAGCTTGTGATTCTTGCTTGCAGGGCAACTCATGGAGCTAAGACTTCATCAGTTATTGGAGACATGCTCACATTTTGGGAAGAACATGATGGACCTACCCTCAAGCAGTGCAGTTGAAGTGAAACAGCTTTCTTTAAAGAGATGTGCAGTCATCCTAAGGGCATAGGCAGTTCTCAAGAAATCAGTTTAACTTCTGTTGAGATCCAAGGAGCTATTTTTATTGAGAGGGTATGTATCATTAAAGTACCGATGCAGTACTACAGTAGAAGCTGTTCAATTGGTAGGTGGAGAGATAGGTAGGAGAAGTTAGGGCATAGTTGTAGAGGAAACATTAAGATCTCCCATGAGAATAAGCAGCACAGAAACGGAGAGAGCCCACTGGAAGAAGTTATTTATTTATTTATTTATTTATTTATTGCTTCTGTTGAGTGAGGAGAATCATCCTCGATGATTTACTGGATGGTATTTCGTGGTTGTCATGTACCTCCAGTAAACATAATCCCTTTTGCTCGAGTTCTCTTATATGTTTCACAAACACACAACTGACAAACCAGCAAACAATTTTCTAAATAATTACATTGTTTTTCAAACCCATGTTTTTTAAACTGCACCATGATGTGTTTCTAGTGAGTTACTAGGAGTAGAAGTGCCATATTGTCACACATACAGATATGCACTCACACACAAGATCACAAATTCAACAGAGGAAAAGAATCAGGGAAAATTTTTGGCTTAACACTCGACTAGTAAATATTTAACATGGCTAGCTCAGACATTACTGTATATTTCATTACTATGCATCAGTGCAAATTGCTTCAGTTGCTGGCTAAAGTCTGCTTTTGGAAGTACTGAGAGATTATGCCACATTTCAACTTTCACAAAAGAGGTTTTAGTAAGCAGAAGTGTTTTCCTTTTTCCTCTTAATCAGGAAGCCTATTAAAATCTTGGGCTTTCCTGGAAGTTAAACCTGCAGCAAAAGTAATAATATAAAGTTAAAAATCTAAATCTTCATGCAAAGTTGGATAATGGAAAGTGTTTGTTGCTGCTCCAGTGAATGTTGTCATCTTTCTGGCATATTCTAATAAACTGATTTTTTTTTTTTCCCCTCAAGCAAGAAAGGAAATGTTCTCTTGTTCTGAAAAGCTGATACTTAGCCTGCTTTACCACCATGATGTGTACACCCACACAACTGAAAAGTGTCATGCACATTGTTTAAAAAAAAAAAAAACTACCTTCCAAAACTAAAAATCTTAGATCAGTGGGTTAATTTCACATATTAACTGAGAGAAAGGCCTAAAGTTTTATGCATATGCTTCATAATACTCCCAGCAGAAGCACAGCTGCTTTTGGCTTTGTCTCTCAAACAATGCAGTGTGAATAGGTGAAATGAGTTGTCTAAGAGGGATCCAGGTACAGAGCACTTTATGATAGTTGATGAGGTAGCTGTTGCAGAAGCATTAGCAGATAAACTGTGATAGCCTCATTGAGAAGACTCTGGAAGGAAGGAAGCTCAGAAACAGACATTTCAGCTCTACCGGTTTTCCTCAGCATGTGACTATTGAGATGAGTCTTTTATGGATATCTCATCAGATTGGTCAACAGTTCCCTCTGCCTCCTATGTATGTAAGTGAAGGACTGTATAAACACTTCTGAAAGCTCAGTGTAGTAGGCAGAGAGTCATTTGGGCACGCTGCTTCCTGCAATCCCTYGTCCTCTTCAGGTGGTTGTTTGGATGGCTTTTCCAACTAAGGAAGGGATGAAAATACCATACTAGCTCTGAATTCTGCAACTTAAGTTTGAGACGCTGAGTTTGTGACTAGTTTTTTTTCTGTTTTCTTTAAGCCTGTAGGAAGTATCATTGAAAATCTTCTCCTCTTAATAATCACTGCTGTTGGTCTACTCTTAGACTCTGTGAGATGATACTGCATTAACCAGCTCCTTGCTTTCCTAGCAGGATCCTAGGGTTTGCCTGCCTCTGAGGAGGCAGGGTTTTCTGTGCTTACTGGGCCTTGTTGCACAGAAGAGAAACTCCACTGAGTGGAACTGGCCACCTGCACATCTCTGTGACCTGAGTAGAGAAGGCTGGGGCTAGCAGCCTGTTCCCTACTGTCTGTAGGGACAGACTGAATACTGTGGGGAGGATGTGTGTCTTCCTCTGGAAACTCCCGAGGATGGGTTAGTCTCTTGCTGGAGAAAGTAATAGGAGGTCATTGCTGATATGCTTGGGGAAATGGATAGAAGGAAAGATCTGGGAATGGGCCAGGTGGGCAGTAATTCAAGGAAGAATTGAGCAGGGTAGATGAGGCAATACTCAAGTTTTGCATGAGAATGAAAGATGGCTGCTGGTGTTCTCACTCTTTGTGTCTGACTGTGAGGAAGGACAAGAAAATCTGAAGGGTTCTTGAGAGCTGTAAATGTAATGGAGAGCAGCTGTACTGCAGCCGCTTCTGAGATCAAAGGGCTGAGTGCTTACGAAGAAGTTTGGCCTCTGGGGAGTATTTTATCTAACATGGGGAAGGAGAGCCAAATATTTGAATAGGAGGACATTCCTGTGTGTTCCAGCCTGGGGCAGGCTGGTTGCATGAGGAGCAGAGGTTTTTATTGTCCTGGTATGTGGACAGAGTGCTAACACTCCTTGAGAGCTAGGGAGCTGCTGCTCTGCTTTAACCTCCACCCTTCTGCTAAGCTGTGCCTGCCTTCCTCTCGTCCGATGGAAGGAAGGGGAATTTTACTGAGGGTTTACTGGGGGATATTGAAACGAGCTGGGAATAGGCCACAAAGATCATGTACTTCCTTCCAGTCCTGTATTTGAGTCAGTGGTTATATGTGTTCAGAAACTGGTGGGTGTGGAACAAATAGAAAACAAGCTTTCATGGTGGTAATGGGGAGATAAAAGCTGAGGCAGTTGGACAACATATGTTATGCAGTCATTCTAAATAGAATACATTTGCTTTTTCATTTAGCCTTTGCAAATGCTAACTGAGTCAGGAACCTCTCTGGAGAACCAAAGGTATGTCTGACTGACAATGGCAGGAATGTAAGTTCATTTTGGTAGTACTATTCTGCGTGAAGAGGGTAATATGAACACAGGGGATCTAAGAAAATTAGAGGTAAGGGTGTGAAGAAGAATTTTCACTGTCAGATTCTAGAGATGTTGTGGCAGAGGGAAAGTAGCAAGATTTGGCACGGCTTAGATCTGGGGAATGCAGGAGCAACAAAAATGAGTGCTACCTAAAGCTGCTTGAAAGGGAGGCTGCTTAATGGTAGGAGAAGCATGAGCTTTGTTTTGGGTGCATAAAGCTGTGGTTTATGAAGAAATATCAATTTTGGAGAGGCTAGCCAAGATGTAAAGTCAGATGCCTGGAAAAAGGTCAACAAAAAAACAGGTTCATAGTTCATCAGCCTGAGGATTGCATAGAAATCATGGGAGTGAGTTTGCTCAAAGATGGATGATAACAATTTTGTCTGAAATAATTTGCATGCTTTTTTTCTTCCCTGCTATAAGATGCCTCTTCCTGGCTTATCTGTAAGGTTTCTCAGAATGTTTCAGAACTGCTGTCTTTTGGTAACACTACCAAAGATTTAGAAAAGTCTTGAGATAGGCTGGATGATGTTGATATTACTTTTAATTGCAATTAGCATCCGGACTGCTCACCCAAGGCTGCAGAGCTAGTGTAGGGTTTTGTACATGTGAAGAGAGAGCTCTTGCTATAAAAAACCCTGCAAAATAAATATGTAAAGCAGACAAAAAATAGAAAGGAAAATKAGGGCTTTGAGGAGTGATTCGCCTCCACGACCACCTGCAAGCCACGTAGCAAATCAATGTTTGTTCTGGGATTAGAATGGAGGCTCATTATAGTTAGTCCAGTACGCTAGTTCCTAGATTATAGTTTCTCTGATGCTGTTAATTAAATATTAATATGTGCAAGTGGCTCTGTCTTTACCATTTCTTTATGTGGTAGCTATACTGGAACATGCTTGAAGTGTTTTAATCGTTTTTATACACAGAATTAGATTGTAAAGGGTAAAATCAGAGAATAATTCAATTAGTGGGTTATTAAGTAATCTTCTGAATATTAACAAGAATTTCAGAAATTTCTRGTATAAATTGAGGCAGTTCTTTATGGATCATCGTATTTGTTTTAATGCAGCCATATACAGGAGCAAAAAGGGAGAACAAAACTGACAAACAGTTTTCAGTTTTCCAGAGAGCAGAGTGCCTTGGCTATGCCAAGTTTCTTTTAGCTAGCTTTATTAGAACAATTAAGTGGGCTTTAGTTATTTGAACATGGATCTGTTTTGCTTAGGCAGTTGAAGAATATCCTAAGCAGTGGTTTATGTTGTTTTGTCTGTTAGAGTTCTAAACATCTCCTTTCTCTCACCGACTCCCAAATGTAGATCATAATCAATATTATTATTAATATCTGGGCCAGTTGCCTAGGTTCACTAGATACCAGCAAACTAAGTTTTCATCATCATATTTTAGTAGAGTTGCAGAGGATGCAAGGGGTTTAATTTTTATGATGCAGTTGTAGGTGAAAAATAGCATGTTTAYTGATTTATCATAAAGATGGGGATTTCTAATCTTCTTGGTCACTGTCAGTCTGTACCTTACTGCAGTACTACCAAATCAAGTATGTGCTTTTTAAAATAATATAGCTTAAGGCTGTAAGAAAGTTAACACTGTGTTACACTGCAATTTTTAAAAGTTATGTAGTTCAGCTCCCAAGTTTGACACTGGAAAAATGGCCTTACTGAAGTAGGCACCGTACTGTCATTGGGCCAACACAGAGTGTGCTTTATGAAGCAATGTTTCTTCTCTGTTGCTGAAGCAAATAAGAGCTTGCCTTTGCAGGGGAGGCACAGAATCAAGCAGTTATACATTGGTTCTTGAGCCTGTAGTTCAGTTGGATAATCCAACTTTAGAGCTTCTGGTGTCAGTACAAAATTTAAAAACAAACTTATTCAAACACGCTCAAACATTTTTATGAGTTTTATGACAGTTTGGGTATCATTTGTCTTCCCATAGTCGGCCTAAATGCCATATCATGTACTTTGACTGATTTGCCAGAAATGCAGTCGTATGTTCCAGATCTCACTTGAAATCACTTTTGTACTGCTATTTGGCATGTGGCCACTCATAGATCTCAAATTAAATATGGTGGACCCACAGCCTGAGGTGTGTAGGATCTCTGTACCTGCTCTTAAAGATCAGTAGGAATTGTGTTGGGTTTTTTTTTTGGGGGGGGGGGGGAAGGGGGTCTTGGAGGGGAAGGGGTATTTAAATAGAGAGGCAGGGTTGCCTACAGGACTGAGATAGAGGGATCTGGGTTTTGTTTAACAAATTGCTGGGTGACCTTGTACAAATAACTTTGCTGCTCTGTGCTGCTCTGACACTTTCTCAGTCAATGGAACAGACTTAGTGATGCTACTTGCTTTGTAAAGCACTTTGAGAGAGCTATAGGTTATCATTTAGTGTACAGAGAATTTACCTTAGGACCTAAAATCAGCTCTTGGCACGTCCATTTTGCTTTGAAGACTGCTGATCAGAGATGGCTGACTTTTACCAGGGCTCCAGGGCAGAACAGGCCCCATCATGCCTCTACCTGTCTGGAGGAGGATGTAAATGAAGGGAGTGGCATGGGGTATACTCTGCTTACAGCAAGACTGTGCTGGAAAACATGACTCCATTTAGTCGGCAGCATTGTAGAAAACAGAGGGATGAAGGGTAACTAAGGGTAACATGAAGCATTTAGGATATTCATAAAAATGTTAAATGGCTTTTCTTATTAAAAGAATAGACGTGCATCATTAAAGGCTACAAAAGCAAAGTGGGAACATTCTTTCCAAATCAGGAGGAGAGCAATCCTTAGCAGTTGCTAATCTATTTATGTTCCAGTCATGCTCAGAATGTGACTTTGAAGGCTGAAGCTCTTGTATTTGCCTGGAATATGTCACTCTGCAACAAGATTCATTGTTCTGTTCTCACCAAGAGGAAGGCTGAGACTTTTAGCTGTAGGACTTCCCTTGAAATTGAGTGGCGAGACATGGCTAAATTCCCATGTATTGTTTTGTCAAAACACTAGTAATTATGGCTTTCATTATAAGCATGTTAGTTCTACGTGATCTAGGCAGAAATTGATGCATTTGGTGCTAAGCAGGTAGTGCTTTATTTGAGGGATAATACATGAGTATTAGGAACCAGATTTTGATCCCTATTAGTAGAAGTCCCTTAAACTTTGCAGGATCAGTAGGATACTCAATTGGTCCCCTGGTGCCTCAAAGGGTATGAGAGTTAATTTTTTCTTTCCTTTTCCTCGACTTCTTCCTGCCAGTCTCCCTTTACTATTCCCCAAGCACTACCCCCTATAAAATATCTTGGAACTTAAACAATTAAATTAGAGTGAGGTCAAAGCTTCATGCCTTGCATAAAGATTCACAGGGGCAAGATTCAGCAGGGATTGAACAAACTTTAAGGAAACTTAGTAAGATATGACTTCAAAAGGGCCTCTAGCCCAACCTCACTTATTTTACTTTGTATGGGAACCCTTCTCCTTTATGCCTTGCCTTCCCTTGAAGAGAAGTGAATGCATTTTTAAATAACGAAGCATTCCTGTAGCTTTCTGTCAAGTCCCCAAGGTATTGCAGGCCGTGGGAACCTCTCTATGTAGCTCCTATGGAACTGGGAGCTTGGAGCATGGCCATGGCACTTCCATGTAAAAGAACACACGCTCTATGGAAAAGTCTTTACTGACATTGGTAGACTGGGCGGAAAAGCCTGTTATTCTATAGATTCATTCCTTTTGTGAATGACAAGCTATGCTGGTGCTACTTCACTAGGGCTTGAAAATGGAATTACTGTTAAGTTTCAACTAAATGAGATGTTTTTAGATCCAGACGTTTTTCTCCCTCCTCCTCCTTTAATGCATGGCCTGATCAAGCAGACTCTGTGCTGAGGATCTCAAGGCAGAGGAGCTGTGAAGAATATGTTTTCCTTCAGGCCTGGCAGAAGGTAGGCCTGTTCCATCCAGAACTGTTTCTGTACTTCATAGTCTGAAGTGGCTATTTCTTTCTTTCCTTACTCCAGTATGTGCTGATGGGTTGGTTCAGAAGATTGAAATAGTCCTGGCATTGAATGGCATTGTTTCTATAATTCTTCTCTGTGCTGAAACTGAGAAATCAGCCAGGGAGATGGGCTTTGCTGCAGGCAGGGGGCCTGCTCAGTCGCTTATGTATGTCACCCAGCCTGACCCTGCCCTTGGCCAGCAGTTACCACAGCCTGCGTAGATAAGCAAGCAGGATTTGCTTCCAGGGCATATAAACTGTGGAGTTCTTGGCCTCTCTTCTAGAAAGAACAATCTAACAGCCATCATTCAACAGAAAGTCCTCAGCATTGAGAACTGTTCCTCTCCTCTTTAACTCACAAATGGTATACCTCCAGAAAGTTTTTTTTTTTTTTCCAGAGGTCGCAGAGATTAGTCATTTCAACCATACCTATCCTTTCCTGAAAGACCAAAAAAATTTGATTCAGAAACAAAGTTAAGGATTGAGAATTGCAGTGGTAACTTAAGGCAGATGTCTGGCTGAGGCTTTTTCAACAGCAAGGAACTTGCTTTATGAACCAGATTTTGTCCAAAACATCATAGATTCTTGTCCTTTTAAATTATGAGAGCACAGTAAAAACACCTCAGGTTTTAAAAAGGGGCTACGTACAACAGCTATTACTGTTACTACTCTAAAATGGCTGTGGTGCCCTCCTTTTTCCTTCTGAATATTTCAACAAAAAAGCAAAAGTGGTTAAAGAAGGAAACTAGAACAACTTAGAAACTGGTCTTGGACTGAGATTAAACATGAGAAATTTTGCCTTGGTGGGAGATCTTTTAGACAGTAATGAACATGTTTTCACCCTAATGAACAAATAGCTTACTGTGCCAAATACTTCTGTGCATGGTGATGCAAGATGATGAAATACTGCCCTATTGCAAGAGAAGACCTATGAATACCAGAGGCTGCACAAAAATCAAGAAGCTGATCAGCATTCTAACAAACCCTGTTGGTTTTTTGCCCTTGCATAACTATGGGAAGAAAAAAAGTCCTCTTGGTAAATGCCTCCGAAAGACATTTCTAAAATTTTACTAAACTACCTGCAGTTACGCCTGTATTGTGAGTGAGCACTGTTGTRGATGACATGTCATTAACTAAATGGCCTGGTTACAGTGGCATTGGACTGCTGTCCTCTCATCAGCACTGAGCTGTTCTGTGTTATCCTCATTGTGTGTTTGGGGTGGTATTGAGTCAGATGTTTCAATGAACTATATTTCCATTTAGAAGTAGAAATAAGTAGCCACCTTCTTGTGAGTTAAGTTTTTCTGGACTTCAGACATGTCTAGCACACTTTTTCTAATGTTTAACACCCCCAAGTTGTTTCACCACATCTGTAGTTTGGAAATTACTACAGTCAGTTTTACTATGAAGGGTATAACCTTGTTTCCTGCTATCGAAAACCCTTCTAAACTTCTAGGATGTTCGCAATGAAAATTCACTATTTGTGGTAGTATATTTCAGAGAAAAACAGTGCAAATTCTGAGAACGGGAGTTTCTTTAAACTTCACTGAAATTCTAAACTATCCCAATACATGACACAACATTGCTAGCAGACAAGTGGCATTTGGTGATAAGTGCTGTAGTAATATGTAATAAGAGGTGATCTCTGCCTTCCCATACTTCCAAATGTAAACAAAACAAAACAAAAACCCACCTCAGGGAAAGCTGTCAAGTTACACTGAAGATCCTGCTGTTATTAGAAAAGGAATGATAAAGAAGAGAGAAGTGCACTTCAGTGTTTCACCCAAGCCAAGACTTTTAAATTTGGTTGGCTGTTTTCAGACAAGGTTCAGAAAGTTTGGCCTTGCCCCATGGTTTTGATTAGATATGTAGCCCATTGTCCTGTGTCCCTGTAGCTAAGGGTTTTATTGCCAGCAGAATAATATTGAACCATCCTAATTACCATTTTGTGGAGGTAATGGGGAAGTACCAAAGGGATCTGTCGCTCCTTATTTTCTCTTCTTCTCTCCCAAAGGCATCTGGCTTGCCTTGTTGGTATATGGAAAATTCTGAGACTGACTGTCAAGAACAATAATATTTTCAGAGTGTGAAAACCAGTTTCAAGTTATTGTAAAGAACAAGGGGAAGCTTTTTTGGAAGGGAATTGAAGCCAACCAAAGAGAAGTCTGGACTATTAAATTAATTAGCCTGTCATGAGGTTTTTGAAGGCAAAGATGGAGCTGCTGGCTTCATGGCAAGTGAGAGCTGGCTGGAGCCTGCTCATCTGCATGTAGTTTTGGAATGAATTAAAGCCTGTGGGTTTTGTTGAAAAATGACATTTTGAAAGAGGCAAGTTGGCTGCTACAAATCAGAGTCACAGCAGAGCCAAATAAGCTTCGTATTTCTTAACCCCTGGGTCACTGTGAAATGTAGATTTTTCCAGATGATGTGCAAGCATACAAGGACTGAGCATTGCAAGCTGCCAGATTTCAGTGAGGGGAGAAAAAGGAAAATAAACTATTGTCCATTATGTAAATACATGGCAGGTATGAAAAAGACTGAGTTACTCAGACCCGATAATGTTTATAAGGAAAAGGAGGAGGCAACTATAGCATAGGAAAAAGAGCTAGGGATGTGAGTGAACTAAAAACTCACTCAAACTATGACTTCAGTGTTTGGCAGAAGTCAGAACAATAAATGAAGTACTGAGATGGTGGCGGGGGGGAAAGAGAAGTGTCAAGAGTAGCATAAATAGTGAGAGTCTAGACCCAGCATGCTGTACATTGTGTTAGAAGGCAACCAAAGGCTGAGCTGTGTTCCAGTCTTTCTTGTACTCTACTATGAATTGGATGCAACTCCATGGTACTTAAAAGAGGCATATTGACGTAATGGTAGGAGAGAAATTGGCCTTCTTTTTAGAAAAGATGAAAATTAGATAAAACTGTGATTTATGGGATTCTGAGTATGTGGGGTGCTGGCATCAAGGGCTGAAAAACTAAAAATTAATTTAAAAGGCCCTAAGAGAAACAGAAGAACAGGACTTCGAGGGACTGCTGATTCTCTCATAATACAAAATGACCATTAAGAAAGATGAATCTGTTAAAATTAGGTGGTAAGTATAATTTCAGGCAGACTGTAGGTGACATTGCTCTTGGCCTACTTCATATTTGTGCAAATGGGAGTTTAGGAGCCTAAACACCTTGGGATCTTGGGCTTTAAAGTAACACTGTGTAGTACCAACTCGTGGCAGATAAAGCAAGACAGGTACCAGGCTTCTTTCAGCCCCAGATGTTCCTTTTACAGATATTGCTGACCTCTTAGGCTGGTRAACGGTTTCACATTTTGCTGTGAAGAACTGTTCTGAGCTTCTGTAGAGTTCTGCTTCAAGGCCGCTGTGCTTTGTAAAGGCAGCATAACGCCCTTCAGCCCTCTTTGTTAAATATGTAGCTGGATACAGTCCTGATCTGAAAGGGAGGGAAGGATGTAGTGCACAGCCTTTCAGGGGCTCCTGTTTCATATGATTCCTGCCCCTTCCTTCAGTAAACAGTTGTTTGATACATGATTTTTTTTATAATTTCTGTTTCCATGTTGGTATGATCTAGTCAAGGAAGACATAGTTCCAGCTAAAGAAAGAAAATTACTATTCAGATGATTAACTTTTTAAGGCAAGAAAAGCCAGTACAGATCAAATAATAGTGCCAAAAAATTGCACCGTTACATCTTCTGTTAAAAAAAAAAAAATTGTTACAGGACTTCAAATAAAAGATGTCTGATATCTACCTTCAGAGTTCCTGAATTGCTTCCGAAAGTTTCCCCATCACATAAAATCTTGGACTAAGGATCTTAAAAATGAAGTTTCTAAAGCTTTGTGTGTAGGCACTGTTTGGTAGTTTTTTAAATGGTTCTGATCTTCAGAAGCATTAAATTCATAAATTCTGCTGGAGCAATACAGGATTTAGTATTATGTCAATATTGTGATGTGGGGACAAAACTGAGTGTAAAGTTGTCTTGATACAAAGGTAATTGTGTGATTTGTTAGTAATGCATATAAAAAATAATGAAAAATTACTACAAAAATGTTGTTAAAACTCTTGAGATGAGTAAAACCGTGTATACTAGTTGGTGTTGTACATGCAAAATATACTTGTGAAGATTGCATATTATATTTTGTGTTTATACAATCAGCCTTTCATGTATCACAAGTGTATCTAAAACAAAGGAATTTTTTTAAATTTAGATCTATGCTAAATTTATTTTCCATTTGCTTTTACTGACAGCTATGAGTCTAAACCTCATAGCAACTGTTGGAAATATCAAACTCTACCATTATCTTAGAGCAGTTCTAAGTTTATTAATTTACAGATGTAGAGAAATAGGAGTGGTGGAAAATCTGTATCTAACACTTTAAAAAAGTTGAAGGTCATTTTGCATTGCTCCAGAGCCATGCAAACTATAATATGCTTGTCAGTTAAACTAGATCAGGGATGTTTACCCATTCTGGGCTTCTAGCCAGGCTGACTTACAAAACTGCAGTTATCATGGTTATGAGGAGGAGTTCCACTTCTTGCCTTGGATTTCCTATCCTTGCTTCACTTCTTTGTCAAGGAAGTCATAAATTTTTCTGAGGAGACTAATTTTCCCCTTAGGGGTTCCCACATATATTTTTGACATGCAGAGTCGCAAAGATTCCCCATCTCTAACGAACTGCAAGCTTTTGGGGAACCGCCTTCAGTCTTCCAGAGACAGCAACAAGGAATAATGTCAGTGGCTGCCCATTATCAAAGCCCTGCAGGCCCCAGGCTACAAAGCAAAGTCTTATTGTTAAGAGAGCCTTAATGGTCAATACTTTTATTGTTTAACACAGAACTTCTAAATATGCATCTTACTTAAAGGCTGAGATGCTTTCGTATTTGCATTCTTCCTCATTTACGACCATGCCATTTCTAATGGCATTTCTTCTATTCTAGCAGTTGTCCAGTGAATGTGAACAGAAGACAGGTAACATAGCCCATCCCTCAGTGGTGTTTTGACGCCCATTAACAAAACACAATTCAAAAAGAAAGAACTGGCACTAGGTGCTGGCCACCCAGCAGCTTTTGGACTGCAAGCGCTGTGACGTACCCACAGTTTGAGGGCCCTCAGATACTGGTGTTGTGTTTACTGCTCTGTTCCCTCTGGTCTCACAGTCTCCAGGGGAAATAAGCCACTGCTGCTGTCAGTCTCCCAGAAGACTCTCTTCCAACTCTTTTAATGTGTATGCCTTGTTTTGYTGTTTTAGACAGACATGTATGTGAAGGCTGCGGCAGCAGGGCCTTAGCTATCAGGGAGAACATGCTGGAAGGTGCAGTCACATGTTACTGGTATGAGCTGGGGTCATGACTTCCTTCTTAAGAATATCTGTGGGGTGGTGATAGCACAGTGATCTAGTGGGGGAAATTGGGCAAGTCTGTAATCTTAGGAAAGTTGTACTCTGCTATTTTATCATCAGTGATTTGCAGAACCAAGTACGGCAGCAGTCCGTGCACAGTGCACAGCTGCCTTCGCAAAGTTCTTTGGCAGAGCTTCTGTTATATGTGGTAGCACACACAGATGTAAAAGATTCTTAATTTCAGCTGTCATCCTTGCATGGGAACTGTGTATCTCTTTGTGAATTAGGTATAGATTCTGTATCAGATGTTCTGTTTTTCCTTTGCCCACACAAATGGCTTCAGTTTGTGATGAGGTCATGGTCTAAGAAAGAAAATCCAACATTTACCTTGCCTGTGCTGCTCTGTCTTCACTGATAACACATTTGGGGGGATTATGTCATAGGTCCTTGCCATTAATGCTCAAGCTCTTCTCAGGTTACAGTTGCTCTTCAACTGTTTGAACTTAGAGGAGTACCAGGAATGTCAGAGACAGAGCAATAATCGTGGTGCATCAGGTTATCATGGATTGCTGGCCAGCAGTTTTGCGTCGGGGAATTTCCTAGGTTCAAACCAACTTTTTAGAGTACAAAATCCTGCTGAGGATTTCTGAAAAGTCTCTGAATCTGAAGTCAGGGGCTYTGTGCTTCTTTTTGGCTATATACTGACAAAATTACATTTATTCTCAGCCAACCTATATATATATGTGTATATCTTTTTTTTCTGGACAATTTTTATATGGCTTGTTTGTTTAATAATTGTATACATTAGTGTTACAGGTTACTGTATTACTTGTTTATTTATTTTTTAAAGTTTAGTAATAAAACCAATTTACCAGAGAGAGAACTGAAGAAGAGATCTTAAATGACATGCTGAGGATCAGTGATGGTTCAGTGATGGAGTCACAAGTTTAATGTCTCTATATGTCAAGAACTGTCTAGAGGCAGGTGTACCATGTCTTTTCTCTCTTTCAGCAAGTTTTGCTCCCAAAACATTAACTTGCTAGAAGAGCATTGGGTGGACCTATTCTGTTCTTAGAAAGTATAATGAGGGAGCCTGCCTTTACTGGGAAGCTGAATGGCATTTTAATATATGCTAACCATAGATTTCTAGAAAAACCTCACCTATTTTCAGATTTTGAGATACCTTGTTAATGGACTTCTTGTGCATGAGCATCACTTTTTTTTTTTTTTTTTTTTGGCATTGAAATCTGTAAATTTTCAACCAGCTAGTGTTTAAACTTATAAATATCTGTGAAAAAAATCTTTTTGCTACCTTCATCTACACTAGGTGCTGTGTTTCAATTAAAATATGAGTTGGCCACCTTTTGTCCAGTGTCGTGACAAAAATGTGTTCACTGAGCTATTCGAAGTACCTCTACTTTTCAGAGTAGAACAGGGAGGTGGTGTGATGATCAGCATAGTTCTCACAGTAATGCATTATGACGGGAGAACATTGGTGTCTTACTCCAGAAACCTCTTAAGTCTGCGGACTCTTGCGTGTTGATAACTCCATCTTTAATATGTATTCTTAAAACAGTTGTTTCCTTGGTCAGTAGTTTGCTGTGTCAGGAGCTTGTTGTGTCTTGTAGGATATTCAGAGTTCCTTGACTTTTTTCAGTCTGCTTTCAAGCCAAGTGATGGCCAAAACATTGCAACTGTTTTTTTGTTTGTTTGGGCTTTTTGTTTTATATTGTTTTCTTCCTGCAAGTGATCAGCCTTTAATAACTTCAACTATGCAATTTTTGTCCCATTGTGTAGRATTGTGTTAGCTGTCTAAGATCTGGTAGCAGTGGTATGGATAACTCGAGCACCTCTGCTTTTCCTTAGTTACTTGCAGGTACTGTTGGATATTGCTGGTTTTGGATATTCCTGATTCTTTCAAAAATGTCCATGACTTTGCATATAGCTAGCAGTGCTCAGATTCAACAAAGCTCAGGTCATAGATTATCTTTGTCTTTCCTATTGAAAGGGAAGGACTTTGCTGAAGGGCTTCCCTGTAGCTCCTCTGGAGTCTTTCAGTAGCTTTAAAATGAATAGATGTATTAATGTATAGAAAAACAAAAATAGTTTATTGAGGGAACAATAGCAATATCAGTAGAGTTTTCTTCTCAATTCCAGTAATGGAAGACTGCTTTGCGACTGTGGAATAAAACCTTCAGAATGTCATGTCACTGCATCTGTGAGACTTGGCAGTTGCATGGCAGGCTGAAAAAGCCAGTTGCTAATGGAGTATAGCAGTCTCTTTTCCAGAACAAAGTAGAGATATCCAAACTGAAGCAGGCAGTAGGAATTTCCCCATATTTATTGAAGCAGTCTTCCCTTGCTTTAGGGCTGCACAACAGTCTCCCACTCTGCTGTGACAGCAGTTGCAGCACTCCTGTTCACTGTGATTGCAGGTCCAACCTATACAACAAATCACTCCTATTTTTGTGATGCTTCCTGCTCTTCTGCTAAGAGGCCATAAAGTTCTTCATGGCAGTGGAAAATAACCTCTTTTACTGGGGGACAGTGAATGCTAGAAATTATCTCACTTTGCAATCTGACATCTAGTTTGGTGAGTTTAAAATCTAAATAATGTTAGATGGTAGTGTTTGTACAGTTCAGTTTTTATGTTGTGTCAATTCTTTTTTTTATTTTATTTTTTGACCTGGGCTAATTTATGTTGAGGGAAACTTATCTTGTGGGTGGCCAGAAATAAATTTGATGTGTTTTAAAGAAAAGACAGCTCTAGATACTCTATGAAATATTCAGTTTTGATACCTGTTTACCTTGAAGGGTAGAATTCTACTTTATACTTTCCCATTTAAAATTACATACAGTGGTTTTGTGTTTTAATCTTTTCTCATACACCCAAGTCTCTCAAAGGAGCCAGTATAACTTTAAAATATTTTAATTAACAAAAGTACTTCTGTGATCAGTCTGTATTTGGATGATCTATCCAGAAAAATACGGTTACTTTTTTTGCTGGTGGTGGGCAAGCCTTAGTTCAGAAATTCTTGAAAAAGGGCATTGAATAGAAATGAGAACTTCTTCCTGAGGAAACAAACCACCAGGATATGATTCTCATGCTAAATATCAGATTTTTTTAGTACTCATTATATATTCCTGGGGAACTTGGGTTTTACCAGATTAAACCACAGCCTACTCATCAGCACAGTCTTTTCATTACTCCCTTCTACTTTTTCTTGTGCATATCCTGCAATAGTCCTGCATTTTATTTTCCTGGTAAGCAGGACAGTTATCATCTGGTTGAAATTACAAGCTTGTGGGGTGTAGTGTTTTTCTTTTGTTCCTGAAATTGCAACATGCCTGTATTCTAACCTGTGTAGCCAAAGTCAGGTTCAGCATCTTCTCTATAGTGATGCATTTGTATTTAAGCAAAGAGGGCAGCTTTTTAAATGCCTCCGAGAAACTGAAGCTGAGCCACAGTATCTAAATCTGTAGCAGAATATAAAGAATTGAGTGAAAATTTTGAACCTTCATCTGAATGGTTGACATTGTAATGCTGTTAAAAGGGTGTATCCACTGTAGGGGAACCTGAACTGTATATCTTGGGGCTGCATCTTTTTAAGAATTAAGTGCAATAACCTGCCTGTCTTCTCGTGTCGAGACCTTTCAGAAGCACTAGGGATTTGAATTATATTTAAGTGTTTGTTCTGCTTCAGATTGGGGCTATGTAAGGTCTCCAAATTTCCTGCTTTACATCATTTGGACTAATATTTTACAAAGATCTTCTTGTCTTGAAGATACTGGACATAATTCTAAGACCAGGCAAACTGAAGGGGGAAATAAATTTGTTATTTCGAGTTGAAATAGACTGATTTTAAAAAAATGCCAAAAATACTGCAGAGTCCTTGTCCCTGGTTTACTTAATTGAGCTGTCTGTTGTGGTTTATTTTGCTTCAAGAAAATTAGTGTTGAAACCTGGCTTTAGGGGTTTTTTTACCCTTACCTTGGATGTATGGACTTTTAATTTGTATCCAGAGTAAAATTTTCCATGTCAGCGTGAACGAACTTGTGATTCCTTCATGAACATTCAAAAATGAATGTGTGACTTCACACCTACTTCTGAGGACATTATAGCTCAGTTCTTGAGATCAATAGCTTTACTTAAGTTTGCAGACTCCTATTTTGGCATGATTGCTTTTGAGAAGCCTACTAAAAAGCAAACAAAAACCTCTGGTGGACAAGGTTGCTTTCTTTTGCTGTTCTTATTTTCATCCTCTTGTTTCAAGGGGATCTTCTAGTTTAAAAATTACCAGTTTTGCATTTTTGTTAAATTTGTTAACATTTAGAATCCAAAAATTCTCCATGTACATAAGTTGAGGGTTTATCAGATTTCCAGCTTCAATCCACACCACTCTTTCTGAGCATTACAACCTGCACGGGGAGAGGAGAAAGGGAAGGGAAGGAAATAGGGGATGTGTCTGCCTTTTGAGGTTTGAATGTAGTTTGCTCCCATGAAACAGCTGGCCTTACTGAACCTGACATGGAAAGAAATCACCATGTTATTTATTTTGTCATGTTTACATTATACAGCCCAAGCATTAGTTTTGTAGACATACGTGTCTCAGTTATCACTGGTTTGTTTGTTTGGGGTTTTTTTTTTGAATAATGGTGTTTGTTTGTCTAATGATCCCATTCCAAACTGACAAGTTCACTGAATTTCAAAAACATTAAATATGTGAGGAGCAGCATCCGCATTTCACAAATGTTGCTACTGGCAGTAGCCAGTTTGCCTAGCACATTAGTGGGGGGGGTCACTTTGAAAATGGGCTCAGTGTGTGTGCATTCTCCCATTGAGACAGATGGTACAGTGAATTTAGTGAAAATTAATTAATAAGGGGGGGGGGCAGGGAAGCCAAGTAGGACTTTGAAGATGATTGCTTATATTCTAGGTTTTGTTTAGTAATCACAACATTTTGTTGGAGATCGAAGTAGAAGGTTATAATGAATGAATCTTGGAAAACAGTATCAAGGAAATACTGTTTTATTACAGCATTAAGAATTGGCTTCTCGCCCTGCAGAGTTAAGTAGTTGTCCTATAGTGTGTTTTTGCTAAGTTATATCCAGAGGACATAGTAACGATGCGTTAAATTGGACTTACAGGCTCATGCTATAGCCTTGTTGATTAGCCCATGTAGTTACATTTCAGTAAGACTGCCAGCTTGTTGGATTGCTCTTCAGCTTGATTGATTAAGGCAGCTCTTGGGAAAAAAAAAAAAAATTGAAGGAGCTACTGAGATCAAAGCAATGTTTCAWGTTCTATAAAAGGCAAGTTTGTTTTGCAGTCATGTTTATCCTTGAAGGAACAAATAAGACCTTTTCTTTATGCTTTTTGCCAGGTGGGATAAGGGATGATCCCTGTGTTACCTGACGCTCACGAGTCAGTCTGTGCATTTCTGTGTTCTGGGTAATTGGTACTATCCAGTAAAAGGTGTTGGGTTTTCAAGGGTTAAAGCATATAGTGTTGCAGAGCCTGATAATACTGCAGCCCTAGCTATAGAGATCTTTTGGTGACTGATGCTTAGGTGGTCAGAAAATGAATGCAAGTACTTTTTCCTCATAGTCTGTATGAGCTTAGGCAGAGGTACTGATAATATGCTCCACACTGATGTATTAGGTGTATGTCCATCTTGTGTTCCTGTTGTTCAGTGTATCATCTATCATCTCCCCTTCCATTGCAGGTTGAGACGCATGAGGCCTTAAGGGAGAGTTAACTGCTATCCCTTTATTTCCTCCTGCAGCTCCTGCAAGTACTTACAGGCTGTGTCTTGATGGTTTCCAGTTCCCCTCATTTAAGTTTTTATTTTTCCCTGTGTAGGAGGGATGAGGAGGCCCAAAAGAACTCCAGCATCCTCTTCTCACTTCAAAAAAAATCTTTCWTTGCACATCAGACAACTCTTCATCATGTGAATGCCTCACCCCTCCAGAGGTAATTATAGCATTACTTTGGTGGGGTGGTTTTGGTGTGTGTCTGAAAGTCTGGTGCATGACTTATCTGCCAGTCATTTTCCTCATGAGTAAGAAAAAAAAAAGGTGGAGACCCATAATTGAAGTATCTGCTAGAGAAAGCTGAAAGTATGTCTACTTCCACCAACAAACCGAGGTAGATAATTGGCCCTGCTTATTGAAGGTCTCTCCTAATTATTCAACCATAAATGTTTGCTTGCTGCCTCATTCCCTAGGTTAGATGTTTGCAGACCTATTGTATCCACTGTTTGTGTAAATTATGTAATTTACAAGTGTAAAGTTACGTAGTTAGAGGAGTTGGAAGGTTTTTTGTTTTGTTTTGAAGCCTATTTTCAAGAATCGGATCTCACCTAAAAGAAGATGATTTAATTCCCCTAGTATTCTTTGCAGAATGATGAAGAACAGGAGGAGGGCAGCTTCTGAAGCACAAAGCAGGACTTTTTTAGCACTGTCAGAAGTCCAGTGAAAGACTTAAGGAAATGTTTTGAAAACCTGGATTTAGGCAAATTTGGAACAAGGAAGGACCTAGAGGTAAGTAAGTTCAGCTCTTTAGCTTACTCAAAAATACCTTTTGTTGTAGGTTAACTTACTTACCTAGAGCTGAAACTTACCTAGCTGTACTTTCTGTCTTTGTTCAAACTACCAAACCAGCGGATGGTATGCTTAAGTGTACACAGATGGCTTTCAAATCATTCCAAGTACATTCAACCTGTAGCTCTCTGGTACTGTTTCCTGACCAGGAGAAAAGTAATCATCTTATTTCCAAAAACAGACTCTAAAGTGATGGACCTTTTTGTGGAAAAGCATAATCTATGGCCTATATCCAATCCAGGTTGAAATGACTGGCAAGTCACGATTTGCTAATGCCTGAGACATTAGCAACTTCAGAAGGCGATCTTAGAATGTCAGAGAGAGACTCCTGCACCATATTATCCAGGCTCTTGGGCTGCTTTATGTTTCAGCACCAATATTGAATACGTCTACTCCCAACAATTGGGGTGTAGGGTATCTTATGTTCTGTAAGGAATTCAGCAGATGTTGTAGCTACAAGATATCTAGTGATGCAAACAAGATAGCTGACCATCTTCACAGGAGACTCAGGGGTCAAGACTGAGCCAGACTGAAGCTATTCCAGATTTATCTTTTGATACCATCTTTCCCTGTTTTACTAACCATTGACTAGAAGCTGGACACCCATTTGGTTGTGGTGATTTATGTCATAACATCTGAAGGATGAAAAAAGTGAGGAAATACTCCTCTTTGAAAAAAAGCCATATGGAAATTCTCTCTGGCATTCAGGAAGATTCTGAGTCTGGTTTTATGTTTTTACTTTGCACCTGGGTCAAACAACTCCTGGTGTTCCAAAATTCTTCATGAACAAGCTGTTCGCACATCAGTCTTGGAGTCAGAGTAGCAAAGCCATCTCGAAGTACCACTGTTCCTGTGAGGCTGTGATTGCAAATGAGCTTCCTCAGAAGTGAAAGCTGGCTTAAGCAGCCTCCTCACCCTGCTGTTTGTTTGGTCTCAGTCAACCTTTTGTGGCTGCAGTTGTATTCAACTATCAGAGGCTAAAGCTGATGCTTCAGGTTAATTTAAAATATCTATGCAGTACTGCAAATTTATGTAGAACAATACAAGCATCAGAAATGAAACACAGTAGACAAAGACCTATGTCTCCTGTAGAGAAAAGCCTTGAAAACAATGATTTAAAAATCTCTCAGGTCACTTTTTTATGATTGCTTATGCCTGATTGCTTGCTATAAGCAGCGAAATCTTTTATTTTACTGTCTTTGCACTGTGATAATTTTGCAAAGACTAAACTAGGCTTAATGCAGTTCCATTTAGATAATATAGGCTCTTCAGTTGTTTGAGATAGATAATTTCTAGATTTATTTTCCCAGGATAGCTGACAGTAAAGTTCTATGTTACCTATTAGATACTATTTGACGGAAAAGTTTCACCTTGCCATGTTTCCTTGCAAATGCCAGAAATTTATTTGCCCAGAGTGTTAGGAAACTTGTCAACTCTTTTCAGAAATACAGGTGGCTGTAACAACTCTTAACAGAATTATGTCCTGCAAGAACACAAAACATTGACAGACCTGTAACTACTGTAGGTAGCTATTGTGGATCAATAGAGCACTAATTCTGATTTGAGGGGAATGAAAAATGCACACACTGTATCTTAATTCAGTATCTGGTGCCTACCTTGCTGGATATGCCTCTCCTGTTGGATTAGATTTTCAGTTTATATTACTTCCACATATATATTAGAGCCAGAGAAGGAAAAACTCTTCTTTTTAGTAGTAGTTTAACTACTCCATATATGACCTCTTCAGTATAAATGGCTATACACATAACTAACTTCTACTCGTTCCACCGAACACTTCTGATTTTCCGAACACTTTCTGACAGGTAAGTTTTGCATATGACTAACTCTGTCATACATATTGAGACTATTTCTTGACCTATCCTGAAGAGAACTGGAAAGTATTTTTCTAAAGAAACAGTACCCCTGTAGTTCAGTATATAGATAATGTGTATGTTATTTATGAATGAGACTATAATTTGTTAAGGGTAAAGTTAGCTGTAATTTAAAGGTAGGGAGACTGCACAGTGTGTAGCTGTGACACAGGCAGTGTAAATGAATTAAGGACTTTTTTTGGTCAAAAGACAGGAATGTACGTGGTCACCAACTTATTTACATCCCAATATGCAAATTGTAGGCATAGTAACAGACTGATAATAACAAAAAATGAAGCAAGTGGTATTATTTTCCATTGAATTGCCTTCACCTTGAATTGATTTAATTCTTCTAAAAATCTCTAGCTCAGATCCTCTGTTACAGTGAAATTCTTTCATGCTTAAGGACAGCATAAAACATCCCAGAGCTGAAATAGATGCAATTTATGCCAACATGGCTCTTACAAGTGACAGAAAAGGGATCCTAATACGAACCTGAGTAAAACCCTGAAAGGTTTAACAGGTAAAAGGTAAGGTCTCTTTCCTCTTCCCTTTCAGTATGATCGGATTCTACTATGAATTCTCATTTTGTTGTATAYTACAGAATTCTTGGGAAAATGGCCTATTTTAAAGAGATTGTAATAAACATTTAACAAATGTTATTTGATAATTGTAAACAAAAATAATTAAGAGTAGAATGGCTTCCTGTACCTTTTCTTTCCCCCTCTGCCTTCTTTAAGAGAAAAAAATCTATATAATTTACAGCAATAAATTAATTTTCAACTTTTCACTGAAGGAAATTGCTATGAGCCTAAAGAAGTTTAACAAAATATAGCATTAGCATGATCTTCTCTCATCTTTAGTTTGCAAATTTTACCTTAGAACTGAAATGCCTTTGAAAGAGACAACTGTATGGAAGCACATTTAAAATGTGTTAAGAAATATTAGTTTTATTTAACCAGTTTTCACAGCTGAATATTTATTCTATAAAAACTTTACAGATTGTACAGTTTATATATAGTTCAAACTACTAGAACAAAAAAGTAGGTCCCACAGATGCAAAAATACTGTACCAATCCAAGATAAAGGCAGATTTACACACTGTACAGCTCTCCACTGGGAAGGGGAGGTGGGTCAGTTCCAAGTAAAAACTTCAAAACTGTACAAAAATAAGGTTTGATTTCTTTTTCATTCTTCATAATACATTCAATAAGATTGCAAGCACAGATACCCAAATAATAATAGATATCTGCAGTCAGGAATCAATAACCACTCCTGAAAGGAATGCAGAATAGGTCTATTTACAYAGGGCACTCTTTTACACCATACTGTATATAGTGTATATTTAAAATAATAAAAAAGCATAGACAAAGAACATTAAACATCTAATATAAGGTAGTTTTTTTTTTTTAAAGAAGTTTTTGTACTTTATAGTGTGCCAAAAGAATTTTAACTTATTAAATAATATATTCTAAGTGAACCTAAAATTTTATGAACATAAAATGCATTTTTTGGTGTAATACATCAATTAAACCAGCAAATAGGAAAAGAAAACAAAACAAAACAAAAACCAAACTGTATATAAAGTAGTATTCTCACCCAGCAACAGAAGCACTTATGTAATTAAAAAAAAAAAAAAATCAAACCCAGAGAGACTATTTAAAAACCCACTAAAACTAACTTATAACTTAGGATATTCATACATAAGATATTCAGTGATTCACTAATACTGCAAAACAAGCTTTTTTTTTGTTTCCTCCCCCGACTCAGTTTCCCTCCCACTTCCCCTTATTCCCTCTCCCCAAGAGACAGTGGTTTCTTCATGCTATATGGGTAAGAATTAAATATGTTCCTGCCCTCTTCCTCCCACCCCTCTATACCTCCCCCCAAAAAAGGACAGAGTGTTTTCTTAGCATTAATCCTGAGCACACTCTCTTTTTTGGGATACGCATGATTTTTTTTAATCATTATAGGGTTTAAATCTCAAAAATTATTTTAGAATATTCCATTACTTGAGGTATTTCAACCTTCTTTTGAGACGATGCCTTATAACTGACTTGTCGGGCAGTGAAAGTAAGGGCTGGCTAATACCCGTTTCAATTCTGTATTCTAATGAAGGAAAAAAAAAAAAAAAGCATTATTCCAGACTTCCCTGCCACACAGAAAATAATGCAACACCATTCACTTTTTAATCCATTCTCTATTTGATACAGTACTAGCCATAGATAACAAACTAGAGCCTTAAGAGAGATGTTTCGTAGTGCACTCTATCATTTTTAGCTTGTGTGTGTGTGTGTGTGTCTCTACATACACACTCACACACATATTACTTTATATATATATATAAAAAGATATTTTGTGTGTGTGTGTTATACACGCACACACACACGTGTGTGTGTGTGTATGTGTGTATATATATATAAAACTCAGGGAGAAAGGAGTTTTGTTCAAATTTAAATGATACAGTACTTTTCAACCCCTTGACTCTAAAAGGTAAGGGGATTCCACTCCTGTTCCCAAGCTGAGCAAGGGGTGAGCTTATATGTTTTTTAAATGGGCATAATTTGTTTGCCCTGATGTCCAGGAAATACAATTCCAGTGTCAATGGGCATCTCATCAGAACTCATCAATTTTCTTCTGCAGATATTTTAACATTGAGTCCATTCCTTGTGCAGAGCCCCAGATTTTCTTCAAAACTTCACACTCCTTTTCATTTGCTTGTTCCAAGTCCACCTTCATGATATTACGTACTAAAGCTTTGGATTCTTCAAGTACCTAGGACAAAAAAAMCAGAGTTGTTTCAGTATTACATAAGAACTCAGCAACATGTACACTTACGGATTTGTTTTTGGCAAATTGTGAAGTTGATAGTAAATTTATGCATATCAATTCATGGACATACTGCGTTCCCAAAAGCCTTTTTTATAGAGTCATACAGGATTTCTTTTACCCTATACCAACTCAATTTACAAAAGCACAAAAATATGGACATAATGAAAATCCTAGATATGGCATGTATAAGTGTGTATATGTGTGTGTGTGTGTGTGCACGCGCACACCTGTGTGTGTGTATATATATATATATATATGCACACACACACACACACACACACACCCCTATATATATATAGGTTTTATAGTGGTACTCAAGAGAAATTCTAGTTTAATGAAATCTAGTCAAAACACTATTATCCAGGACTGCTCTAATAACCTGGAAGACCTTGAAGCTTAAAGAACAGCATTTAAAATAGACTGAAAGACCTCAAGTTTGCTTTTTCATTTAAAGAACTGTTAACCTGATTCAAAATCCAAAATTTCTCATGAATGGAACAGTTGATTTGTACTGAAACTGACCATCTCTTTCCTTAAGAAAACGTCAAATTTTGATTGTTTTAGCCACTGCCAGTGGTGCACTCAACTATGAAAGACTGACTTCTTGAACTATGCATTACTGGTAAACTGGAATTTCAGCCTAATGTCAAGGATTGCATTTTTGCTACATTTGTAAATATTTACAATTTTCTACCATATATGATACTTGAAGAAACTATATATTGAAGAAGTGATTCTTAAATGTGAAGATATGTTTAGATGCAAGTAAAAAGATTTCCAGTCCCTAAACCAGTGTGATTTGGTAGAAGACTAAGTGAAGCTGGTTGAAAAACTGCAAAAAGTTTCCGTTTATCTGGCTATTTCTCTTCATACTTACCTTAGCCCCAGATAGTTTTGCTAATGTTATTATTTTATAGATAGTGGCATCCATTCCCCTTTCTCCAATTAAAGTTGAATATCTTCTGTATTTTGATTAATTTTAGTGACAATTTTTTTGGTAGAGTAATTTAAATAAATCTCATTAGCAGAAAAAGTTAAAACTCGAGACATCATTTCTGTGATTCTGTGTAGCTCTTAGGGCAACTGTTSACATCACTTATGCTTCAGTAAAAACAACTTCTGGTAAACCCAATTCGTTTAATGTAATTAAATGCAAAGTGTTATGGTATGTGATAGAGAGGAGGTCAGAGAGAGACTTTTTTAAAAAACCATACAGAAGTGTGTTAAAAGGCAGTGTAACTGAAATTTGTGGCCCTTGTTCCACGAAAACTGTCTTTTAGAGAGTGTAATGATATAGTATAAAAATAATTAGATTAATTTTTATTAATCTAATTATAAAAGCGTACCATAAGAAATAAATGAAACTTACAACTGAATTACATGTGACAAGTTCCTTAATTCGAACCATTACTTCCTGTGTGAATGTTCCTGGCCAAAACACTTGAGACACGAGTCCTTTGGCACAAGCTTCCTGCGCGGTCAACTTCCTTCCACTGAACAACATTTCATTGGCCTGAAGGGATAAAAAGTTACTTCTGGTATGAAATGTAATGAGGCAAAACTCATTAAAGGAAAAATGTTCAAAACAAATAAGGAAAATGCCTGCACTRTGTGAGACATAGTTTTATTATGGCTCTTCCAACTTTTAGTTATTAAAGAAAAAGACTTGCCTACAGATGAACTGTTCTGTGTTGTCAACTACACTACTTCAGTAGTTCCAAAAATACTCAGGTCTACAATTAAACATGAAATGTGAAAATGTTTTTTTGTCATTTCCTATTCAAGAGCAGTGTTCATCAGCTCTAGTTTTCTTGAAGTTGCTGATTTGATTAACTTGAAGTAAATGTGGTAACAGGCTACAATGCCTGACAAATCTGTAAAAGAGTAACGAAGACATTAAGTTGCCCTTTATAATAACAAGAATGTTAGTTGCAGCTTAATCTTTCCTAAAAATCTACATTATTTGTAGATTATGAAGATAATCCAGTTTTGGCAGTGACCTCTTGGGAACAGCCATCTTGGAAGGAAAGCACAGTTAGATATTTATTATTGATGTACTTAAGTATTCTGCAACTAAAATGCTTTTTACTACTAAAATTTTTTTGAAACCTAAATATATGGTTTATTTTCAATACTGCTCAAAAATCTTCAGCAATATAGTATTTCATTTACAATACATTTGATATAGTTGAACAGTCTTAAGATTTTGATCTCCAAAACCACTGAAGTGAAGGGGATATATTCCAATTTGTGATCAAATTCATAGAAAGGAAACACTCCCACTTTATTCAGAAATTCAATATTCAACTGAAATTCTTTCAAAAGCTAATATAGTGTTGTTTTTATTGAAAAAAATACTATTTAAAAGAAGATCTTACACATAGTTTAAAAGCTTCAATTTAAAAGTATATAGAATAGAATAATACATTGTGCAGTAAAGCCCTACTTTTGTAATTTTTGAGTTGTAATTATCACACACTTCACTGTTTAACAGTTTCCGTGTTAAAACTTCATCCTACAGCCATTGATGCTCATGCTTTAATTTCACCTTTAGTGAAGTTTCTTATACAGTTAAGCTTTTTGTTCACACTGATATCCACACAGAAACAGCCACTGAAGATGAAAATTCAGAGTAATTACCAACCTCAAAATATCATTTCTACTGTCTCTGAATGACTAATTTACATCAAAAATATGAAAAAGCCATCACTGGACTCTTGGACTATGGGAAATGAGGCTGTTAGAAAAATCAAAAAATAAAAAAATAAAATAAAAAGAACCCAAACCCAACAAGTGTAGCATTTCTTAGAACAAAATGCTGAATAATACTTGGTAATTATGATAGCAACTTTTAGTTAAGGATTTCAAATGATCCAGTTACTATAGATAATGTTATTAGTATTGCCCTTTTAAAGATGAAGAAATTTAAGACTCAGAGGTCTATTACTTGTGATGAAATATAAAGTCTGGGTTCTACGGACAGTTTGTTTGCTGACTCCAGTCTGCTAGGCACATAGAAAGAGATGGTTCTTAAGATCTTTTCCATGAAAGGTACCATACGCAGATCTCTCAGAAGTTAATATGGAAAGTTGTGAGTCACATTTATTAGTTAAAAAAAAAAAAAAAAAGGTCAAACTAAAGGTACAAATTATATATCCTTTTAGTTCTACCTTCTGTGAAAGGTTCCAGTAAAATTGAATAGACAAGGTTCATCAACTATTGTAATTATACCTTCTCATTTTCTAGACTATATGTGAATGATACTAACTTGAAATTCTAGCCATAGTCAATGATATATACGTTTTGCTCAAAATAGGAACCGTTTTCCCAAGGAGATATATAAAATGGCTTTCAGAATCATTTTAAAAGATACTTAGCACTTACATCAAAGACCAAAATGTCAAGTCAGTCTACTGGGAGTTAGAAAGTTCAGAAATGTAAAGTCAGCTGGTAAATTCTACGCATTCTTCACATGTATCTTTGGTGATGAGGAAAAAAACGAATGCCAGAGAACCCTTACAACTTTTTTCTCCCCAAACTCAGCAGATACTACTAAGGTTTTTTTGAACGTGAAAAACGACAAATAATAACAGCGCAGTCATCTTAATTCTGTCAAGCTGTAACACCCTGTTAGCATCAAACCTCACATGAAYTGAGTGCTGTCATTAGTGTCCTCAGCTGACAGGTTTTTGAAGACAAATGTTTCCCTCTGGCATTTCACTTTTGATCTATATACAATGTATGCTGGAGACCCACTACTAAGAAATTTTAATCATTCAATCATGTCTTGTATCTGCTGTGGAAAAAAAAAAATCAACATACTTGTTGGCTACTTACCAAGAAATATGATATAAAAAAGAAAAAAAACTAAGATGACAAAAATATTTCACTAATAATTACAACAATCTCTTTATTAACTCTCATTTTCTACTCTGTTTGTCTTTCTCTTTCCACTGCAGACTTGCCATACTTCCCTGGAACATGCGCTGGTCTCTCAATTTCCCTCTTATGGAGTGAGCAGTCGGTGGTTCACGTGGGGCCCTTGGCACAAGCCCTAGCTGCAGCGCAGCACCTCAGCTCTCCCTTGCACTCTGAGCTGGCTTGTGAGAGGCAGCTGGTCTCTAGAGAGCCCAAGACCCTGGCCGTGACATGGCCTATAGACACTAGAAAACGTGAATCCCTCATGGCTCACAGAAAAGCATAAGAAATACTGCTAAGCGTGCCAGAGACTGACATAGAMACCCAGTGTGTGAGACTTGATCACGTGGATCCTGTGCTATAGGGCCAGAACCAGCTGCTCAAAAAAACAGACTGAGAATGCCACAGTAAACAGACACAGAAAAACATATTCTCCAAAACAGACTTCACCTTACTCTATTATAGATTGTTTTAAAAACTCAAGAGCAAACTTTCAGAATTCTTCTAAAATTCTTGGTATTCCTAATGTAGAATCAGTTTTAAACCCTAAGGTCTTGGCTTCAAATTTCCGGTGATAATGAATTCTGTGTCAAACACATGTTCTGTGAAAAACATCCTCACGACAGACCTGCTCAACAGTCAGGATTGACCTCATAGGGAAGATATTTCCAATAATTTTGAGTTTGAAGATTTTCACTTAGCTGTTGATCATAAAAAGAAGGCACTGAATCTGATTAAAAAGAGTTAAAGGCGGGACTAATATCTCTGAATTAATACGTTTGTGGCAATTTTTGTGATGGATACAGAGATCTTAATTCTTTCTCTTGTATGATGTATTTAATTTGTTTTTGTTTTGGAACATTTCCCATCTCACTCTTGCTACCTTCGTCTTTCTGCTGACTTCTCTCTCCCTTTTAATGGACAGAAAGCAGGCTTCTTTTCAAAATTTTCAGTATGCATTCTGAATATATATAATGAAATTCACTGATAAATTAATCCAATTTTGTGCCAGTGTTCATTACAGCACTGACATTGCTGTAATGTCAAGGATGGTAGGAGAACATTGGCTTGGACTTCACTCCCCCCCACCCTTCCTTTTGCACTTAAAAAGCTACCCAATATTATGGAATTGTGATCACTGGAAGCTTTCACAGATAGTAACATCGTCTCTAAATTATAAAAATGAGAGCATTCACAAAGCACATGAAAGTATACTAAGGAAGAGCTTCTTGTATAAAAACACAATTTCCAAAAAATAAAATAAAATAAAAATAACAACCACAAGTCTCTAAAGAATGGGGATGGATGGATGAATGGATGGATGGATGGATGGCCAAATAAAAAGGGAAAGGAACAATCAGTAGTTTGAAACATGCTAAGATATTAAAGACAGTTTTATAACTTTATTAATCTATTTCATTTACCTTTTCTGTTTTCTTCTAATAACTAAATCCAGACATCATACAATTAGTCATAAGAGCTGTTCAAACTTTAGGTGCTTTTAATATATCTTATATATTTACATCTCTATTGTTTAATCAATAAATGTCTATATGGAAAGAATTGGCTTTTATAATAAACAGTAATTTAGGAAAAACACTTGTAGCTGCAGGCACTTGTTTCATACTGTTACCATTCATTTTCAAATTGGAATGGGATATAAGTCTAAATTTTCAGAGAATGCAGCATAAAAATAGTAAGTAACATGAAAATAATATAGCTAAGTGACTTTTAAATAGCTTTTGGTCATATTTCATTCTTTCATCTAATTGGAAAGCCAAGAAAGAGAAACTAAATAACATGTAGCTTATATTTTCAGCAATAACACAAAGCATTACCATTTTTTTCAGTCCAGCAACACTGTAAATCCAGAGCGCAAAACTGGAAAAAAAAATTCCTTCACAAAGGAAAAAAGATCGGACTGAGTATTTCTTGTATGACACGCTGATGTTAAACATCAGCATAGTCCTACAAGGTAGGGAAAGTCTGACAAGACTGCTTGTGCTGCATGAAATCTGCATTACCTGTTTTGCACATTAGCATGAGTCTGCTAATAGCTGATGATACAGTACTCTGCTGTGAAAAGATACTGAGCGCAGACCAGCCTGTTCTGTGCTGCAGTCTGTGAGACGTGACTGCAAGACACTAGTGGCTGATCCCTGTGAGAGAACGACAGGGAATGTGTGTTCAGTTATACACCTTTGCTTTTTGGCATGGTTAGGGTTAACTGCGCCTGTGAAGGGGGATTCTGATTAGGCCCCATGCTTGCTTTCCCTTTTTTGCACTCACGTGAAGACTAGTTGCAAAAGCATGGAGCAGAGAAGCTATAAATACCATTTTCTCATGAAAAGTTTTCATGAGAGAGAGAGGAAAAAAAATAACACAGCAAACGTAAAAAAAWAAAAATTGAAATTGTTCTAGAAGAATTATCACAACCGCATTGAGATACTGTCACCTCCTACCCCACAAGCTACTTACAGAAGCCAGGCCCATTATCCGAGGGAATGTGAGGGATGAACATCCATCTGGACTTTGTCCAAAAGTAGTGTATGGTGTCTGAAACCAAGCCTTCTCGTTAGCCCAAACCACGTCACATAGAGGCAATATAGACGCTCCGAGTCCAATAGCTGGGCCATTTACTGCTACAATGATGGGCTTCTTAAACTGAATAAAAGTATTCACAAAATTCCTGAAGAGAAACAAAAACATGCACTCACTACACTTTGTAGGAGTAAAATATAGCAGCCCTTGAGAACTCAGTAATAACTCATCTCCACAGTAACATGATTTCGTAACGGACTGTTTCTCCCACCACAACCTTAGGCAGGTGCAGACTCAACGCCCCTCCTGGGGCACCACCTGATACAGCGCCGGTGCACAGTGTTGCACGTGGTACAAGCACGTGCCTCACAGCCCCTCTCAGGAGAGGCTGCAGCCATTCCTGACCACAGGGCACCAAAGTGTCTTTACAGCCCTGCTTGGTCTTTGCTCTGTGTTTCTATATGATATTGGTGTAAGTGAAGATACCATAAGCAAAGAGTTAATGAGTTTTCTTAAGGAACGTTTCTGGACTTCAGTGAGAGATCTTTCCTAATGAACAAATCTGCCTGTTTTAAGTTATGAACAGGCCATAAATAGTTGATCTCCATCATCAAATATCACAGACCTTTAAACTTATCCCCTTCATCTCCCTCTTGTTGTTGATCATAATGCTACTGGTGCTATGCTATTAGTTTACAAATGTATACTCTCATCCTTGTTATCAACACAAAACAGCAATTCATTCTAGTAGCCGGATATGTTGGTCATTGCATAAAGTATGGATGCTTACACACCTCTCTGTTTTCAAAGAGCAAATGCCCTCAAGATACTCTGACAGATGACTTTTCATTTCAGTATTAGATGCTGAATGTGGGATTTTTTTTTAATCAAAATTAAAAAGAAATGTATCAGATTTAGTGACTTGGAGGTAGCAATATCTGTATTTCTACAAAACAGAGCATTTTTACTATATTTCATACATCACGAAAGATTACCATGCTTCCCATTCACTCATTGCATTTAACTGAAATGAATGCAAGAAAATTTCTATAGGAACCATCCTATCCAAGCAGTCAGACAAACAGCCCACCCAGAGACTCAGGATAATTGTAATCATGTCTGAATATTCTACAGAGGACAATCTCGAGCATGTGTATGAAAAATACCATTATTATATTTGAAGGGTATTTGGTAGGTGTTTTAATTTACCTCTACATTTATCCGTTTTATTAACTGTGAGTAGTAGGTCATAACTCAGGCTTTCAGAAGAGCCTGAATTAAACTACAATGGCAGAATCTCATTGTCAAAAGCCTCTGTCTATTGCCAGCATCTGAAGTCTCTGCATGAGCAAACATTATATGGATGACTGAAAGTTTTCCTTTGAAAAAATAACTGTCATTATTCTATGAGCCAACTGTGCCTACAAGAAAGCAGGCTTTAAATGTTACAAGTCCTTTTTCAGGGACATAAATATTGATAACAACAACAGAACATAGAGAACCTGTCACTGAAATATTGAGGTCTCTGAGGGAACATAGATATACTGGAGGAAAACAAAAGCTAATCCAGGATCTCAGGCCTTCAAAACCAGAGTGCTGAAATGGATAAGCTACTTCATATAGTATGAAAAAACTTCTCTATGATCCATGCTTTCCCCCCCAAAAAATTCTTCTAGTCTGTAGCTGTTCAGCTCATTTTATTTAAACATCAGGTTTGGTAGCTAGTGTTGGGATAATGTTCACTAACACTAATCTCCCCCTCCAGAATATCCATCATTCCACTGCTCTGTATATAGTATATTAGGTTACTCATAAATACAAGATGCACATCTTGTATTTACGTATGTAAAACAGCCATAGAGTGTTTCAGGAAGAAAAACGTGAGTCTTTTAAAATTGGTTTCAACTACAGAAATATTATCATAATAACAGTTTTTCATAGTTAAATTCTAATAGTATAAATAGCGATGCATGAAATGACAACCCAGGTAGAAAGAGAGTATAAAGAAGTTCTGCATACTGTATCACATAACAGGTGACTGTTTGAGCTCTCGTTGAATTAAAGACTTTTGAAAGAGCATAGTTATATTTTTATCGGAAGATAAAATGAGCTAGACTAGACAATGAATAACACCCACTCAGACGACTGTAGACAATTTTACATACCTAATAGCTTCTGCCATCTTAGTGCTTTCCTTTTTTCTATCATCTGTTAAACGTCGTATAAAATAAATAAAATCAAGACCACAGCAGAAAATGCTACCAACTGCACTGAACAGCACAAGTTTACTGTCATCTGCAGCTGCTGTGTTCAGTGCACTTTGGACTTCCTTCATTACCTGAAAAATCATCAAAATTTAATCAGAATCTTTTTTATTATATTATTAAAAAGTAGCATACTGTTCTCTTTTTTTCCCCACGACAGATCTGAATCTTTGACATCTCTAATTTTTCCTTAAGATCCACTCAACGATTATATTTAAAAAGTTAACTTTTTCATTATCTAAAAATAAAGAGAGCAAAGTAACACACTATTAAATGCTTTTTATCTCAAAAATGTAATTAGGCTAAGATAATGAAATCATTAAGAAAAGATCTATTAGATGTTATCTGTAACTACAGCATTCATTCAGCATTTCTGTAATTTGGACAGCAGATGGCATATGCAACCAGGTCAGAAAGAGAACCTTAATTCAGGCTAAAGTTTGTTCCAAGTTGCACTTAATAAATCACCACATTTATAATAAGAGACAGTAATATTCAGATAACGTAGTATACAAAGTTAATAAATAAAACTCAATTAAACAAAAAATCAAGTTGTCAAAGAGGAACAAAATATAACCAAACGTAGAATACTTTGCAAGCAACAACCCAAACCTTGTTTCATGTATGTTTGTGCTTGAATAAGAGGTGTAACTGATGCAGACATCTGGAATTCTTTCTGCATCCTCCCCCCAAAACTGCAAATTGTTCTCACCTCTGGATTTAGTGAATTGTTTTCAGATGATTTCGTTGATAGCAAAATGTGTGTGAATCCATCTTGTTTCCTGACAACAATGTCTCTGTACCGGTACGCGCTCTCCGTTTGTCTCACACTGAAACGTAGCCTTTTATCAAAAGGTTGATCTCTCCTATCATCAATAAATCTCCGTTTGCTGGCTGACACTCCTGTTACAGATGTCTGTATGTTGGTTGTACCATTAGCTGCTAATGCTTCCATAAAGGTGGATGTACCTGTAAGTAAGTTGAAACAGTAACATTCTATTAATTGTATTTTATTAGTTCAGCAGTTTCAAAATCCCCCTTTAGCATGAAAACATGCTAGACGTATTATTAAGAACACACAGTGAACATGAAACTCATTCACCTGGAAGTTACTGAAACATTACAAAAATATACACTATGCATAGACCAAAATTAAAGGGATAAAGGCATCCAGTGAATTAACTTTATAATTTAAGAAAATAAATTTTAAACTATCAAAACAGACCAATCATCATTTACTTATTTTTAGTAAGGGGGGAAAGCTTTATCTGATGTTCCTAATACCAATGCACTACAATAAGTTTCTAAAAGTTTTAAAATTGTGCAAGACACTAACGCTCTGCTTTTTCCTTTTCCAACTCCTTTAAATGGTCTAACAGCGTCAAGATTGCAAAGAGCAAGCAAAGGCCTTTGGTTTCAGCCAACACGAAGTTAATATACTGAAAAAATGACACCTGCAATAAACCAAATAAAGCACTTGATTGACAAGATCACATAGAGCATAATAGTCTTTAAAGGAAAACAGGAATGAATGAAGAAATACAGACTACGCTTTGTTGAGAGGGAAACAAAAAACCCCCCATGCAGTGATGAATATTTTAATAGACAATGAGATATTTCTCAAATCTAAACAATTTTGCAATTAAAACTGGCAAATAGAATATTTTGTCTTTCTGGTCTTCTTCCCAGTAACTTAAATAGGCAGAACGGATGGACTGCGAGTAAAGAGGCCATGCTTCATGACACAAACGGGACAGGTTTTTCTGTACTCCAAATTAGAAACGGAATACTGAATAATCAGCTTTCATAAGAGAAGCAAGGACAGGAGAACATCTTGGGTCTATTGTCCATCTGTATGTTAAAATCTTTATAAAATTTTTCAGATTAAAATACTGAAATATGTGTGTGCATGGGGCGGCAAAGTTAAAAACACTGGAAAAGCACATTACAGGCTACAATAGGAGAGTTCTGAAGTGCCAGACTTTGTTAAAATCTATTGGAAACCCAATGCTTTTACCTCGCAGATACTTCAGAACATCATGCATGTGTCATCTTAAGAATATAGATAAAATATGTATAAATAAGTTGTTGATTAAATATCACTGGTGGATATTGTTTCTTTCCTCATCATCATTTTGAAGAAGCTGTATTTTTAAAGTTCTGCTAACATGTAATGCCTTTTTTTTTTTTTTTTTTAAATAAGACACATGAAACACTTGTGGGTCCAGTGGTGGCATTAAGTAGACTCACCTAAATAGTTGGAATAATGTATATCTCTACATTTCAACAATATTCAAATATTGCTTGCTTTAACCCATATGAAGTGGGAGAGAGCTATATTAAGAAAAAGGCTAACAAAAACAAAATTAAGAGATCATACATTTCTCTATTTGTATTTCAGAAACCACCTTCAAAAATAAATGAACTTTTTATATTAAATTTTTGCAAATAAACACATCTCTGCTTACAAATCTGTTCTGATTAATTAGGTATGTTGCCTGTCAAAGAGGTTATACTGTAATAAGGTTTTATTTTACTTTTTCAATTCTTTCTTGTTGTATTTACTCCTCTCTTACCACATCACTTTTTGTGAAGAAGATAAAGGCAATTCAAGATTTTTCCATCGCTTAAAGAAAAGAGAGTAAGAAACTGCAGGGAGAATAGAAGGGAACAAAATGAAATGGAAAATGAATATTATATATTGTCACAGAAGATTTACATTTATTCTTAAATTTTCTAGAGCTTATCAAATTCCTTTTTTCATTTCAGCAGAATAAATAAAAATCTGATGCCAAATGTGAAATTGATGACAGATACTTCAGATATTTTTCTCTTTTAAACCATAATATCTTGATTATGGTCCTTTAGAAGAATTCCCTTCAAAGGGAAATTGCAGGAACACCACCGATACCCAATTTTTCATTAGTAACACAAGATGAAATGGCATCACTCATTGCAATGGTTTGGTTTTCCATAGGAAAGGTAAAGGAATGCAACTTAAATCACCTCTGATTACTAATGCTCCCTGTAAGACTTTATTGCTCTTGTCCTGGCCATAGTGAAAGCTAACTGGAGATGCAGGAGCGCACAGCAGGCTTGGCCAAAAGGGTCAGTAACCTTGTGTAACAGCTTTGAGTACATCTTTGCCCACAAGTCATACTTCTAAAGATGCACTCAAATACCAGAATATTACTTTTGAGATTTAAGAGGAAATGATTATATACTTTAAGAGACAAAAGATAGACCAAGGGATTATAAACACCACACAACAGGTTTCAAGCCTATCCAGCTGGCAACAGACATGGTAAGTTTTTAWATAAATTTAGTCTGCACTTGTCAATAGTGATGGTTTCAAACCACAGACAAGGGACAGCTGCAGTTCAGTGGAAGGAGTCCCCTGTATCTAACACACTTTGGGGATACTTAGACTGGAATCAAAAACCTGTTGGCTTTAGAAACAGTATTTTTGCGCAGGGGGGTTTAGCCAGCTGTTACAGATTAGAAAATTGCACTCAGATTTAAAATACATTCCTTAATATTTGTCACGATCAGTATACATTTGTGATGTTCCACAACTTTAGAGTGTAAGGGACAGTTTCTTTTGGCATTCAATCTTCAGAAGTGAGGAAAAAAGTTAGAGGTAAGGCAGTACTGCGTGCTAATTATGAACAGGCAAAAGTTACATCACTGGACAGTCTTGGACATGTGTTGCAGCAAAGAAATAAGCCAGAGAGAAGTAACTGTATTTCCACAGATTCCACCGATGATAATTTTGCATTGAGGTCACTTATTTTCAAGTTAGTTTTAACTATATTTTACAACTCAAAAAAAATGTATTTCATAAAAAAAAAAGTTCTGCATTTCAATATTTTGAGGCACATAGTAGATCAAAGACAAACAAAAAACCCACAACACTCCCCTTTCCAAGGTTAGCCTTCCCTAAAAAAAATGAGGGCTTGAAAAAAAATAAAAACCACAATTTATCCTGGATGTTGTCAACTAATGCAGAACTATGTTTGTTTAAAAGATACATAAACAGCTTATAGTTACAAAAATACTTTCCAAATGCAAACTAAGTGTTAATTAACACAATGTGATCCTCTCAAAGGTGGTGACATGCTACCACTGCTCAAAGCTTCACCATACAGACGCAGAATGAATTCAGCAGGACTACTTGGTTTTACAGCTGCTGATCAAAAATTGATAAGAGTCACCCTTTTCATGCAGCTGCTCTTAGTTAGAAAAAAACTATGGACAACAGATAAGAAAGGAATTGGTCTTATTCAAAAGAAAGAAAGACACAAAATACATAAGTTGAAAAGGGGCAGAGCAGCAAAGATATCATCCCCATCCCACTGCCAAAGGCTCTGACAGGAAGAAAACATAGAAAAAGCCTCCTCTCCAAAATACAAAGGAGATAGCAATTAAAGTGTATCATGCCAGACACACATAAGCATTTAGTTAAAAACAAAATGAGCAACACAACTCCTCAACGATACCAAGTTAAAACCCCAAGCTGTTCTCTAAGCCATTCTTGCCTCACTATTAGGGTCTCCCAACTCCTTTTTCTTGAGAAGGAAGTTTAGCTTAGCTTATATGGCAAGTAAGTACCTAGTATTTTTCTGAAATTCTGAGTAAAAGCATCCCCCTCCTCACAACAATACAGGGGACGCATCCAAAGAGATGCTGTAACAACCATGCCTAGCCTCTTTTGCATGCTCATTTTCAACTACAGATGTGCTAGTGCCAGTACTCTTAACTCGAAGGTTTGTCTGACACAGTATTCTGTTTCTGAAGGGTTATCGCAGACGTCTAAGCAATGAGCACAGGTAGAGCAGAGGTACACAACAACGCTATCTGAACGTTTTCCTCAACTCCAGCAATCAGATTCCAAAAACTTGCATGTCCAGAACCAGAAGGTGCATGCAAAGCAATGTATTTAAAGCTTTATGCCCTATGGACGTATCCCATGTACTTTTGAAACCACTATGCTTTTTCTTCTAAAATATCTGGTGGCAGAAGGTTTCGCAATGCACTGTTTACTTTCTTCATATCCCTTCTGCAGACCGGTTAGTCCCAATCTCTTTGCTCTCTTCTTCCAGAAGCCGTTCTGAACCTGTCACTCTTCTTCTGCTAATCTTGGAACAGGGGACCAAAATGGCACCACACTCAGGACAGGGATTTATATTGTGACATATTCACATGTTCTTTTGTTCTCCTTCTCCAAAATAATTCCTAACAATTTATTTAATTTTTAAACTAGCACTGAGCAGAAGTTTGCAGAAAACTACCTAAAAAATTCCAGTGCCTTTGTCCTGAGCAGTAACATCTAATAGAGAACAAGTAATTTTTCAGGTACCGTTTCATGTGCTGTTACTGGCGTAGTTTTGTTTAGAGTTCTGTTTTGCTCCCTCGTTGTCATTTGGCCTGCATCGGCACTGAAAGCAGTGTCTCACTTTAATCATGAAATCACTCCGTATTTTGAGATATGTCTACAGTGTTCACAACAAGCTTCAGATGTGGCTAGCCTCCATAAAAATCTACTGCTTTATAGTTTCCACAGTCACTCCTAGAGTTCACACAGCTTCCGTTTCTTTGGTGCTGAGGGCAACCCAATACCTCAGGAATTTTATATCCGAGTGCTTTTAAAACTCTTAGGGGAATACTGTTTCATCCTGGCAACTTGTTACTGTTCTGATTATCATTTTTCCTACATATTTTCTGCTAGTCCTCTGAGACTGTTCCTGAGATTCCTCTTCCATGAGAAATGGCTCTCATGTGAGACTCGCTGTAGTGAAAAGCAAAGCAGCGTTAATTTGTTAAAATAATTACAGTAAAAAGTCAAACACACAACCTCCCCACCCCCAAAACAAAAATAAGCCCTTACATTTATGGAGTGCTCCTTGTACACCTTAACCATCTCTGGGCCCCACCTGGCTCCCTGGCAAAGAAACAGTCTCTAGTTTCTGCCCTAGAGAAACTCAAGAAGAGGGATTCAAAAGACACTGTGAAAAACAGATATCTCATTTCCAATGCTAAAAGAAGTTGGGACCCTCATTCCTTCTCTCTGCCCTAATGTGCCAACCACTTCCTCTCTTAAAATAAATAAAAAATTTGTCAATAAGAAGATTCCCACTTGAAAAAGCAAATGAACCATCTAACGCTATCAACAACAATTTCTTAAAGTGTTAACTGCAAAAATGCCATTGTAATTTTATCTGTTTAAAACTCAAATATGGGAGAGGGAAAAATATGATCTGCAAAACTGAAAAAAAATCAGTGGTAAAAATCAGTTGTATTTATCCCAGGAAAACTGAACACAAAGTCTTTTCTATACTTGCACTGTTTTGTAATCCCACTATATTTAACCCACAAGACTGCGTGCACAGATTCAGTTGTCCAGTGCAGGTTGCCTCATGCTCCCTTTTCGCCTGCAGACAGTACTCTCCTGCCCCAGGTTTGCATGTACTAGCAAGCCATAACTGCAAGCACTATTAGGCCTTTCCAGTTTGAACTCTACACTACAGCAAGTATTTCACACCATGGGACACCAACCCCAAACAGCGATACTGCAGTGCAAATACAATATACACTGGCTTCCAGTAATTTCTCCACCTCTGCTTCAGTAATTACACAGCAGATATTTCTTAAAATTACAGTGTATTGGCACAAAGTCTAGAAACCCATACTGAGAATGTCTAAAAAGCTATTAAAATCTTACATGCTCCAAAAAGCTACTCTATATGCATCCATTTTTTGTCTGAATGTATGTATTCATAGCACTTATATTTTGGAATTAAGCAAAAGTCGGTTTCCTTTGAATCTCACTATAAATATTTTTAAGAAGAAAAATATACTGAATTTATTGTACATTTCCCCTAAAATACTGGTTTGCTCTGTGATTTTGAAAGTGTGTACAGAAGGTATGTGTCCTTCATGAAAGATACATTTTCCAAAAATCATTCCAGAATACGTTATACTGATGCAGTGCACAAAAACAGTGCTATCAGTAATAATCTGCACATACCCAGCATCAGAATAGACAGCTGAGATACCCCCAAACATGATTTGGGGGAGAGACAGGGGGACGGTGAGAGTCCTTTAAATTACGGGCTGCTGAACACTGTGATACCCTGCCACTAACTTTGAAACCTCCTCAAAACTCTTACTGCTTTTTGTTTTTTTGTACTCTTTTTTTTTTTTTTGGGGGGGGGGGCAAAGGTAACTGCATCTCTTCAAATAATTAACTACTTCTTGATTCTGTTTTAAGGAAATAGTTACATAGGAAATCATTGCATATTCCTCAGCCACCTTCTGTTGTTTCTGCAAATCCATCACCCCTCCATACACAGAGCGCATGTTTTAATCACAGGCTAACTGGCAAATTATTGTGGGAGTACTTGGTGAAACATCAGCGATACACAACTGCAACCCAGCAGCAGAGAGAAACAAACAGCCCTGCAGTGGTTGGCAGCCTTGACTGCCAACTTCCTTCTTCGACTCCTAAAAATCTGCTTTCCCAGGACACATCAGCAAAATACATGCACTTAATTTCTATTCCCTTCCACATATTTTGTATAGGTGTTTATTTTAAAAGACAATTTGAAACACATGCTCTTTCAAAATGTAAATTTCTTATGGGACGCTATTTTTGTGGACAAAACTAGTGTAGAGAGAAAATAAGCCTAACTTTAAAAAAAGCATACACACAAACACACACACACACACACACTTAACCTTGGTAGTATTTCTCTACTTGATTAAAAAATTTTCAGTCCTACACTGATTTTTATCTCGGCTGCCACGTCACATTGAAGCAGTACAATCTGTAGTAGCCATTCTTTCCTGCTTTAAGTAGTTTTCTGCCTCTTCGGTAACTCATAGCATTGACAGAATATATTCACGGCTTTACAGTGATGCCATTACGAAGATGGCAGCATTATGGTCGCCTTTGACATTAGTAGGTTATGGGCTATTTAACTATTTTTGCTCTTGAATGTCTTTCCTCCTCAGAGCAGGTAAGAGATACTGTACATAAACATCCACCTAAACTCGTATTTCCAACCAAAAATGCAACTAATGAGAATACTAAGTTTCTACTAATGAAAGTGGGCAACTGCGACAGGTCACAACAGCATTTCTCCGCCATCAGCATAAATAGGCTTTTAAGTCATACATGTGGAATTAACAGACAGTTTACATATTTTAAAGATGTGAATAACAAAATAGTAGACCTGACATTTATTAGGACTATGCCTGTAAAAACAACAGGGATAACGTTATGAATTTAATTTGGCAACAAAGCTCTTAACAAGTCTGATTGATTAATATTACTAACTTGGAAAAAGAATTACACATTTTTATGCAAACGGTATTAACTAAATTTTCCACAAGCTGTCTTACAATGAAAATAAACATCCTCCTTCTAACAAATATAAAAGGCTTTTAAAATACATCTTCAGGCTTTTTATGCTCATTTCACCTCAAATATGTAAACAACCACTCCCAAGATGAGGAACTTCTTTTTCTCCTTTGCCATGGCATCAAAATAAATTGGGATTGCTCACCTCTTCCCCCCTCCCTTCAGCTTTAGGTTGAATTTTTCTTCCATTAAATCTACAACTAGAAGACTACTGACAAATACAAAGTAACGCACATGCTCATTTTAACTATCTCAACTGTTATTCAAGCTAGCTGAAAGAGAAAAGGAAAGGAGGGAAAAAAGGAAAGGAGGGAAAAAAGGAAAGGAGGGAAAAAAGGAAAGGAGGGAAAAAAGGAAAGGAGGGAAAAAAGGAAAG
>NW_020449418.1:10232528-10317192 GCF_003343035.1 Apteryx rowi | reverse complement strand
AAAAGGAAAGGAGGGAAAAAAGGAAAGGAGGGAAAAAAGGAAAGGAGGGAAAAAAGGAAAGGAGGGAAAAAAGGAAAGGAGGGAAAAAAGGAAAGTGCAGCAGAGGGCTACTAAGATGATGAAGGGACTGGAGCACCTCTCCTATGAGGAAAGTCTTAGAGCGCTGGGACTCGTTCAGCCTGGAGAAGAGAAGACTGAGGGGGGATCTTATCAGTGTGTAYARGTATCTGAAGGGAGGGTGTCGAGAGGATGGGGCCAGATTCTTCTCAGTGGTGCCCAGCGACAGGACACAAGGCAACGGGCACAAACCGAAACACAGACAGTTTCGTCTGAACACGAGGAAACTTCTTCACTGTGAGGGTGACAGAGCACTGGAACAGGTTGCCCAGGGAGGTTGTGGAGTCTCCTTCCTTGGAGACATTCAAAAGCCATCTGGACACAATCCTGGGCAATGTGCTCCAGGTGACCCTGCTTTAGCAGGGAGGTTGGATGAGATGATCTCCAGAGGTCTCCTCCAACCTCAACCATTCTGTGTGAAAATCCCCAAGTCCTTCTGACATCATTCCAGTCAAGAAATCCCAGCCATATTTACAGTAGCATGCACCAATGTATTTGATGGAGAAAGAAAAGAGTTAGTGGTATTACTTTTTCTCACAAATAAATATAAATAAGATAAACCTTGTTACAGATTTAATTTTAAGGCCTTTTAACACCAGTAACATTTCATAATAACTCATATTTCATAAAAACTCTCTCATATCCTATCCTTTGATATTCTCAAACTGCAGATTATGATACCACAGCATTCATTCAAAATGTTCTGAAATTTGAGTTAAATAAGAAGATCTCTTGGGGCTCATCCATAGAGAAAAGGTATCACAAAATAGGCTAAGGTTTGAACTTGAAGTACACCAAGCTATTTCACACTAACTCCTGAGGTGAACACATTCTATATTAAGAGCACTTTGCTGCAATTTAATCTAATTCCCAAAGTGATCTAAAAAAGGCTCTCTTCATGTGGAAGAGTGCCCTAATGTAGGGCTAGCCTAGAACAGATATTGCCAAAAGACATCCCAGGCAGTTTCATGTATAGACATGAACATACATGTAACATTTTCTTGTAAAGATATCAAAACTTTCTAAAACACTACCTAAATTATTAACAAGATTTAATAGGTGGGTATAGCATCCTTATGTTGACAGAATACTCTATTTACCTTCTTTTTAAAAAGAAAATGTTAATAAAAAGTATTCATATTGATTTTTTATCACATAGGTGAGGCTTTAAATACAGAGTTTGCAAGAACTCTGTACACAACTGTACACAGAAACATTTGGCATTCCTATGGAGGGCAGTCCTAGGTAAGCAGGGCTAGTGGACTTCCAGAGGTCCAGGACACCGATGTACATATATTCCTATAGAAGACCCCAAGCTCTGAGTTCTCAGAGCATCTGGAGTGAGCACCTCTGCTGCAAAGAGCCCTCTCTTGTTTTTACTCATCCACCCAGTAGAGGTACTGTCTTCCTAGACACTGCCTGGCACCTGTCATTTATCAAAGATGTCTCAACTTCCTGTGGGACATTAACCACCAGGTTTGTTAAGAGGTGGTCAGTGAATAGATTACCTGAAGCCATATTAGCTTGCAGCACAGGTGCTATTAATACTTGCAGTTTGTTCTGCATCAGTAAACCCCCTTATCTGGACAGAAATAATTGGCTGGGATGAGAAGGAAAAGAGAAACGGAGGAGTCTCTTGAGACTCTTGGGTACCTCTTAGAAAAACAACCAACCAACCAACCCCAAGTATTGCAGTGCTGGGTATTCAGTCTTGAGTCCTGCACTTACACAAAAGTGCTGCTAACTCCTTGAGCATTTCTGTCACTTGAAGTGTTTGCAGAGAAAAAAGCAACAGAGCTGGGAACTGACGCCAGAGGGGAGCAGAAGGAAAGAAAGTATGGGTGAAAAGAAAGCTAGAGCACTCTGGGGAAGTACAATACAGCTCTGGAGTCCTTTGAGGAATGAACATGCATTCAGAAATGCAAGTGCCAAACAGATTCTTCCTTTTGAAGCAGAGGTGCGCAAGGGAAAGAAGTTTCTACAGGAGAGTCAAGGATTTGAGCCAAAAGGATCTGTGAAAGACCATGTCTTCAGGCAAAGCACAAATTGCTGTTTACACATCTAAAGAGGCATTCCCAAATTGTTCTAGAGGCAATCAGACTCCCATAATTTTCCCAGGATTCTGGGAAAATAAACCCACATTAAAAGCAGGATGATGAACGATATCTTTGGGTATGCCATGCAACAGGTGCTGGATAGTTAGATGCTCTGAACCAGAAAAGTGATTCAAAACAGTACATCATCTTGCCAAATTTGTCCTTTTMTACTGTTGGAGAGAAATATATTCCAAACACTACCTACTGGCAACAACTGAAATGAGGGATGATGGAAAGGAGTAAGTTAATAGAACCTGTGCTCTCAAGCTGATTCTGATCTCTCACTTGTTTTTGGCAACGACCTTAAAGATGCTGGAGGTTGCTGCTCAATACTAGGTAGGAGGAGCGGGTATGTAAGGACACGTCTAGAGTGGAGAAGTCACAAAGAATATCCAGAATTCCCTGTACTGTCCATATTAAATAATAATAAAATCCTCCCAGAAAGTTCTACAGTCCACAGTAGAAGTCTGCTGAGACTAAAAGAGTAGGATCAGATGCTTTGTATGAGGAAAGCATTAGGCTTTGTCCTGTATCACTGCAGGCAACTGCTAGAAAACATAGGACGCATTTGTCTCCACACCATCCTGCCCCATGACTTGACCCCAACACAAATGGTACGGTTCTCCAGGTGGTGGGATTTGCAGAGGTAGCAAAGACCTTGAACGTGGCCATGAGTCTTGGAAAAATGTCTATCATAAGAACGTGTTTCCATCAAAAGTTGAAATTGAGAAGATAGTGGTACACAAGCAAATCAAAAACCATGCCCAGGGTAAATCTCAAGAAAATGAACAGCTGAAAGCAGTGAACACAAAAGGCGATGCTCCAATCTCAGCTGGTGGCTGGGAGGAATTCAGTGGAGTGAACTGTCCTTATACAGCCACATGCCTACCACATGTGTGAGCAGGGTTTCTCTGTGTGCTCCTGCTATTGCTAAGGAAAAAAAAAAACATCTGCCAGTCTTTAAGAGAGACCTACATAAATGTGACAACAGTCAATGAAGCAGCCTATCAGAGGGAACAATCTCACACACAAAACCCCCAAACTGGTAACACAATAAAACAGTAATTATGTAGTTAACACATGCTACCACACATAGAAAATGGTGCAAAATTGCTCAGGTGCCTTGCTTCAGGCTGAAGAGCAAGTCACTATAGAAAACAGGCTTATTACAGTTATTGGTGGTGTCAATTCCCCCAAAATACATTCTCTGCAAAAATCTGCTAACTTTTTTAAATTACTGGGATTTTTTTTCCAGAAATTATATGGCTCTAGATTAAAGTACAAGTAGCAATATTGATACTATTGCTAGTCAAAAGAGACAGATAAGGAAACAATGGATTAGGCMCTATGATATACAAGTGGGACATACTGTTTCAGCAACAACAATGTATTAATATGAAAACACAGGTACTAAGAGATTATGAAGAATAATATTAGAAGGATGAAATATTGAAGAAAAATTCAAGAAGTCTGGAAGTTGCAGATGTGGCAAAGAAAAACAAACAACAACAAAAAAAATCAATAGGGTTTAAGGCAAATTTTGGGGGGAGGAGGGGAATAAACAAAAGCAAACTCTCTCTCAGAAAATAGGATTTAACAACTATTATTGACTTCACCAAAGACAAGGTGAGCTTAGTTAGGTACCAAGAATGCTCAGCAGCTACACAAAAACATGGACAAAGTATCCTGATGCTTTAAATAAAAAAGGACACTGGCTTCAGAGACTTCTGTAACTTGTGCAGCTGGCAATAGGAAAGTAAGATTTATTTGACTACTTCGAAAAGGAGGTAGGAACACATTTTTTTCATAGGAGTGATACCAGTGTGATCACAGTTCAAGGGTCAATTTGTAGATTTTGTAATCTTGTCACTGCAATGGCATGGAAGTATGTGGGTCCACAACCTGATAATTTGAGAAATTTGCTCTGAGCTTCTTTGGATGCAGTAGATGCCTAAAATGCTGAATCTTGCCTTGGGAAACAATCCATTATGATTACACAGAGAAACCAAATATATCAGAGGAGGTCAATACATAAAAGATAGGAGAATTACTATTAAGTAAAGCAAAGATCATGTGCACACAAATAACAGGACTAGTACATAACTTCACTGAGAATTATGCACAATTGTCAGCACAATTTTAATTTGGAAACCAGTTAGAAATGTGTTATAGATTAGACAAAATGATAGGTGAATTAAATGACTGATTGTTTCCTGAAACCTGCCAAGGACCCACCTCTCCAAGTCAGATTCCAACCACTGAACAGAGCAGAATAAATAAAATGGAACAGGACAACATAGTGAAATGGAACTGAAATTTAATTTCTACCAAGATGAAAGTTGTGCAATTTTACGTAAATGTATATATAAAAAAGATATAACATAAAATATATTTTCAGACAATTATCAAGACACCTCAGTCATAAGGAGAGGGTGTAAAAAGTGAACTAAATGTATATGATAATTAAAATATTTTCTTCAGAAGTGAGATGTAGCTTCAATTAACTCCACATGGTTAAACAGGTCAATAGGAACTGAGGGGAAAAATAGAATATGCTATACTTACAAGAAAATAGGAAGTAAAGAACACTGGGAAGAATACAGGGAGATGCTAAAACAGATAAAGAACGGTATTAGAAATGCAAAGTAAAACTCTGAAGTTTTCATAGTTACAGATGCTAAACAAATTATTTTTCCAGTGATACAAAATAAGAGAGGAGAATAAAGAAAAAATAAGGAAGTGAAATGTAATGTAAGTTGCAAGTCAATTAAAAATTAGTGGGGAAACCAGCATGCCATAGGAAACCAGAAAAGATTTGTATTGAATATGAAAATATTGAACATAAAATAAATGACAGACTAAAAGGCTGCAATATGGCAAGATTGCTGACTTAACGGTAAAAAAAGAGAAACATACAAATGTGATAGCCTATAATGGGAAATGTATCTTAGTAAGTGAAATACCTTTGAGACTTGCTTCCTTAAAGACTGGCAAGTTCGAAAGTTATCTTGAGTAATATTTGTATTGCTGTAATTTCAAAAGGAGTTGGAAAAAAACTGAAAGCAACAACAACAACAACAACAACAACAAAACAGCCTTAAAACCTCTGCAGTTTATTTCTGTTTATAAGACTGCTCTCATAAAGTCATGTTTTAAAAGTTCCCTTCTGATTAAAATCTACTGGGGATCCAAAGCAATATCCAGGAGAGCCATACTGGATACTGTAGAGAATTTTAATCTTCTTCCAAGTGTTCACTCATTGCTTGCCATATATTTTACAAATATTTTGTAGTTTCATACCATTACAAAACATGCATCAGAAGTCTCTCTGTTGTGAATACTTACATCTAATGGAAACTTCAGGTTTTTTAAAAAATAACACAACCAACCTGGTTTTGCTCAGCATCAAAGCTGTATACATAGAATGATTCTTAGTCATATAAATTGGGAAATACATTGAAAACTTGAAAAGTGAAAATTTTCTATGTAAAACTAGTTTATTTTTGTAAGATGCTAAAACTTGAAAGACTCTGATGCTAAAAAAGTAGGTCTTAGTACTCATTTCTGATTTTCTACCTAGTAACAACTAAGATTTCAGGGCTTTTGTATGACAAGAATGGTAAATGTTCTCCATCATTGGGAGTTTGATTTACACAGTTATATGAAACTCTGCTTCTCTGTTTGATTTCAGAGAGTGTTGCCATGTCACTATAAGGTCACTAGTGAACTCTGAGACCAGGATCTCATTGATACATTCTATTCTTTATTATTTATACATTAACACAGTGGTGATTTTTATGGACCCAAACATTGTCCATTTTTAATTACTGCAGTAGATAAATTTTCAAATACAGGTACATCGCAGATGATACTACACCATCAAGTATTCTTGCCTACAACTCAGTTAAAATACTATTGAGATCTCCGAGGAATCCATCTTCAAGGTATTGTTTCAAATCATTATAATCAACAAAATAATATTCTGCAATGAGACCATCTTACTAATGTTTTCGTTATTTTTTTTAAACAAAATAATAGGTATGGTTATTGAATTTATTTCTAAAAGAATCCTCATGGTGTTTTGTTCAAGAAAGGGGAAAAAAAAAAAAAAAAGAGAGAGAGACTTTTTCTCCCTTTTTCTTTTTTTACTTTAAAGTTTTAGACCAGATAGGAGACTAAGAGCAAGAAGCACGATCCTATGTTGGCTCAAATCAGACCAACACTCTGATTTTGTTATCCAAGTTTACCCCGCTACAGAGGGGTAAAGAGGACACGGTCTGCCACAGGTCTGTCCTTGGGCTAGCGCTTTCCTGCGTGCAGACCAGCGCACTGCTTAGCCGACAAGCTCAGGGAATCAGCCAAGGATCTTCCCGTGAGTCTCACAACAGCTCTGGGGAGACTGCTCTTCCCCTATGATCCAAGCAAGCAGCACGTGCCAAATTACTTACTGGTACTTCAGTACCAATCTAGTTTACAGAAAATGAGAATGAAGATTTGTTTTCCTGAACAGCTTGATTTCTTCCTGTATAGTCTACCAGCCTGGGAACAAGTCATCTGTCATGGATATTCATGTCTAACCCAAAAACAGGGCAGCAGGGCTCCTTAACACTTTCCCTTCCTAACGTTTGATGAGCAATCCCTTCCCACGAAGGCTTCCAAAGTTAAGCCAATTGTAGTATAATTGTTTTGTCAACATCGCCCATGTTTTTGCCCCATTTAACTTTCCTCTCCTTTCTCTGTCTCAAGCAAAACAACCAGAATCCTAAACCAAGTTTATGAAGATCATTAAACATAGTTCAATTACACCAGAACATCCAGGAAAAAGTAGCAGTGTTTTCCTACTCTGGACTCAAGATTGGACAGAAATATTAGTTTATGACTTAGCAGCAAGAAATGAGTAATAAACTAATATAATCTAACAAAAAATATGGAGGAAAAAAAAGGGAGGGGGTAACAAAAGGAACAGGCCAAACTTTTGGGGGTGGTGTGCTGGGTTAGTTTCGAGCTTTACCAATTCCCTCAGTTGGCTCATCAGGCTGCCTGACCAAAAAGGGCAGTAAAAATGTGCAAGAAGGGGCAGTCGAAAGATAGGGCAGAGTAACTGAGAATAACTTGAAAAGAGATTTTAAAGGGAACAGTAACACATTTTTCTCAAGTTTAAAAAATATACTGACTGGCAGACAACAATTACAGAAAAGAGTAGGTATTTCCTTATGCAAACTGTTTAATTATGAGTTTGAGTCCCCAGTTTTGCAAAATAAACTTCAGTGCTACTGATCTATCTGCACAGAAAAATGGCAGAATTGAGACTATGAGAAAATATGTATTATTGTAATGCTGCATACTCTTTCATGCTCTACAATTTAAAACATTAAACACCTGCTGTAAATCTATCTTCTGATTTTTCAGTTACACAGCTACAAAAACCATTAAGATTATGAGCTACTTTTGCAGGCATAAGGTGCCTTGAAGTTTAGAATGAACCTGTGCACTACTTCATTTACACTGTAGAAAACAGTCTGCAATTTAAGCTTTTCAAACTTTCCAAAATGGAAAAAATCATGAGAAAAGAGTTGCAAAGAACTGGAAGGGAAATACAGCATGCTCTGTTGCTGCCATCGGTTTGTAGTTTATCACTGCTTACCTAGAAAGCAAAGACATGGGAAAAGCTGTCATAAAAAAGAAAACTGCAGGAGAAAAGGACAGGATGTCCCGCTGAGACATGAGTGAGATTATGAGGTGGGAGGTAAAGCCATGCATCCTCTGAGACTGCAACAATTTGCAATGCACAAGCAGGGACAGTCAGAGAAAAGTGACTGCTCATCCCCTCCTCTTCACAATCAGCCATTTCACTGTCTGCTAGGTCCAGGACTGTCCGTGCAGCATGAGTTTTGACTGTAATGAATTCCAGAGTAAATTGTATAGGATAGGAAAGGAGAGTAATGCTCAAGCTGGGGCTTCACAGCTCAGACTCTCAAAATGATCCAGTAAGCCCAGCTGAATTTTAGACAAAGGGTGGAAGGTCCTGAAGTGTTTCCTTTCAAAAGCTTATCCTTAGGAAAATATTTCAAATTATATAAATCATACAATTAGTTCAGAAAAGGCTGTTAGAGAATAGCCAGACATCACTGAGAATTATATTAGCACAATACGTACTCAAAAACTCTATTTTGGTTTGTTTAATTGCTGCCTTTGGGAGCCTTTTGGAGGATACAAAAAACAGTAGAACTGATGCAGCCTCTAAAGCTGTTGGGAAAGTTTTGTTTCTATTTTTCTGAAAAGTAATGGCTACAGTAAATTGTAGTCTTCATGTCAAAACACACCCCTTCTATGTGCCATGATGTGTTGCCCATCATTACCAGCCCATGAAACAGTCATATTTTCAGAGACACTCACACAGCACCACTCCGGGTGCTCTCTCAGAACTTCTCATTCCAAAGACAAGTCTTTTACTACATGTTACTATGTGTGTACAAGCAAGCAAATATTTTTCCTTGCTTTTAGACTGGCTAAACCTTAAACCAGTTAAAACCTCTTCCCTTCCTTTTCATCTGGCTTATGCACATTCCCTGTAACATATAATCTGCATTCTTATTTGATAAAAAAAGAATATCATGATGATCACTAAATAGGAAGCACTCAAGAGCAGAAGTGGGCAAATAATGGATTTTGGCTCAATGGCTGAACTGCAGAGGCAGCAATAAACCTGAAAAAATTCTTCAACCTTCCATCTTTTGTTTTCAGATTTACTCCTTCTATGTAACATTTTTTAAATTGTTCTGAATTGAAATAAAACAAAAATGCTGCTTCAAAATAAAGTCACTGGGGGTGGGAGGAGACTTTTTTTTAATCCCCTCCCCCCAGTCAAAATACTTAAGAAATCTGACTTGTATTTGCAAATAGGATTCTGTTCTCTCTGCTAAGCTCTGCTTTAACTACAATTTCTGTTGATCAAAAAAGTGTCACCTATAGCCAATCAGGAAAAAATATATTAATAGTATTTATTTACTACAGTTAACATAGTAGTTTTAATTCCTTTGCTGTATGACCCTGAATATGTAATATTCATGTTATTTGTAGCAAAGATAAGTAAGAGACATAATAAAGTTTGCAAACACTAATAAGGCATCTAACTCACCAGATTCTTCTTGAGGAAGGCTAAAATTGAAGTAGAACAAATCCAGCTGTATATCCTACCGGCTTACTTAATTATAACTTTAGGCACATGTGCATTTAGCAAGAAACAATTTTATCTTAAATGCTAAGATTGGAAAGATGCTTCCTGTATGTGGTGAACAGAAACCAATAACCTGACTTTGGGCCTGTGCTATTTCAAGATCCCTCTTCAGCAGGTCTGTCAGTGATTTCACTGTGTTTTAGCAGCTTAAACATTCAGTGTTTCCATGGTCACAAGGCAACTGGAACTACAAACTTCTCACAACTATTTTCCTTCTAAAAGCATTAGAGAAGGAAAATCTCCATCTCAACCTAAGATCCACAGCTCCTTCAGTCAGGACTCCATTGCAAAAAAGGAAGAATTCGTATCACATAAGATCACTAGCAAGCTACTACAGATCATTCTATACCATCATACTACATAACCAGACAAATAATCCATTACCTCTAAGCAAATAAGTGAAGGGGTATGACCAATTCAAAATAACACACAAATACTGCCTTGTGAGGCAATTCTACATTATCATAGGCCTAAGAGGTATCTTTTTATGTTGTGATGCAAACACTTTAAGTGAACTCGACCTGAACTCTGAGAGCAAAACCAGGTTTCCCCAATTTGTAGTCAACACTAGCAAACAAGATTCAACAAATCAAGTATCTCCAGAGACAGGTAAATTATTTGCACTAAAAATCTTTTTCACTGAAAACTTCCCTCATTAAAACTCTTTTTTCCTGCATCCTTGCCTATCTAGCTTCTTATTTTTGATGTTCCAGGAGCATTTACAAACACTGAAGGAATTCTGACTAACTGCACTGCCTAAAATACCTTTTGCTCCACCAAAAGAGCCTCAGAGAGCTTGTCTCCATTTCACAGTTCCTTGTTTTTATCTAAGCACAACACATAACACAAAAGCTAGCAGCCTTTTTACCAGCAGGCAGATTGTTTGACCACAGAGCTACAGGTGTTTCATTATGACTTTAATGGATTCCTCTGCATGTGAGAACGCGTTGATTGAATCAACAAGTAGCATCGGCAGAACACTTTGGGGGAGGCAGATGGATTAGATGACAAAGGTCTCTTCCAGCCCTATTTCCTAGGATCCTGTGATGCATATATGATTGCATTACGTAGGAGTTTGTGCCTATTTGTCCTGACCGAATGGCAGTCGGGACTGCCAACAAGTTGGGAACAATCAGACAAAAAAAAGAAAAGAAAAAAAAAAGAAAGGTACCAGGACTGAGGAGATCAGATGCAGACTTGCAAACCCTGGACAGTGACGATTGTTTCCTGTCTCTCTCGACCTTACAGATTCTTAGCTAACTGCTGCTTTCAGTCTTGATGAGGTACTCTCTGCCTGTGTCCTTGAATGACCCAGAGGAAAAAAAATCCTCTGCTGTGGACATGCCTGAATATTTGTCTGGAAAGCTACAACCACAACCTGTGCCTTAAAATTTACAGTCTCTTGCTATGTAAGGTTTCTGTAACAATATTCCTGTGCATTGCAGTCTCCAATATGATCACTTTTGCAGTGACCTCTGCAGTGACTGATGTGAAAATTACTTCCATTTAAAAAATGCATTATTTGTAAAATATTTCCAAATCAGGAGCTTGGATTCTGTGACTAGGTACAATAAAGGATAACCCTCCTTATTACAATTTCAAAATAATGATGAGAAAAATAGCCTGTAGTAAGAGAAAGCTTTAAATGATCAGATTAAAACTGACAATTCTCTTTTCTCCAAGGGTAAGGAACGTGAAGAGTTTTCATCAGGGGAAACTGCTAAGTTTCTCCTTGGCTTTAAAACACACCAAAATACTATCCAAATTAAATATGGATACCATAGATCCATATATATGGATAAATTTTGTGCAATACCTTTCAGACTGCCCAGTGTAGTTTATGGCCTACCCTGGGAGCAACTCTCTGAGATGACCTTCTGCAATGGTTGGTGTTAATCTAGAATTTGGCAGGATTGCAGCAACAGAAGTGGAAGCCAGTCCAATCCCTCTGTAATTACTAGCATTTAAGTAGGGACCATAACAAAATCACTTTTCTCTTGATAGGGAGAGATAGAAATACCTGATAAAACAATAGCAATAGAGGACATGAGAGACTCTCACCACATTTCCCCAAATTCCTTGCATTCTTGCATTTACTGATGACAACACATTTAAATTTTGGGGGGATACTTTTTCCCCTTAAACTTACAGTGGTGCTGTAGCTCCCTGTTTTCCCCAGCACTGCTCACTGTTACTACTTTACTTCTGACTCCTGAAGTTACCTGATCCTCCAAAGCATACTGGGGGCAGGGAGGGGGAGAAATCAGTTTTTCCATAAGACCCAGCCAAAGCAGAGGCAGTTCCCTCTTGAGGGGCTTCAGGTTCCTCCTTTTTTTCCCCTAATTAAAGCAATACTTTGTCAGGGAAATATCCTTGCGAGCCAAACCAGCATTCAGTAGCTGAACAAGAGCTTGCAGAAGGGTCCCTTGCACTGGCTGTGCTTTTGGCCATCTGCCATTTTGCAGCTGCTGGCCTGGGGCTGGCAGGCAGAAGGTGGGCTCTCTGCCGTGCCGACGTGGAAAGGATGTGGCAAGAGCACAGAGACACTCTTCTACAGTGCGACTTGAAGCAAAGGATTACATTGTAGAAAGACAGAAAAGCCCAATGAAGTTTTTCAAGAAAGAAGGGAGGGGGAAAAGGAGTGGAAGCAGGGAGCCCTTAGCTGTATGCCAGCAGAGGCAGCCACAGCTGGTTGTAATTTGGTGAGCAGCCCTGTCCCCACCTAGCCCACTCAGAAAGCGCTTCAGCTGACCCTACTCCAGGCAGCACAGCACTCCCAGCACAAAACGAGTAAGCTACAAAACACACTCCCCTCAGGCAGAAAAAGAAAGAAAAAAGAAAAAGCAGCAGAAAATTTTTGCTAGAAGGTAGGGTATTTCTGTGCAGAGAAGACCCATTCACTGCTTCCTCTGTTGTTAGCATTATGTTTGGTAGGCAACATTTGCAGGATCTGTTACATTAATTTGCAAGCTAGACTATGCTCAGTGTAGATGGTCTTCTGGGAATGTAATGGATAAAAAAAACCTAAAGTTTTTGCTGAGTGTATATGCAGTTGAGCATATTTAGAAAGACTTACAAGGTGGCAAAGTCTGAACAGATTTTAATGTGATAGCAAAAGGCATCTCTGTCATAAAGGCCAGATCATTTGGCAAAGGGTTATATAGGTACCATATGATCACTCTCTTTCCTCCAACAGCTAATATATTCAGAAAGCAAACTGTTGAGCGATGTATGATACCCTTAGGTTATGAAGTTTCCTGAGTTCCCATACATTATTTCATATAATTCCCTCTGATATCAGCCCAGTAGTCACCACAAAACTTTCTGCTACTGACTTCTTCCTTTACGGTTCAAATTTATTCTTCTGGATGAAAAAAGTAATATGTTTAAGTTTGCTTTATAGGTGAATAGTCTGAGGCTTTTGGCCCGCCTTTTCCCAAAAGGCTAGAACTCAAGCCAATAAAGTTTCATCACTATCCCAAAGCTTAAATACTGCAAGTAAGATGTCAAAAAAGAGAAAAGAAAGGGGAAAAAAAAAAAACTTCCTGGTAAATTTTCACTGAAAATTATATCCATTAAAGACTGCTGCCCACTTTAGTGTGTGTAAAGATATATACACACTAAAAATTCTATGTATTCCATGTAACGCTTTTTTTTTTTTTTTTGCTTTTTTGTTTTTAATTTTTCCTGGCAAGGATGTTACTTTTTCTATCATATTAAGAAAGAGGTTATTTTGCCCTATTATTTCTCATCTGTTTAGCAGAGCTGCATTTATGATTCAGCAGAATCAATTATTGTTTAGTTCAATTTTTGTAATTTTTTGCCAGTGCAACTGATTCTTTTACTATGTGGATTTTGGTATTGAACTCTGTTAAAACAGTTTAATGTGTGCTGATCTAATTTACATCTATAACCTATATTTCCTAATTCTCTCTTGGCAAAGACTCACTTCTTGGCTCGTATTTAATGTGACCACATTAAGACTTATTTTCTCTTACAAAATATGACAAAGTACATATTCAGTATTACTATAAAGTAGGAAAAGTGAAACAAAATTTGGGGTAAACAGTCAGAAGCACATACACATTTCTCTGCACATCTGTGTTTATCCCAACCTTGATAGATTGTGAAGGTTGACAATTCAAAGCAAATAGTCATGTCTCCATTGTCAGTTCTAATCGCTAAAGTTTCATTTTTGGGGGGGGTGGGCATTTAAGAGTAGTCCATAAACACCAACAGGAGATTTGGAGGAAAAAGGCCAGTGCAACTTGGCATGCACTAGCCAGCCTTTACCATATAAGATGTGGTACTAAAAGCATCGATGTCATGGCAGTCCTAACCACTATAGCAGCGGCAAATAGATGGACTATAACCTGTTACACTTGTAATGACTGGCATGTAACTAATGGGACAGAATCATGCATATTGCAAGCAAACTTATTTGGTCAACCAGATTGTTTGTTTATTGAACTCCTTTAGTTTATACAAACATACAACGTTTTGAGAGAGAGATATCAACAAAGAAAAGAGATCCCCTCTAAATTTTAAAAGATTTGACTTTTACCTGTTAATGTTTCACAATTTAAAATATTTAATGATAGTTTTAACAAAAAAGGAACACAAAGAGGAAAAAATAAACCCCAAACCAACCACAAATACCGATGTCCTAGAGAAATCTAAGTATTTTAAACACTGAACTATTGCTGCCAAGATCAAACAAATAAAGTAAGAAATATTCTTTTTATAGGACTTTATGCTAAAATTAAGTGGCAAAAAAGGGGGCTGCAGAGCAGCAATCATCAGGGGAAGCCCAGTTATCTTCTGCTGAAGAAACTATGTAGATCTTGGAGAACGAGCTTCCAAACTGCCAGCTAATATTTTACTGAATTTTTACTCACTGAAACCTGTGGCACTCTTATCCAGTGTCCCAAGCCAGTCTTACACATTCTTATGGTTTAAATCCTTTCAGGTAAGCTAGAAATGAAGAGTAACATTTCCTGCAGCTTTAATTTCTATCATGCTACCGTTACCTGAATTTTTTCACCTCACAGCAAATGAAGAACTGCATTACAAGTGAGAAAAAGAACACTGAAACCTAAGAAATCTATTACTATTGAAAAACAAAACTTTATTAAAAGTATTGTATTGAAAAACTAAAATAAAAAGACAGAAATAGTAAAGGTAAAATACAGAGTTATAAAATGTACAAATCTGAAGTAAGTGTTGAGATATCAAAAAAGGGCTTTTTTCTTTTTTTAGTGTAGCAGTAGTATAGGACAGTGTGCTAGTACCTGCTTCAGCTGTGAAAAAGTAAATGGAGACCCCCTCCTCCCCCCAAGAAAACACACCCCTAAAAGACATCTGCATTTCTTCAGAAGTAAAATGCAATTTTTATTAAGAAAGCTTTATTAAATAAAGCTTTGAAGATATATTAGCTCTTTCATGGAAAGATTAGAGTATGGTAAACTAGCCAAATGATTATAAAGCAATTAAGTACTAGAATTACACCAACTTCAATTTACTTATAAGAAACAGAAATACCTGCCAGTGACTTTAATGTATGCTCATATTGGAAAAGGGTAAAAAAGCCTGTAAGAAAGAACATATACATATAGCACCACAGCATAGGATGAGCTATGTGACAGTGAAAAAGCACTATGTCCTTGACTTTTGCTTAGTCTAAGCCAGAAATCCAAATCCCAGAAACGCTACCATTAACTGCCCATTATTGCAGGTTACTGGAAGAAGCTTATGAAAGTACTAATTGTATGGTCTGTAATGGAAAGAAAACATTGAAGCCTATCTACCAGCTGGAACAATCTATACTGTGTACCTCAGCTAGCTCCAGAAGTCATATCAGGTGTGCCATGAGAAAGCACAGCTGAGATGCAGGAGAAGAAAAGGCAAACAGGGAAAGATGGATTTGGTGTGTGTTGCAAACATATGTGACCAGTATCATCTAATCAGACTGAGTGGGCCATACTTTCTAAAGACAGCATCTAGAAACATATTAGGGCTGATAATCTCCACAGTGATCTTTTAAAATACGATAGGCAAAACATTTCAAATTTATAACTCATTCAGGAACAGCACATACTTTGATTTACAGAAGCTGATGAAAATGCGACACAGTCATAAACGGAAGGAGCCCAAGTCACGCTTGATAGCGCTATGGACAAACCTTACCTGGGGCAGTTCAAAGGTTGTCAGCAAACACRGTCCACTTCAGAGACCTCCCTTCATAAAAGGGGCCATAATTTAAGTGTTTAGAAGAACTCAAAGAGTACAAAAGAAGAAGGCAGGACAGTGAACACAGCACAGTTCTGCACTGAGACAATGAAATGTTGTGCCTTTCTGGTCTCAGCTAAAACAAATGAACAAACAAACAAACAAAAACCCAGAAAATCTAGCAATCTCACTGAAGAGAAAAAGGAAGAAACGCATTTTCTTCCCATTGTAGAATATAACACCCAGTTTTATTGATGCAGTAGATGCAAATAGGGTATTAAGCTTCACTGTGAATGTATCAAGTAAAACCATTCAAAGGTGTGACTTGTCTTCAACTCCTTTTTAGCTTCACAAAGATATTAAAAGTTTCTGGGGAAAATGAGGGAGCTTGCAAAATCTAGAAAGTCTCACAGGTGAAAATATCACACCTACATTGGAGAAACAGCAAAACAAACTTAAGAAATCTCTGAAGGCAATCATAGCTGCTGGACCAGACAAACAGGGGAAAAAGAAGCATGCTATGACAGATTGTTAGGGTTAATGAGGCAGGTGGTTATAAGTATAAATGGGGTAGGCAGATGCAAAAAGTTAAATAATTCATTTCCACCTGTAAACATGCTTGAACCACTGCTGTTACTTGTTTGGTAAAATTTTGGCTCCTGCTCCACCCAGTTAAAAAAACAAGAACTCTACAGGTTGCTTGAAATCAAGTAAATGACCTAGTTATAAGGGCAAAAAAGTAGATGGAGTAGATGCTTTTGGCGCTGTCCACATAACAAGATAAGGAACTATTGCCTAGGGGTAATAACCTGTGTGAGTGCGCTTGTGTGTGCTGTGTGTGTGCACCACGTGTATGTGTGTGCGTCACAGAATATATGACTGTTTGAAAAAATATTTGCAGAAACATTACTATTCGTACACTACCAGCTTAAGAGGACACTTCAGGTTCAAAGGTTTGCCTTTGTCCCAATTCTAGTCAGTATTTTTATTAATGACTTGAATAATGGGAGACTACTTAATGAAATCCCTAGATCACACCAAACTGAAAGGACTGCAAGCTTTCAGAAGGGCAGATTCCTAAAGTATATCACTGAATTTGGAAGATGGTTTGAAGAGCAAATTTTTACTCTTATGGAAGAAAAATAAAGCTTACACACAAAAATTCCCTAATAACAGGCTAGGAAAAGGCTAGGGAGCAGTACACAGAAAAGGTTCTGGGGTTATAATGAATTACAAGGTATATACGAGTTAACAACGTGATGTTAAAAAAAAGGGGGGGGGCAGAGACCAACTCTAAGACATATTGGTAAGGAAACCTCACATATGCAGAGCGATAATACATTCTACTAAGTACTTGTGAAGTATCTGCTGAAACAACCCAGCTCTGGGCACCACACCTACAGAGAAATACTTCAGACTTTCCGCAGGAGATCAGCAGCAACAATAAGATTTTAAAATAAGACCTAGGACAAAAGATAGAATAGAGTTTGTTTAGTCTAGAGAAAGAATTACAGAGGCTTGACAGCTTTTTTATAGCACATTAAAGTCAAATATGAATTGTTCTTGGTCACTGGAAGAAAAACTACTAAATGTCATTGACTTAACCTGTATCGATTAAGAGATATTGCAGAGAAAAAAGAAGATGACTTTTCTAATCAAAGCAGTATAAAAGGTCAGTTAGAGGTGGTTTAATCCCCATTATGGAAGCATTTTAAGAACAGGTTATAACCCTTGTCAGGAAAAACACACTTGCTTGATTCGGCCTCAATACAAGGATTGACTAAGCTGATGAAGATCTCCTTTAGCCCAAGTTGCAGCCACAACATCATCCCTGAGGTTTAAAAAATAAATAAATAAAAAAGCTGTTTTCCACATGCCCAGTTTCAGTGCTATCATAATTTGAGAACAGGACAATATTTATGGCTTCAGTGACACATTGTTCTACGTAGCTCTTAAGCTTAAGATGTTAGGTATTTCTAAATGGAGAAAAAGCTTTGAGTAACAGGCTTACTATAAACACATACCATCTTACTACCTTGAAGCCACTGGTAGAAATCCATACCTCTAAAGACAGAGCCAATGGGGCCTTAACTTTCTAAGGCATTTAAACTGACTCTGGGATACATGCCACAGAATTCCCATCTTGTAACAGATATTTATTTGAGGAGCCTTATTGATCATTCAAATTCTCCAGTTTTGTAACAAAGACTGTGAAGCCACATGTCCAACTAGTCAAACGATTCAAACAGTGACTAATACTGAACAGCAAGGTCTGAATATAGTTTTCAAGCTTAACTTGGCTATGTGCTAAGAATCTCTCATCTATCGCTTAAGTAAGAAATTCCCTCTTCTCCCCTCAAAATCAGTCTTCCAAAGCTGAAAGCTAACAAGTAAGGGCAAAAACCTTTCACCTGCTGGTTTCTGCAGTCTCTGTAGGATGGAATGACACATTGAGAAGACGCACTTAGTGAAAATTGAGGGTCTTATTGGTGTCTCCAACTACCTAAGAAGTGGCTGTACAGAAGCAGAACCAGATTCTTAGGAGCAATGGACACAAGTTGCAACCAGCGAAATGCTGATTAGATTTTAGAGGGGAAAAAAAAGTTCATAATGAGAGCAGTCAAACACTGGAATAAGCATCCGCAAGAAGTGTGGAATCTCCATCCTTGGAGACAGTCAACCTTGACCGGACAAGCCCTAAGCAACCTTTAAGGCTCAAGATAAGGTTTCTTATCATCCAATTGGGGGCAAAACAAAAATAGGACCTTAAGAACAAGACTGAATCATGGAAATTTTCTTGACTAAGYAGATACAACCCAGTTTATCCCACTCATTAGACTACCTGCTAAATCATGACAATTAATGCTGTCACAGAGCTGAGCAAAGAACAGGGACATATTTTTCTGATAAGCACTGGCTTTTTAAATGTGTTCAGCTTCTACCTTTTTGTGACCTGCATCTTCATTAATCAGGCAATTCCAAAAAGAAAGTCATATTGATCAATGACCCCAGGCCACATTTTGCTGGATCTGAATTACAAACTTCTGGGCTAAAGCAAAGTTTCAAATCAGTTACTTCCACTCTCATCATCCACAGGGACACAGCTCCAATGAAGAGAGTCCCAGATTGCTAAGGTAAGTCTTCAATAAAAAGACCTGGTATTAGTTTAGTTAAGGTATAAAACAAGCTTTCCACAGCTGTAAAACTCAGTTCAGATATTTTTATGTTCATGGATTACATACTGCCTGTATTTAAAGAAGCTCTAAGCAACACTATTTGCTTCTCTGAAGGAGGTAGCAGATTTGTGTACTGTGTAGGAGTTAAGAGAAGCATCTAAGAGGTCTTTAATTAAGAGACTTCAGAGTTATCCCTGTATGTCTGCTCACTGTAATCAAGGTCCTTGCTCAGTGAAGATACCAGCTCTCCATGTTTTGGGKTTTTTTTAAACCACTCTCCACCACTTTTCCAGATGTTTTTAGCTCAGACCCAAAGAAGTTTTCTAAATAGACATCTAGGAAATGCTCCTTAGAGCAATATTGACAGCTTAAAGATCCTCCTCCTCTGCCCATTGCTTGCTTGTTTCAACTCCTGCTCGATCCCTTTAAGTGGGCTTGTATAAATTGAAGCATATGGCACAGGGACAGGAATCATCAGCCAAAACTATAGATGGTAAGAGGGACAGATAGAAGGAGAAAAGACATTGTGCAAACAGGCTTAGGAAGCACTTCTACTTAATGTTTAACCACAGTACTAAATTGGGGGGGCTTTAGTTGGATTGGGCTAGGTTGCCTAACAGAAATCTGTGGCTGTATTTCTTCCTCCCCTCAAAGAAGCAGTATGGGCTGAATATTTTGAAGGAGCTTCATTCAGACAAAATTAAATTGGGGAAGACACTCTAGCAATTCATGGGGAAAATGACCTAAATACTTTCTAGAGACAAAAATAATCCATTCTTTTTGCCAGGACCTTCCCCACCTTTGGAAGGGATCAATAGAGGGAAGTTGAGGATATTTCTGAAACTAACTACCAATAACTTGAACATTTTCCTTACTTTTACAGAATTTCATAACCTACATGATGCAAGGAAAAATACAGTGTGTTTGTGAGGCCTTCTGTCTCAAAATCTATTCACATTGGGTTGTCCCTGGCCTCAAGCTCCTACAGAAATCATGCAGGCTACAGTCTGGGCTTGGCACACGTAAAATTCAAAGATGTTTCTGTTGATACATAGACAATTGCAAGAGTATAAACGGGAAGAAAAAAGACATACCCCAAAACAATCAACACCCCTTCTTTGTCAAAAAAATGAAATGCTCCATAATTCTCTTGTATTATTAAGCTTCTTATGCCAACTCAACTTTCCCTTTTACAGGGGAGAGAAAGTCCACAGATTATGCTGTAAAGATTTAGCAAGGAATCCTCTAAGCCCACCTCTATTCTCTTCCTTTTCCTGAGCTGAAAAGGACACTAAAGGTAGAAATCGCTAATAGCAGAAGAAAGCCCTTAAATGGGATGACCTCAACAGAAGCTTTAAATCTCTTGCTTACACAGTTTTTCATTGCCAGCATACTCAGACATTGCGGGAAGCAGAATATTCTTCATGGAACTTGGTGGGAAGAGCAAAGGTTGCCAGAAGGAGATGTTTGGAGGGCACGCTATCAGGGCTAGACTATGTGTATAAGGCTGAAACATAAGCTGTTTTTCTGCAAACAAGCTCTTTTAATAGGAATCCAATTTATTTATTTATTTATTTAGAAGCAGATGGCAGCCTCTCAAGATGTTATGCAGAAACATGACACACAATACAAGTATTTTCATCTGAGCATATTTTTTCTAATCAACTTCCTGCTATTCAGCATTAAATGACAAACAAAAATTTAGTCTCCAGAGTCTGGTAATACCCTAGTCTAACTCAGTGCTCTACCCTGAGTCCAATGGTTTTAAGTGATGAAATGTAATGACTGGTAATACACTGGAGAGCAGAGCAGACTACCTCATAGTGTCTTCTGACTAAGATGTTCTAAGGGAGGGAGGGAGGGAGAGAGAGAGATTCCAGTTTTGGGGGGAGGAAAACACACCCTCCATGTTTATGAGCACATTTGATGGACAAACGCCATAACCTAAGGTTAGTCAAAAGTGCCTAATGCAACTTTTTGAATTTATACAAGGGAAAATAAGAGGCAAGAAATCCAAATTATGTTGGATTAAGACATATCATAAAGTAYGTTAGTAACAGTCCCATGTAATCGCTGTATTACATGATTCTGTATGACACTGCCGATAGCTTTCACATTGTGTTTTCATGCAATTCATCCTGAATCATGTACTTTAATCTCCATTTACTGTAAAGTATAAGCAGCCACTACCAAGACTTCTGGAAGAATATCATATTAAAGAATGTTAGCACTACAGACAGGCAAAACATAATTTAAAAGGAAGTCAAATACTACGAAAAAACCTCCCTTCTCTTGATCCCTCACACTTTACATCTCATTTCCAAGACTGCTGCATACCAGCTTTAATAGATATTACATAATTTCCTTTTAATAGGCAAGAGTCATATATATCCAAATGTGTTGATACAGGTTAATTCACCACACAATAGTACAATGCAGTACACCAAGAGTCATCCTCTCATTATAGCCACATACAACACATAATTAAAAATGTAAGGAACTCCCACACAAACTGGAGTGGTTTTAGCATTTTCTACATGAAGAATCTGCATAGTTACAATATTTTTCCAATAATTTAACAATTTACCATTTTTGTTTTTAAACAATAGCATGCTAAAAGAATGTTAATGCAAACTCAAGGAATTTGTATATGATGCACTATACCAGGGTGGTCTAACTTCAGCAGCCATGACATTCACATCCAGCTTTTATAGTCCCTTTCCCCTTCCTTCCAGCATTTCCAGTTTCTTTTCAGTGCCCTCTCCCCCTCCCCAACAGACAGCTTCCTTCCATGGCCTGCACAAGTAGGTCCTTCCCCCTCCTCTCCCTCTCTTTGCCTTCCATTTCTTCTATGAGCAACAGCTGCTCCTGCACACACCACTCTGAGACTGCTAAATATTGTTTAAGGAGCGATGGGCCTGGGAGGGTTGCTGCTGTCAGGTGAGGCAGCAGCAAGAGTTGTTGCAGCAAGAGTATGGCAACTGCTGCTGCTAGTGCAGGCTTCCCTCCCAGAAGCAGGAGCAGCAAGCCTGGATCCCTGGGAGGCCAAGGAAGAAAAGGATTTCAGGTACTTGGATCGCTGCTCATACTTGCTGCTCAAAATAATTCTCAGTCTCCTTTTGAAAAGGGCAGCAGGCTGCAAAGATGGGTCCTCGGCCCATGAACTGTTTGTTGAGATCAACTACTTTATACAATTAAAATTGTTAAAAATGTTAAATGGTAAATGTTAAAAATAAATATGCATCTCTTCTGACACACTAACCGCATCTCAAGGAGACTTGTACCATAAGTCCTTATGGTTAAGAACAAAAATTTACAGAGTCACAGTTGCATTAATAAGAAGTTTCAGCATCTTCTTTCTCTTTCTGTATTTTAAAGGTAACTTGTGCAGGTAAACAAATTTTCCTGTGAATTCTTCAGTCCTTACAAAGRATATACTCCCACTTTTATACCTAAGAGCTGTGCTTGAACATGGTTAAGAATAAAACCCCCAAACTTACATTTCCTTTAAACTTCAGTTTCTCATTTTGAAAAGCATCCAAGGTCTTTATTATTCAGATGATTTTGCCTAATTGACCCATGTGCCTTTGAGAAGACTATCGTGAATCATTACTTTCCCTTCTCTGCTACATCCAGTAAAAGTCTTAACTGGTAAGCAAATAACATTTAAGTTTCAACTTTGCTTGGCAACCTCACGTATTTCGTATTTGTATAGTTTTTTGTTTTCAAGTAGATGCCCAGACAATCTCCCAGTGCTACCAGCAAGTATGCTTTTTGTGATCTCTCCTTCCTTTTGGGAATGTATAGTTGAAGATGACTACTTAGATTTTAGGATTCTAGTAGTTCCACATGAAGGAACTATCAAGCTTAAATCTTCCTCCTTAGTCTACATCTCTCTCAATTAACCCTACTGAAAGCCAGCCAACTAGCAGCTTAACACCACAGAAAGCCTAGCAGACTAGCTGGTAAGAAGAGCTGTTCAGACTCTTTGCACCCCTCCTAGTTTCCTTTTCTGAAAAATAAACTGTGAACATGTATTTCATGAGAAACTAAGATAAAAGGAAAATGAAGGGTTTAGGTTCATGCAGTCTTCTCCCTTGAAATTAGTAGTAAAAACAACTTACCTGCTGGGCCAGAGCATCCTACCTTTTCAGAGATGACGAGCCTGTTACTGTTAGGGGAAAGAAATGGTTGGAGCAAGTGAATGGTTACAGCAAACCATATAACTTGGGGCCACATATGAGAACATATTAAAAGAGAAAATGATCACTTCAACTGGAATGATACTGTCCCTTCAGTGCTGTAGTTTTTTCAAGTTTTTTTTCTTGTTGTTGGTTTGTTTTTAAAGGGAATTTACCCTCTCACTTCCTACAACTGAGAAACAGTGAAATGGAGGTAGTCATTTCTCAGCTTTAGTCTCTCAGTTGCTTCCTGATGAGAATGAAAGATACCTGGGAACTTGGTGCCAACTAGGGACCTTACAATTCACCATAGCTAAGAAAAAGTCCTCCTCCACTTCTGAATTATTTCCCCCATTAAGGGAGGTAAATAATACACTCTCTTTTCCATTCCTTCCTCTGACTGGGTCTACTCTAGTTCTCCTCAAAAGCAGCAGCCACTTAAAAGTCACCAGAATGCATATACAGCCATGGATATGCCACAGTGCTTACCCTGTCAATCCTAGATAAAAGTTTCTTTCCATAAATGTAGGTGTACTCTGAACAAAATTTCAACTGCATACTTCCCTTTGTAATTTTTCAGCTTGTTACACCATGCTTTGGAATGTATGAACTCTTTTTAATCCAATCAACTAAATGCCTAAGCATTAGAAAATTCATCATAGCAACAGTACAGTATTTGATTCGTTGACTTGATTAAAACAATCACTTCACAGTGTCTCATTGATGTAAACAAGACTGATTTGAGGTACAACCTTGGACAGACCAATTCTAGGATCCAATAGCAATTTTAGCAAATTTCTGCAAAACCTAAATGTAAAAGAACAACAGCAAACCAATTTACCTACCTAACCTCAGCCCCCACCAAAAGTTCTTGCTTTAAGAGAAGCAATAATACAATTAGAGCAGAATTATAAAGATATCTGAAAATATCTGTAAATACTGGGCACATACCCAGAAACTCACTGACCTATAACAAGATCTATGAAAACAGAACAATGAGTACATAAATATTACTGTACAACCAAAAGAGATCTTTCTTAACTGCTGAGGACTCCCAAGGATGCTGAAATACCTAAGTTTTCATCCAGCGGCCTTACCTAACCTTGTAACAAGGCTGCCAAACTAATTTGTGTGCAGACCTCTCCTCCCTGGAAAGGGAGAGAGCAGGTGAGGTGTGTTAGGAAGCACGCTATCATTCTTACCCGTCTCAGTCAAAGACCAGAAAAGACAGTTAGCACATTAAACTGAACAAAAAACAAGCAAAACTAAAACAGTGCTTGAGAGACAGAAATAAGGAGTCAAACTGTAATTAAAACCTCACAAGAATTGACCTAGTTCAATGGAATTTTCTTTTTGGAATATTTAAATATAAGAAACCTGCCCAAAGAATTATATAAAGTACTCATAGTATGAACATATGCTAACATTTAAATATACRAAAAAATTCAGCAGATAAAGGACTCAAACATTTGAGAATTTGATTATCAAGCTCAGTAAGTTGTCAGAAGATCATAACATAGCTTATCCTTATGCTGACTAAATGTAAATATTAAGAAATGAAACAAATTGCAGCAAAAGTATAGAGATGCTCCTACTAGGTCAAGTATAGACCCATGGAGTGAGTTTTTATAAAGATTTATCCTGAAATTAATTTTGTGCCTTTTAAGTTAAAAAAAAAGTGTTTCATTTTGTACTAATGAATTATTATATGGAAAATAGTAATAAACTTGTATGAGAAGAGAACCTTACCTATCCTCATCCCTTCATAAAAGTGCTTAGAATAGTTGCCTAGTACTTGAAAAAACTTATTTTGCATAAGATTATCACTATTATCTCCCCTTATCTAAAAATATGGAAGTATATGTCTTATTTGCATTATATTACCCTATTGAGCTTTTAATTTATAATATACAATAGTGCAGTAATAGTTTCTTCAGGTAGGCAATGAACAAACACTACACTTTAATTGCAAAGGATCTAGAGAGATGTATTAATTTCACTGGGGCCATAATCTAAAACAAATATGATATCAGTAACTCAAAAATCATACTTCATACCAGGAAATCAAAACATAAAAACCTGAAAATAAATCCATATTTTATTATCAGAATTCTCTGTCTTTTCAAAAAATAGCTCTAATGATCACARTTTCTATATTTTATTATTGTGTAAAACAAATCTGTGTATTACTGATAAGCATAAAAGATGTAGGTCATGCAGTGCTCCTTAACATCTCATGCATCAATTACAAATCTACTCACATATCTTTTTCAATTAGATGACATTTCAAACTGGACTATACTAACAAAATAATAACAGGGAACCCTTAACTACGGCATGATACAGAGAGAGGAATAATGATTTCTTGAAGAAGACGGCTATGCCAGACTAAAACCTAATACTAGAGCAGAATGGACTTAAGAGCAAAATATCTTGACATACCGTTGTAACAAACTCATTTTCTTCCTTAAGTTTCAAAACAAGTGGAAAAGTAAAGATCGGTTTGGGATACTGATTATTTTGGCTTGTATTACTTTACCAGAAGACTCAAAACTCAGCCTTTAATGTTAGCTGGGTAAATCCAAGTAACAAAGGAAGTCTGACTTCGGAAAGTGCAAAGCATCAGTACTTCCCTGTGAAGTCAATAAATGTAGTACGTATCCAAATTATCAATTCAAAAAAAAATCCCAAGCCCACAAAACAAACACACCATTGATTTGTCAYCTATCTTTAAAGCACTCATGCTTGAATGACTTTATCCAATGCATTTAAAGCTCGTTAAACGTGTTACTTTTTTTCTTTTATTTTATGGAATCTAAAGAGTTGTCAGCATCTAGCATTCCAGAAAGGCAAATAAAACCTTTGAAACAAACATTTCCTCTAATTCCTATGAGCAAAAACATCAAGAAGAATTAAAACCAAGTTCAGAAAACCCTCATTTGGGAAGGCTTACCCCAGATTAGGTCCAGGATCTTGGCCCACAGTTTGGGCAGCTACTCCATTTACTAAGTTATACTACAGGACCTTTTGAGAAAAACAGTTTTCTTAATTACAAAAAAGATTTTGTATTCATTTTGAGGTTCCCCACCCTCTTTTTTAAGGGGGACTACCACGTATATTTGCTTAGAACATAGCTTAAAAAGCCAGTTCCTAGAAGGACATGAGATAACCAACATGTCTAAATGTCTTTTTTTCCACCCTCGTATTTAAAAAGTTTTTTGCTGCTCCACTCTTTGTGCTCAGAAAGGTCATTTCAAAAGACCAAAGAATCAAAAAACCACACAAACACGCACACAAAACATTTCCCCTGACCTAACCGACTATACAGGAACCAATAAAGCTGACCGAACATGAAGCACTGTCAAATGTACAAAGCAAAGAATCAGGAAACAAACAACAACAAAATAGTTCCACTAGCTTTCAATAACAGTAATCAAAGATATAACTTGTGTTGTGCATAAACTTTAAAATACTTAAAACAGGTTTTCAAGTTAATTACCTACATATGTCCCCAAAGTAAAAATAGATAATTCTTAAATAAAAGAATACAGAATAATCTGTCATCTTTCATATTCAGAAATAAAAAAGAAAATCACAAAACACACAGTACATTGTTCAAAATACCCATTTTTGCTGTATTAAGTTTTTCTCCTTGTACTCACGTAAGAAAAAACTTATCTTCAAATTCCTTGGTGAAAGGGTGTTTCCCTGCACTGCCATAAACACGTCTTCACACAATCACTGACTTCAAGAGAAGCTCTAGTTGGATATTCTTACCACATGTTTAAAATTATTTCTAAATTACCTATGTCAATACAATTTTATCTATGGCAAAATGAGAATCAGCTTTACGATTACATCTGGCTTTGACTCATTTCTGTGCTTTTAAAATGTGCCTACTGAATTTGAAACCTGACCAGAAGTCTGAGGGCAGGGCACAATCCAAAAAAATCTGTTTACATTTGAGGGGGTTTTCTTTGAGCTGACTGTACCAAAACCCAAAAGGGACAATGAAAGATAAGTATTCTTTACTTACAACATTTAAATTTTTTGGTTGGATTACCTTTCTCAAAATGATCTCTGTACACAGCTCTCTAAGCATCCATTAAAGGATATCACACATGGATCTAGAGTAGAAAAAAGACAGTGTCCCAGTTCACATCTAGTCCCCTAGAATGTGTTAACAACAAGAAACTGCCTTCAATCTCCAACAGACACTAAGACACTATTCTTTCAATTTCCAGCTTAAAAAATAGTCTTACATCAGACTACTTCAATATGTACTATTTATTTGCTACTCAGTCACACAATGTTAGAAGTTTCTTGTGAGTTTATTTCACAGGCACTCCTTATATCCAGGTGGAAAAAATAACAGTCATCTCTAAACCATAATGTAGTCCAGATTACTACGACATACAAAAACCGAGGTTTGGATTCCAAGGAGCTGCCAACATTGGTGGATCTACAAAGTAGGTACCTCAGTAGGAATCAGACCAGTGCTCCACCTGTGCTCTATTCTAACAGGACAATGAGCAGGATCTCTCAACATTTACACAGTACAAAAGTAATTTCATAAATAATAATTCAGTGAATTGTTCCATAATTAATAATTGTTAATGATGCCGAAAGAGGCATGATAATCCCCGCATTACAATTTTCAGATATCTCACACGAAGTTTCCTCCCTCCTAGAGAAAGAGGACTTGCATTCTTTCCAAAACTATTTTTATACCACTCCTATAAACACAGTTTATTCCTATTTTCCTTATAAATGCCTACAGTTCTTTTAAATGTTCGTTACCCCTTGGCCTCAAATATATTGTAGTAAATAGTTCTCAGGACTAAGCAGAAACAATATGAAAAGCTATTAACTTTTTATTTTGAATTTAAATTTCTTTTTATGTCCCCTTGTCCTAATTTGCTTAATTCCAGAACAGACATTTCCATATACATCAGCCATTATTTCTTCATGTCTCCAATTTTTCTCCTCTCTAAAATAATCAGGTGCAAGTTTTTCAGTATTCCCTTCATATACTCCCTTCATATATATATATATATATATATATTTTTTTTTTTTTAAGTATCCTCTTTGTTCCCGCTGTGTCATCTTTCATCAATGGCTTGTCCTAGATTCTCCAATTATATATACATTAGAAGTCCACTTAGAGATGATCTCTCACATGGAACTAGTGAGAAGAACTCTGAGAAGACAGCTAGCCAGTTTCTCAACTCTCTTTCATTTTATCCCATCTTAAAAATGATAAAGCAATCCAAGTTGAATTTTGAGGGACAACAGTGCTAACACATGGAAAATACTGTGCCAATACATATTATTCACAAAATCATTCTACACCAAGGTTGACTGAAGAGTAATAACAAAGACAGGGCTAAGAGAAACCTTAAGAGGTAATTCAGTCCAATATTAATCCATGTCTCCTCTGAGTTGCCTTCAGCAGGGTTTATGTCTTCCCACTCTCACCCCAAGCAAAAAAACTCAGTTGAGGAGCCAGTAAGGAAAATGAGCAGTTCAAGTTATTCTCTCTGCTGTTCATCACTTTGCTTACCTTCCTGCTTTCGTTATGTCAATCTGAAGTTTCTATTTTCTCCTAAGAAGTAAATAACTATGTGTTTCTCTGCAAGTTTTGTACCTTTGTTGCTCATTGCAATTTTTTAAATCAATCACTAATAAATATTAATAAGCAATGATTTTATTATAGAAACATCCCACCCTTAACCTTCTGACTTGATAAATGAAATAAATTATTTACTGATTCCTTCTATAATTTTTCCTCCTCTTGTAACAGCCTCCCTCCAAGGACGTTTTGTTGACTGAAGATTTAACTGTACTCTCATTATCTCCCCTTTTTAAGTAGCTAATGTGATCTAGACAAATCTTTCTTGACCTATATTAAGATGATTTTGGTCCAATTTTTACACTTTTTTAAAATCAACTTATTAATATTAATCTTCTTGTCAACAGGAACACAGAATAACCATGAGAGCTTCCTTAGCAAACACATTCTATCTACTTCCCAGTCTTATGAGATGGGAGATATCATGGTTGTGTCTTTTTTTTAATTAAAACAGCAAGAAACAGAAAGTTGACGGTTACTATGTCAGGCACAGTACAAAAGACAATGTACTTTTTTTCTGATTTCAGATTTCCTCTGCTATTACCACAAGCTCTTCTGAAGTCCTGCAGTTTTGACAAGGTGGGGGGGGGGGTCTGATCTCCTTCACATATTCTCTGCACAAACATAAGCAATGTAGGTTGAAAGTGAGCCTTGTAAACAGAGCCTTTACTTCATTTTCCTTCATCTAAGTTTTTCCAACACTGATATACCAGGTATGACAAATGTGTCCTCAGAAATTACTTTTGTCTCTTACTGATACCGTACTGTAGGAGGATGTAATGACTGATTGTTATTGATACCTTCTGAGTAGTCCAGAGAGATTTAGACTCCAGGGATCAGATCCTCAGTCAGTATAAACTGATGCAATATCTGAAGAACTGCACAACTAACAGCATTATGTTAACCACTCATCCTGGAGATGTAACACAATTTCTGGTGAAATCAGCAGGATTTCTTCTATCAACTTGAGGTGGGGATTTTATGTCTAAAGTGAGTATTTCTTGAGAACTTTTCTTTTTTAAAATAATATATTTTTTAAAAAACTTATACCCAGAGTTACTATTAAGACTTTTTCATGGACTGAATTAAAACAAGGAGAAAGAGTGAGTGAGCAAGCGAGTCTGTCTCCCCCTCTCCCACTCCAGGGACATAACCTCTCCCTCACTGTCACTTCCAGAAAGCTAATAAAAGTAAGTCTGTCCTTAAAGGAACAGTTAGGCCATATTATAAACCGGGTATGGGGAAACACTGGAAAGGAATGGGACTGTTCTTTTCAAAGTAGCTAGCTTTTAGATCAGTTTAGCTGTATCAAAACTATATGCCATCAGTCTTCAAACACACAATACACACAAACACTTATCCAATTATGAAGCATCTCTGTTCAAAAGTAGCAGAGGATGGCAGAAAAATCAGGCAAACAGTCACTTACACCTCATGTTCTCAAGAAAACAGCCTTAAAACTCAAGCAACCCCTGCACTKAAACCCTGTATTGTTATTATGATAGTATATTAACATAAGCCAATACAGCCCTTCACAAGAAGTTCTCAATCCTGGACCAAGACGTAAAGCAATGATAAACTATGCCAGAAACTGCATAAGCAAGGGGTGGGGGGGGATCAGTTATCATGGGATAACTGATCAATTTTCCCACACGATACAGACCATTCAGTCTACCATATTAATATAAATGCAGAAGCCTTAAGTAAGCCAGAAAATACAGATAAACAAGAAACTGGCAACACTTCAGAATATTATTTAAGAGCAGAGAGGCTGAAGAACTTCAAAATGACTTAAAGGAGTAATATAGATGGAAAATGTGATGGTAGGTTACAAGGTTGCAATATAGTGCCTAATGGGAGTAATAATGTGAACTCTAAAGAGCAGGTTCTAAACAAAACAAAACTTCTGAAGTAAAAACACAAATGTGTCTTTATGGTTGGCTAAATAAAAATGGTTTTGCTCTGAATCAGTCATTTGCTGAACACATTTGCAATAGAAAACATACAAAAATAGACTCAGCTGTATTTGACAAAAACATTAACAAATAATTTCAAAAGCTTGTATGGCTTTACAAAGGGTTTGTAATCCATTTCATAGGCTCTTGTTTGGACTAATAAAAATACTTGGTTGCTTTCCAGATCACTCAGTAGAGATCAAGTCACCATCCAAGTGCAACGTACAAACATACTGAAAAAGGAAGTTCCTGTCTTGAAGGCTTTTTTTGGAATAACATTTTACTACCAAGAAAAACAAATAAAGGGAGGGCTCAAAGCAGCTTCTGTCCTTCCAGAATTCTAAAAAATCTGAAAAAAAAAAGGTAACACATCATCCTAATTTTCTTTTAGTTGTACTATCCACTGTAATTCCCAAGCAATGAGCTTCTGCAGCTTTCCTCTTACTTTTGCTTTATGGGAGGGCTGTATGCATAATGTGTGATCTACCAGGAGAATTAATTTGGTTCACACTGCACACCTTTCTTGACCACTGTGCTATTGCGGGTGACCTGAATGAGTTATGCTGGAGACAGCAGACTTTTCTAGAGGCTATTTTTTGTGTGGCGTCACTTTATCTTCCCCTACTGTAACGCCAACCATTTAGGCACATAAAGGGTGGGAGCAAAACAAACTGGGAAACTGGGAAAACTTGACAGCTGTCAGAAGAACAATTCAAGCAGCCTGCTCTTTGCCATCCTCTTTCCCAAGRTGCCTTTAAAAACAGGCAGCAGACTGGACAAATTGCTGTACTGCAATAGCTCAGGGACTTACTGGAAACTTGCAGCTCAAGAACGTATTGCGCATGCAGTCAGCTCAGTCACTCAGCAAAGAGAGCCCACAGCATATGGCTGCTGCCATTACCAACAGCTACATAGTCCACTCACTGCTAGGATCGGCTTCATGCCCACCTACGAGAAAGATCAGGCGTTAAGGCCACAGAAGTCAGTTCCCCTTGCCCTAAGGGACAGGGGACGGCCAAACTCCTTTCTGCTCTGCTCAGCATTGCATTGAGAACGTACTGCCTTCCTCCCCCTTTCCAATCAGCTCCACAAGTGCTTCTACRCTTGCTTGGTTCCTGCTGAGACTAAAGCCATTAGTACCCATTATTTGGCTGAATTTCTATTTTCCTTTAGTGTTGCATGGAATTTTGTTTTCCAAAATCCGTGTTTTTAATCTCACAAACTGCTCCGGGTAAGGGAGAGAAGAGGTAACAAATAGAACTTAAGTTCAGTTGGTTTTGTCCCCCTGCCTGACTTTTCTTTTGGTGCTAATATGCTTGTTTCCAGCTGAACAACGGCCTGCACACAGCACCGTTAGCCAGCTTTAAATAAATAAATTAATTAATATATTCCAATCATCTTTTATTATCAGATAGCCTACTGCTCCTGCATGATATTCATCTGAACTAACACGCACAAGGAGGAGGATGCTGATGCTAATGTACACTCTGGTGGTGCTTGTCTCCTCTAGCAAAGTGATGTAATTCACTACATTTCTTACATTTCTTCTTTTCCCATGTGCTAGCCACCAGTCTGCCTTGTTCCAGTTATGACAACAAATGTACAGCTAGATATGCTTTTCTTGCTTTATACTTTGAAGGCCCTTCCACCCAAAATCTCTCTTTTCATGGAATTTATTCTTAATTATATCCACATACTGGACATTGCCCGCTTTCTACAAAACTTCACCTTAAACTAAGTGAATTCCACTGCTTGGCAAGTTCTAGGTGCCTTGTTAAGGTTCTTCCTGGATCACCTGACAGGCTCTGAGGTTTTCCTTCAGCTGACAATCACTCCAGGGTTTTAGCCCTTCCTAAAACAGCAAGACAACTCTCTAGGCTTGTGCGAGTCACAGACTCCCTTTCTTGTTTCACTTTTTGTGTACTCCTATTAAATGGCACTTCCCTGGATATTTATGTGGGGTATAATACACTTAAAAGGCTTATACTAAAATTTCATATTAACTTTTAATTCAACTTTGATGAAGGAAGCTTTCCAAAACTCCAAAATGCACCAAAACCTTCTGTCTGAGATGAGGCCACTTCTTGTCTCATCTAATTTTCAGTAACATGCGCTGTTCTAGGTACAAGAGGAGGTCCCGTTTAAATCTTTTCTAATGATTTCCACAACATTTCAGTTCCTTGTGGTTGTTTTTGTTTCATTAATCCATTTAAGGATCACTTATATTCACTTGTGGTAACAGCCAATGACAACATCTTTTGAAAAATTGGAATCATAGCAAAGTTGTGCTGTGACCGACTCCCATTTCTTCAACATAACCAGCTTTGAGACTTGTGTAATGTTTCACTCCAACCCCATTTTCAAAATGGAGTTTTAAAACTTTTTAAAGTTTTAAAATACACATTTTCAGTACAGCCACTTGCTTATTAAAAATATACTTTTGACAGCAGCTAGATATTAGTGTGCTGAAACCACCAACTCCTAAAGCAAACATTACTGTTATTTTATTCCCTGATACCCTGCATATCTGTACCATCTTTTGCTGGTTGTCTTGTCTGAGACTGTATGAACTCTGGAGCAAGAGCTGCATCATGCAAGCTTGCCTCATGAAGAGCATGACTAGGTGCTACATTAATACTAATATTTAATAGTAATTCCAGTCATGAAGATGGGATTTTCCTATGCATACAAGCTTTTTTTCCCTTCCTGTGTACTCTGAAGGGAAAAAATAAAAATAAAAAAAATCTAGGCTAGAAAGAACACACACATACAGAACAGACTAAGCTATGAAGAGTATTACTGTCCTGAAATAGGACTACACAACCAACACAATCCACATAGTTCAAAAGCATTCATTGCAATCCAAAAATTAGTAACTGCTTTCATTGTAAAGTTTTAAATGATTCTTCTAATACTTTTTGAAAAATCAATGTCTAAATCAGCTATAATTTAAAAAGCTGTCTAAAAATTTTGAAGTGTGTATTTTTCTAGAAGTTTCAAAATTACCCTTTCCAATTAACAATTTCTGTTTTGACTAATTGGGTCCCCCCCCCCCAAAAAAAGGGTTTTTTGATAAAAATTTCCTAAACCAACTCAAGTAATAAGTTGTTTTTCAAAACATGCTTTTGTTTTCCCAACAGCATCCTCCATGTGGAAGTAGAAACTCTCAGAATTAACAGAAGGTGTATGCGGAGGAGGTGGGAAGTTTGGAAAGAGTGTTCCAAATGCCACATCTATCATCTGTATTACTAATATGTCAGATCTGGTGTGTACGAAGAGCTAACGATGAGGGTATGAATTTGATGAAATTTCTGTACAATAAATACTTCTCATGATATATGATCCCTGAAGTGTTAACAGTGTTGAAAACGTGATGAGGTGTCAATTTAAAATGGAAAGATTGTCCTGAGTAAGGAACAAAACAGGATTCTGAACTGCAAGGGAAGGACTTATTTACTACATTTTACTGAATAGCAGTGTGAAGTTAAAAATACAAACAGCAAAGAGAAGAGTGCAGCTTTAACAAAGAGATAGAGAACATGTCAGCTCGGGAAGCACCAAGGACAGGCCAGCTCTAGGAAGGAGGGGCGCCTCTCGACTTCTCTCTAGGTAAAGGTCCACTCTGGCAATCCAGAACTGCTGAGCTGGGCCCCACGCTCCCATAGCAAAATTGTCTGTCAGAGAAATCCTAAGAAGCCAGGCAAGCGACTGATGTCTGGTATAATCTAGGTCTGCAAAGTATTTTTCTTCTGTAACTTTGTTTCCAAGTTTTATAATCAGAGAATTACTTCCAAGAAACTACCCCAAGAATGTTGCAGATTATTATAACTGTCTGCAATCTGTAATAAATTTGGAGATCTAGGCTTTATTTCCCAGCAAACTGCACAGCTCAGTTTGGGGGCTGGCAGCATTGTGTCAGGACACAGAGGCAAAGTCTCAGTTAGTTTACTTGAACAAAAGTCCCTCCAGCAGCAGATACAAGGTGGAAACATCTTGCATATTTTGGGGCAACCACATGTTGTGACTATCTCCCTGGCTCTTCTTATTTAGGGACCTATACCTTAGGTCCACTGAAAATATATGAAAGAGCTAGAAAAATCTCACATTGCCATGATCCCAAAGGTCAGTATACAGCTTTCAGTGTTAGTTGTCCAGACAAATGCCTAAGGAAAGCAGAAAGAGGTGGTGGCAGTTGAGGGAGTAGTAACATCTCCATGACACGCAGGCATATGCACCTCAGATAATACTTTATATGTCACTGTCATGCCAGTACGGGTCTTTTCACTTCCTCTTTATGCACCATAACTGGGCCGTAGTTGTACCAGTATTACCAGAATGAAAGGTCTGTGGGAATGATTTAATCATTTGTGGCTAGTGATCTACCCAAGAAGGTCCTTTGTTTCCTAATTTTTTTTTTTTTTTTTTTTGCCATGAGGCAAAAAACAGGATGTTGAAGGCAGTGCTATCAATCACTTCATTGGGAACAACACCATACGCCAAAACCTATATTAATTATCACAAGAGCATCACACATGCAAGCACAGTCATCTACCTCAGCTATTCAGAAAACTTAGTCTGTCATCTCATGCATTTTCCCCTCCAGCTTTGTTTACATCCTCTGAGATTTACATTCCTTCTTTAGCCCATGCAAAGGCAGAGATATTCCTGGCATCAGTGCGTGCATTGCCATGGTTACCTGGTTCATCTGCAGCATAATGGGTTGGTCTATGACCTGACACTGCAGCTCCAGGAGAGCGTTCCTCCCTTGTCCACTGCTTTCCAACCTTGCCTGCTACAGCCCGTTTCCCAGAAAATCTGAATGTAAGCCATAGCAGGGCATCCCGTGCAAACTCTCAGAGAGTCTTCAGCATATTTTTGTGCTTAYATAGGTTGTCTCTAAGCATGCTTTTTGGCAGGCCCAGTCTTTGATTTTCAAGCAATTTTTCCAGCAAGCCATCATCAAAAGCATACCTGCAGATACTACCTCCTGCATTTTGTTTGCAGATGCAATATTACACTTGAAAGAGTAACCTCAGAAGCATGCTTACAAGAACATCTATGACTACACAACAACCTGGGTCTGCCRTGAAAGAACAAAGGTTTTGGGGGATCAGAATGATGAACATGAAGTCTCAAATGAGGGTTTCAGATTAGGGGAAGAAGAAAGAACAGTTTCCTCCCACAAAAAGCAGTTCAGGTTTTTGTGGTGTTACAAATTTTACAGTACAACTTGAATAAACTGTAATCTACTGAAATATTAAAAAGCCAGGTATTAAACCTAAATAAGCTCTCAATTAAAAGAAAAAAAAGTATAAACAACAAAATATTGATAAAATATAATGAAATATAATGAAGACAGAATTCAGTTCAAACAGAAAGCATATGCATCTCCACAGCTGGCTCAAATTTTCACTGAAACAAAACTTAATAACTTTATTTTCTAAGCAGTATCATTCTCGCAGGTTTATTCCAGGCAATATTTGTAACAAAATAGATGCATAAAGTGTTATGAAGAATCCCTACTCATTTCATTCCTGTGTTCCTATCATTTTTGTTTCTAACATACATAACAAATTTGAGTCTTTGGCCTATTTAGAGAAACTTAAAGCAATGATGTAATCTTTGGAAATGGTATACTGAATGTGTGTACCACACAATGTCAAGTCAAACACATCTGTATCTTATGGTGATTCTGAAAACACAAATATCAATGAATCTCTGCGAGGAAAGCAAAAGCTGTCAAAATTCTAAATGGTTTAGTCATATAGTCATGCAAAATAAAGTTGTGAAATTCTCCAGACTTGGTTTAACATGGCTGAAACAAAGTGGGTAATTTGTCTGCATCTGAACAGCAAAAAAGATCAGTCAAATGAAAAATCTACATAAAAATGACCGATTTGTATGCTTACCTTTTCCATTTATTGTTAATGCTGATGCAACTGTGGCTGTTACTGGCACTGGTAATTGTGGCACTAACGGATGTATCCTTGGTCGGCTCCCCATCCTAGCACGCTCCGTACCAGGTCCTAATAAAGCTCCCACTGGTTTTTCTGCTGCTACTTCTGGTGCTACAGAATCCTCTTGATCCTGTTCAATGTGGTCCATTTTATCGGGGCTTTCATTCTGGAAGCCATCAACTGTTGTCCGGCTTTTAATTGGACTTTTGGGCACTAGGATTTTAATACCTGATTTTGCAAGGTCCATATTTTTCCTGCCAGAAAGAGATGGTGAATTGTTTTTCCGGAACTTCTGGGTGGCAGTAAAAAGTTGATTATTTTTTGACTCATGGTCTTTACCCATAACTAAAGATTTAGTGGATGTCTTTGAAAAAGAACTATTGGTAGATCTAGAAATTTGTTTTCTGGCATTATTTGGAGAGGTCCTGTTTGTCCTGGTTAATGTGCTTTCTTTTTGCTTTTCATTGTGACGTCTGTTAAATTCATGTATATATTCCTCACAATTAACAAGGTGCTGTTCTGGCTCCCAAGTATCATCTTCACTGTCATATCCTTTCCATCTCACCAAATACTCCGTTTTCCCCTTCTTGTTTTTCCTCTTGTCAACAATTCTTTCTACCTGTTGAAAAGGAAAATGAAGGGTTAGATATGGGTAATGTATAAAAATAAATGTAAGTCAAGTAAGCAACTTGCGCACAAATTATTTTCAAGTGTAGATAAATTCAAAACTATTGTTGTAGTTCTGTACTTCCATATAGTAGCTCCATAGCTTACAGTCTTTCATTGGTGACTGGAAATGCATCTTTTAAAACTTTGTCATTACTTCCATCTAATACAAAATGTTCTAAAATAACAAAATTATTCTTCAGTAAATATTTTGCACGTACAAGAGTATGATTGTGACATATCACAGTTGACAATTATGGTGAAGCACTGGCCCCAGCAAAGCTTTGACACCAACTTCAATAGGGATAGGATTTCACTCTGCCAATATAGATAGTGTGTTTAAATATGCTGTATAAACATAGTTTGTTTACCTTACCAAACTTATGAGTTTGATATTATTTGAATAATTTAATTAGCATAAGGCATAAGTGAGAACTTCTTGCTTATACTGAGCTGTTCTTTGGTTACCAGGGACAATACTATACAGTTCAGAAATCGGGGCAAATACACAAAGTCTTTTAGAGGCCATTCTTCCTGTGAAAATGGAGAACTTGTTTTGGCCAGAGTCTTTGATACATATACTTGAACAAATTACTATGCCTCACTATCTGCAAATAGAGATGATATTTATGTCACAAGTATCAAGCATAAACATGCTACAACTGCATGCGGGACCCACAGGCTAGAGGAATCCAGGCACTGCGGTAAATCAGACAGGGCGGACAGCAGCAGCTGCACAGACAGAGGCGCATGCCTCGTGCCAGATCTCATACCACTCGTGCTAGCCCCACAGGAAGGGAATGCCTCTGCAGAGAGAGAGATGCAAGTGCAGTCTTAGGACCACCACTTTTTATCATTTCACTTTTCCTACCTAAACTGCTCCTTTCAGTAAACTCTCCAGCCCATTTCATTTCAGTTAAAGGACTAATACAGCTTACCTTCCCATTTCTGTCTTCCTTTTGGTTATTAAAAAAAAAAAAAAAAAAAAAAAAAAAAAAAAAGTGATGGTGGTGGAGAGCTACTGCTTATTAAGTAACTTCTAATCCCAGGCTTTCCGCTGTATGAGCGAAGACATCCATGTAAACAATGATCGCATGTACCCAGGCTAATCTCCGAAGATTATTAACTTTTACTGGAGTGCTGTTGAGCTAAGTGGAACGCCTGCAGAGCAAGTTGGAACAATGCAAGCAACATACAAATACATATGTTATTATTGAATTGTATTATGGCTGACAACAGAATCTGTTAAGAGTGAGTCTTAATTTTGAATTTATGGGGCATGTTATCGTAATGTACTGCTTGGTTTTCAACAGTGAATTCAAAATTTAAATTAGATTTCATTATTATTTTAACCTCAGCAGCAATGTAACTATACATCCTAGAACTTCACGTGATAGCTTGCAGGTGTTTACCATGCTATCCTATCATTAGGATGCTGCAGAGTTCTGTTTGCCGAGGTGTTAAAACACAGAACAAAAAACTCTCAGACTAGCTCCACCTTTACCTTGTTCCTCAAGCGTATGTCACTGCTAACTCAACACACTTTAGACAGAGTAACGCAAAATAAATTGTCCAAATATTAAATATACAAAATGTTAAAATATAGTAAAACTATTTTTATTCTGGCCATTGCACTTTTTAATAATGTTACTGACTTCTGAAAAACATACAGCTAGAAAAAGATTAAAAGGAACTTTTATTTTTTCATGAAACTATATTTGAGAACATCTTAAAAATGCTACCCTAAATAAAATAGTCACCATGGAGGAATAAGCCATCAAAAATTTTTTAACAGACACTGACTAAAAAGATCTTAGAGTATTAAGTCAGAAATGTTAAATCAAAAAAAAAGAAGAAAAAAGAAAACTCATGAATCAGGAAAAAAAAAAAAGACATTTATTGCAATGATCTTGCTTTTCTCTTCCCCCCTCTTGCTCTTCTAAAACAGAGTTCTTAAATATGAATCTCAGAGAAAGAGCTTGGCTACTAGCAGATATTTGTATTTTCTATCAGGAAATCTTAACAAACCGCATCTATCATTGGACACAAAGTTCTACTGATGTCTTTTAATAGTGGAAGGCCACCCATTAAGGACATGTCCTTTTGAAGCAGGAAGTCATTCTTCTCATCCAAAAAAACCCCAGACACCTTGCAGAGATAACAGATGAACTCTAGGACAGGGGATGTAAAAATCTATTCCTAACCAGATGATTTATAGCACAAACAGAAATGCATGCGGGAAACTGTTATATTTAGCTGTATTGTCCAAGTGTGCAACAAAATCTACTTTGGACATTGCTCTTTGTGATTAAAAAAAGATTTTGTTCTAATACTGTTTAGTTCTTCTTGAAGACATCTTATTTCTCTAATTTACAATACAAAAATGATAGTAATTAAGCTGTGATACATGATTTATCACACAGTTTTAGAATTTTAGTGATGGACATCTTCGATTGCCTCAACTTGCTTAGTCTAGCTTCCCTAGGTTTACTTGAAAAACTGCTCAGGAATATTCCACTGTGATGCTTTTGTTGATCATAACAGCCACAGAAGTGTTTCTCTTCCAGATTTGGGAAGAGAAAACTCTCATGCTTCCATAATGTACACTGAGTTAGTCATCCTGGACTAGTGGAAGATTTAAACTCCATTTTATGGAAAGGGACTACAAACTTGTGCTTATTCCTCTTTTGCTACTGAAAAAGAAAGCTTCCCCAAGTCATTTATACACATTTGACGCCCAAGTAATTTTATACACTTTGATACACAGTGGTGATGTGACATGAAATATAATCCAAGACACCTCAAAGCCTTCTATTAGAAGATGCTTAATGACTTGCATCCAAATATTAAAAGGATAAAGAACATTACAGAGGAGAAAAACAGAGGTCAGTGTTCCCGCTTCCTGACATGTCAGTGATGGTGCAGCCTGAGGATACAGCTAAGCTGATGGTGTAGCTAGCTGACACCAAAACAGGCAATATTTCTTCTCTCCCTACTGTCACCATGGAACTGAGCTGGTGCTTTTCTGATCCTATGATGAGTTAGTTCAGGGAGTTAAGAACTGGCAGAGTGCCCCTAAGCACCAGGGTAAGGGCAAGACCGCATCCTTAGTGGTGATCATGCCAGAAATACTGGTGACAACTAGTTCTTGCTAACTACCATTTCTGCAGTGTCCACTGCCTTCTGCCACAGGGTAATACTTATTTTTAATTTTAAAAGGTTCTGTACTGCCAGGATTTGCTACTAATGTTCATTTTTCAAGTGTAGTGGAAGAACCAAAAAAGAAAATGATATAAAAAGGACAGATAGAACAAGCGCAGAGGAAGTTATCAGGCAAAAAATTTGGATGGCAAAAGGTATATATCCTAGTTAATTTAAACTTGTTAAATGATCACTTTCCCCATGTGGGGTACTGATCAATGATGTTCAAAAACCTCAACCAGCCATCAGAAAATCAGACAGAAAAGCAACACACTAGTCAGAGGTATAATCCAATAGCGCAGTGCCCAATTTATAATCCCAAATATAACAATAATACTTGAGGTTTTCTGTAAAATGGTAAGTTTCCCTTCCTTCCAAGAATGTAGTGAGAATTGGCTAGCGTTTGCTTTCTCTCTCTCTGAAGAAGCAGATGCTTTGATTTCAATTACTTTTATTAACAAAATACACAGCACTTACACTTCTAAGAAAAATGGACAATAACACGATAAAGTTGCAATCAAATGGGCTGTTTGGCTAAATCTGTGCTAAATCTGTGCCAGGGGAAAAGGGTACCACTTCTGGCCCATCTGCAACTGCTCCTCCCTGTCCTGTGCTCAGAGACAGCAGCTCCTCCCCATCCACCAGCATAACTTCTTCTGTAATTATTCCCTAGTGTAGTTCTGCCAAAGTGACCTGGCTTAGATATTAAGAATACCTGAACTAAAGTAGGCATCCCAAAATAATTGGTTTGGAAGGCAGCCACATAAGCAGTATTTCCGACACATCTAAGAGAACTGTAACTTTCAGCAGAGGACAACACACACACATGAGCAGGATGAGTAAAGCAACCTCTTCGTTCTGCTATGGTCAGAAAGAGAACATGCGATCTTAACCTAAGATGAAAGATCTTTAGTTCAAGTCAATTAAAGCAAGGATGAAATTCAAAAGGATGTTCTCAGAGTCTAAAACAGATTGTATTTTTGGGTACGTTTGTGAACTCTAAGGCATACTGTACATACAGCTATCATACTTCAATTTAAGACTTGAAAAAGATAARAGGTATAATTGTCCCCAGATGGAAAAAAATAAAATCCCCAAACAGAATGAGCAAAATAAGCATATAAGTGGGTAAGTAAACATTGAAGAGGTACTGCCTTGCTTATCATAAAACCATTTTCCATTCCCAGTGTTCTTCTCTGTCCTCACACTTATGTCAGACTAAATTAATTTAAAGTTAACAGAATAGAATCTATTTGACTTCATAGTCTATCTGTTGTCTGTAAAATATACTAGAAGGCCCTGTTCTGTTAGCTTAAGGCCATGTTTACATTAGTGTTTTGGTTCAGAGCAATAGTGCAATTTAGAAGCAAATCCTTCCCCCTGCCCCTCCCTTCCCGCTTACTGTGCGATGGTTTTGTTCACAGACTGATTTTTTGTACACGTGATCTGAATTCTTTCTGAAGAAAACTTAACTGGAAACGGTGCTTCAGATGCACAGAACATGCTTCAACCCTAAGGGGGACACAGGGGTCCATAGAAATGACAGCTCTGAACAACTTCAGCACACATGTGGCATGGATATTCAAACCCAAGAGGCTCCACTAAATCTAGTCCAAAATAATATTGCTGCATAGCAAAATGTGTAGATGTAAGGGCCGCAGGACCAGCTGCTTCACTCTACTGATTTGCTACTACTGAGCCAAATTACTAATGTAGACTTTCCCTAATTCAGTGACTCGAGCTAGAACAAGTGCAAGTCTTGTACACTTACTTGTGCTACATGTGAACAGTTGCCCTGAATTAAATTAGAAGCAATTCCATGTACAAATGGGACCCTAATAATCAGTCATTCATAAACACTGCTGATTGCTTATTTCCTCTATTAAAATCTTGCAGAAGTCAATGATAAACATTTCAAAAACTGCTTCTTATTGTAAATAAGATAAATGCATTCTACATAAAAAAATGCAACTGATACATAGCAGCAGACACCACTTCAAAACAGTTTAGCGCCAAATTTTGCTTAAAGTAGAAGGTGAAAATTGTTTGGGGAAAACAGTTAATCAACAAATTACTTTTTGACTATGTCTGCAAAATATATCCCGAGGTCTGCAAAATGTACATTAAAAACTTTTAATGCACACATTTAATCAGAAAGAACAATACTTCCAATAGCATATCACTTAACACCAGGTGGGAGCACTGCTCACTACAGGTAGCACCAGCAGATATGTTTAAATGCTGCTTAACAAACATATGTTCAGAATACCAAAACCACAGTACTGCATGGTTTAAGTTCAAATCAACACCATTAAAGAAAAAAAAATACCAGAATACAATATAAATCCTAGAGTCCATCTTCCCTGCAGCTTGCACTAAGATCCAGCTTACTCCCTTTGCATCAGTCTGGGGGCACATGCAACCCTGCTGCCACACACCCCTGGAGCTGACTGATTTGATTAGCAGAACAGAGTGATTGGATTAACAGTCGATGAACTGTTGTAGACTGAGCTGCTGCATCCTTATGGCACAACCAGAGCAGACATCTGCAGCATGGGAAGCTCAGGCCATGGCTCCATCTGTATTATACACATGTTGTCCTGGAACTCAGAGCTGTATAAAATACCTATTAGATGTGGCCAGACTACTGCCTTTCTGTCAAGTTAGCTGCAGCACACGATAAAGCTTTTGTGATACTTTTATGACAGCTCTGGGAAGAGAGATAAAACCTGATCTGGCCTAAGGCACGCCAATACAAAGTTAACCCACTAGAGTGTCTTCTGGCAACTAGGACCAGCAGGATGAGTTTACACAAGATCAACACTTTACAACTGCCAGCCGCTAGCCTTTTTGATCCAGTGCTGGGAGCCTTACGGCCTCATCCTCCCAGCCTCCTGAGGAAGCAGTCTGTGCAATAACATTGGGACAGATCTGTGCAGGTCAGACAGGAGTCAGACACAGGCTAAACTCCAGTTATACTTCCTGGGGTCCTCCATATCAGCAGCACAATAAAGAACTGTATATCTCAATCCTCTTCCCAAAAGTTAAACCACCATGTCAAAATAACTAAATGACAAAAATCAAGATACTTATATACTTGATCTCAACCTGACATATCAACATGACAAATTGGAACCTTCAGTATTGGGAAATTTCATAAAGATAATAAATTTCAATGTTTCTGTACAGGACAGTTAGAAGCATCTGGCAAAAACTGAATCAGTTTTAGGATTTAGAGAATATTTCTTGTGGAAAACAAGCAGATCAACTGATTGTTTCAAGATATGAATTTGATTCCAGAAGCAAAAGGAGGAATGGTTTCAAAAATACACCTGGGACAAGGGATTAACAACAGAACAGTTTGAGTTATTTTACCGGTAGATATTGTAATAACACTAAATAAAGATAACAGAATAGAGGATTTTGACACTTCTAGGGTCAAGGTTAAGAAACATGAAGGCAATCCTGAAACAGGCCTGACCAGTAATGTTTGGTTTAGATCTCTGAATCATTAGTTGCTTCAATCATGAGACAACAGGGATTGAGTGAAGTCACTAGTGTTCTATATTCTATATTTCTAAGTGGCACTATTTCTCCTGAAAACACCATTTTCCCCCTCAACTCCCAACTATTGGAAGAAGTTTATTACTCTAGATGCAGCAAWACATGCTCACTTAACGCTTGCTCTAGCCAGTGTCTCTCATCTTCACCTGTGCCTACAGCTCCATCTGCCTCAGTTATCAAATCAGAATATTGGATTTCTGTAGCAAGAAGCCCCAAATTTTATCATACACATAAAAAACAAAAACAACAACAAAAAACCTCAAACCCTTAGTTTTCAAGTCTCACAGAATTTTACCTCATTTGGAGGATCCAGCCTTCAAAAGCAGCAAAACTAACTAAGCTCCCTTAATTTCAAGATCCCAAATATCTGGTCTTGTTGAAATGTAGTCATTGACTCTATGGAGTATTTGTTGTGAGTTTTTAAAACATATCCACCTTTATTGAAGTGTATGTATATGTATGCATAGTCTCTAAAATACATCTTCACAGCAGTTTTCGATTTATTCCTTAAGTAACTGCTAACAAAGACTATGAAATAAACTTTCAAAACAAAAACATCTTTTCTCTTCATAAATTGTTCAACTTCCAATCTTATTCTTCACTCATAATTTTAGTAGTTCTTTAGTGCCAGTCATATTTGTCTTTACACAGCCTAGGACAAGTCACAAGCAGCACTATATCAACTAGTTGCAGTTAAAAAACTTTCAGAGAAGGTGGGGGGGGGGGTTAAGCTATGTAAAAATCTGATACACAGCTGACCGAAGAAATTGCTAACAGAACTAGATAGCCACCAAGACTAAGAAACAAAAAGTTACTGTGGCTGAAGTATAACTGGACAAGTTATATAAATGCCAAAAACTTTCATATATCTGTCCCTTTTAATACAAAAACTTATGTGCAAATGTGCCATCATTATAGAAGAAGTACCCATTATTTGCAATGCTCAATGAGATATTCATGGAAGAAATTTAGCTTATGATGTATTTGCCATTTGGTTGCTATGACTTTTTGTTCAATATACAAATCCCTCAAGATTTCATAAAGCAAACCTCTTGATGTATATGTCACTTGACAAAAAATGGTTAATCATATTTACTTATGCTACTACTAATGATGCTCTTGCTTTTCCACTAAGTTGTGTGGCAATGGAAGTTTGCCAAAATCAGTACTTGTGAATAAGAAAACAATACCAGCAAAGAGAAATCCATAAATTGAGTTCATGAGGCTATATATGACATCTCGCTAAAATACCGCAGATTTTCTTTGGTTGACACCACTTTAAGGCCAGAAGGAACCTGATCATTTTGTTATTAACTTTACACCATTTTTAATAACTTGCATTTGAGCAAGATCTCTTCCAGAAGGATAAAATCTTAATATTAAAAGAATCAAAATTTATATTCATCTGATAGTTGGTTTCAACAGTTTAGTTTCCATTATTGTTAAAAATCTGTGTCCTGCTTCTTAGTTAAATTTGTTTGGATTCAGCTTCTGGTCATTGCTGCTTGTAAGGCTTTTCTCTCCACCACTGAAAAGTGCCTAATCACCTGGCATCTTGTCCTCATGCTATGCTGTGAAGTCACTGTAGGCAGGTCACCTCTCAGTCTGCTTTCATAAATGAAGATGACTGAGATTTAACTCTCCTATTAGAATGCATTTGCTTGACCTTTCCAATAGTTTCTTTGCAAACTCTTCACATTTCCATTACCTATTTTGAAAGTTCACACCGTAGTTACATTGAGGCATTCTAGTATTGGTTTCACCAATACCACATACACAGGCAAACTCTCTACTTTTTTGCTAATTAATGTTTGCATTTTTATTCACCCCAGATCACATTAGCCCTTTATGCCACAAGAACACAAGTTTACTTTCCTCTTACCAGCACACCTGTGGCACTCTTCCATACTTCTACATTTTCTCTCTTTTTTTCTTTCTTTTTTTTTTCCCTCCAAGTTTTATTTTGATCAAAGATTGTCCATTCTTTTAGAATTCCTGAATACAAGTTATACAAGAGCTAACTTTGTGGCTATCTGCAACATTCAATTAATGTTCTGGCCTACAGGTCATAATTAAAGTTTTAATTCATCCACTGCATAAGTTTCTAATCAAGTTGCCTATAAAAATACAAGTGTTTCAGTCAAGCTTGTAATTCATCATCAACATTGTGACTGATATCCTTCCATAGTCTTAACAAAGACAATAGACAAAATAATTTAATTACTGCATTCTCATCAACACAAATGGTTCCAGAGAACCATAGCTGTGCCATGTGCCATACCTAGACTATACAGTAATTTCCTGAAAAGGCATTTCATGAAGTTTTATGCCTCACACATTCAAAAATCTGAGCATCACCGTGCATGTAATTTCTTTATGTTTTATATAAAAATACTAAGCATAATCAGAAAAAAGATCTTTGGAAGCCTTTTTCATGGAGGCCACAAGAGAAACCTTGCAGGGGAGGAGGAGAAGCAGCCAGTGACACAGTAACTGCTTTAGAGAATTAATTTACTGGAGAAACAGTTTGCCTGAGATTTACTTCCTCACAAGTCATCACTGATGATTGATGCTAGAATGCCAGCACCACAGATCTTTCCAGTTACAATTCACATAGAAATAATCACAGCAAGTTGTAGTGGTACAAGTTAAATCCTATTGCAGATTTTTTAATCAATTGCCTTACCTTAATTAGAGAAAGTTAGCTATTACACAAATGGTTAGAAAATCTTACTCATCAACTCACTTTTTGTGACTCTTCTATTTACAAATAGGTAACATCTTACAAATATCATGCACAAAAGCAGAATGAAACTACTTGAAAAGTTATTAAAATGTATGTACAACTAACTACTAGATATAAACAAACTCCTGCAACAATGTATCGTTACCAAACACACGCTGTTTCTTCCTTTTGAAATAAGAACAAGTAGCATTGAACAGGCTTATCTCCTTAAATGAGAAAGGCCTTGATCAAAGGAAACTACTAAAACTACTAGCATTTCATTTAAGATGTGCATTCTGGGCAGTCAAAGCAATTGCATAAGCATTACTATGTTATTCTCACTAAGTTATCAAAATTTTCTCATCACGAGTTACCAAAAGATCTCAGCATCACTCACACATAGAATACCAAAGGAAATTCTTCCCATCTCAAATTCTTTAGTAATAGCTATAAACCAGAAAGCAAATTCTGGACCTTTTATTTCAAAGGCAAATATCCCATCTGTAATTGTCAAATCCTGCTGCTGCTATCTCTTGACTGTAGCCACGAAAAGTACAAGCCTCAGACTTGTTGCAATCAATACTATCCCAAAGAAAAACAAAATATGGAAAACTGAAAAGTATTTATTATTTGTGACTATGGCAACATAAAACACAGAAAACTTTCAGCCAAATATGCCCATGTTTCAGGGTGTGATAATTTGGGAAAAAGTAGTAACACATTAAAGCTACTGCACAGTAAGAGTTTCAACAGCTTGACTAGTATTCACTTAAAAGATAACGCCAACAGAAATAGTCACTTTATTGTGCAGCTAGAATAATAGAGCAGCAGATGAAGAATTCATCAACATTAAGCATTGAGACTGCAGACATTTGCTTTCAAAGCAGAAGACACTGAACGTTAAACAGTGCTCAATTACAAAGACTCCCTATAAAGGCAAATGACTGATACAGATTTAAAATATCTTCTCTAAGGAATGCATTAAGGGGAGAACAGCTCATAGCACAACCACTAACCTACTGTATTCCAAATAACCTAGAGAAAGCGTCCATATACTTTTACGTCTAAGTAACTTCAGAAGTGGGAATGATGGCAAGGAAGAGGAGAAAGAAGGAAAGAAGTATAGGTCAGCTGAAAAGGGAACTTGGTATGCTGTGGTTAAATTATCAAACTCCACTTAATTCTACAATAATATTTTAATCTGCGAGAACCAAATGATGCCTTTCAGCAGCCTACTGCTTGCAGAAGGGACAGTGATACAAGTCTGCTATCAGAGATCTCTTGACCAAGCCTCTGTAATAAGGGACACCAGACCTCATATCAGCTCTTAGCAGCTTGGCAGGTAGCACTCTCTCCTTTGGCTTTTCTCTCTTAGAAGTTCTGAGGTGCTTGTCCTCAAAGGGGATTCAAGACAGCTTTCTCTGGAATCATGGTTTTTGAGAAGACAGAGTAACTCACAGTTACGGGCTTCTCACAGACTTCTCCCACCCTGATCACATAAGTTCAGGATAAACACAGAGTTAAAGTTTATTCCAGCATGACATAATTCAAGCTTCTGGATACAAGACCATGACTTCATTTTTGTTTTCAAATACAGAAGAACACACAAAACAATTCTAGATCACATTTAAGAGTGACATTCTTTATGGCTTTTTCTGTATTCCTGACCTCAATTCCAACATATCCTAGATGAACATGCTACACAAACTGTGGGTCCTCAGTCACTCTGCCTGATATATGACTTCTCTCAATACTTGATCTAATCCTATGCTGAAAAGCTGGTGATGTGGAATTACCCCCTTATCAATCAACCACATGACGCACAGCTGCCTCTTCGCTCTCCTTCCTGCATTCAGTTTCTCTGGGGGATTTATTAGTAGATGATCTCTCTTCCCATGAACTCTCACCTGGAAATAGCTGTTTCTCTGGTTTAAATCTCCACTCTCTTCATATCTCCCTAGCTTTTAGTCTAAACCTAAATTCTTGTTTTGTATCTAATGCAACTGCAGCTTTCAGGACTCCCCTCTCCTATTTCCATTGTCTTTTGTATTGGGCTGGGGGACGCAACTATAGCTGCAGGATAGCTAGTAACTGTGCTTGGCAGAGATTCTTCCAGTCTACAAGTTCTTAATGTTTATTTGTAATCACTAGGCAGTTCTAGAATGTTCTTACAATGTATACATTTGTAAGAATAAGTGAATAAAGGAGTCAATCAAAAATAAAATTGACCTGCCTTATATTGCCGCAGTTAACATATGTTTAACCCCTGCTGGCATAGTCTATGCGAAAATATACTTCTAATAACTATCTCTGTCCTGAAATGTATCTAGTGCTTTAGGCCTGACACATACTCCTAAATATCAATTCACATAACACATTACACTGAATATTACAGGTCCTGAACCAAAGCAAACTCATGCCTCTAAGATTTTCTTCTGTCTTCTGAAAATATGCTCTTAGTCCTGCCTGTTTACCGATCCTATTCACCATTAGTTCATACATGAATGCTAAAAATAACAGGCACTAGAAATTAAACCGATCCATCCTGCTGTTAGCAGATAAAATGTGTTGTCCCAACTCAAAATCCCTCATGCTTTGGCAATGAGAACAGAAGTAGCAGGAGAAGTGAGGTGTTTTAGGCTTGGAAAATGGCAAGTTCAGTAACAGCAGCTTGTGTTTAGATAGCTCTCCTACTCATTTTTCTGTAATTCAAGCATTAAAAGAAAAAAAAAAAATCTAGAAACACTTTTTCTATTACACGGTCAAAAAGAATTTCTGAAACAATAGAGATATAAAAACCTCCTTCAGAAGAATGTTTTATTTGCCATCCTCTGAATTTAAGTAAGATCAGGGAAAATATACTCAGTTTCCAGAATCTGATGATGATAAAAATAATAATGTTATTTGTTATCGACACTTCTTCTCGACCATTACTTGGGTCTGGAGAACACTGTCTCAAAATTGGCCCTGTAGCCATTTCACTCTTAGTAAAAACACTTAAAAGTTTGTCCTTCAACATCCCGTTGCCAATATTAAAGAAATCTAAACTATTTGTTCTGTGGGTTCTGCCAATGCTCTTTAAAGTCTGAGGAAAGCCAGAGTCCTAACAAAAATTGTGGTTCAAATCTTTGTTCAGGCTGAAATAGTCTAGCACTACAACTTTAACAAATTATGACCTTAGGAATGAAGTAATCAAGAGTTACCTTTCAAAAATCCAAATTTCCTTTTCTACTTGCATTTAAGCTTTTTCCCCTCTAAGATGTCACAAAATGACCTGTCAATCTTCTATCATCACTACAATAATATTTATAAACAAACTACTGTGTGCTGTGTTCCAGAGAAAGATTTTTTTTTTTAATATATTTTCAGCAGACATGGCTACTTTTTCAGTGTTTGAGGCATTCCCCTCCCACCCACACAAAACATGAACATTTCCTTCCCATGTAATAATGCTTGTGTATATTTTAAATGCAGTCGGCAGACCTTAATGTTAGCTAGTAGTTTGAGAAAGCCTGGAGTTAATAAAAATCCTTCAAGATTTTCCCATTTTCATTCCTCAGTACTGGATCAAAATTCTTTGATAAAGAGAATAACAGCAATTTAATTTTATATTTATATTTCAGTTGTGTAGTACAAAAGTACCTTCTCCCCCAATAATGAGCAATAGTTAAAAATATTTTCAATTAACATCTTACTAACAGTACATAGAGATACAAAACAATTCCGTGGTCAGTCACTTCACCYTCTTTCTCCTAACCTTATCTAATTAAATTTATCTAAATTTGTTTGCAGCTTTTAATGATTTTTAAAAGTCTAATCTTTTAAGTGAGAACTTTTTCCAATTTATTAGAACAGCCTCCATAATTTGTGACAGGATTTTGAATTCTCAGTTTCCCTCCCTTCTCACATAAATACACATATCACCCTTCTTCAAAACATAGCCTATTCACAGTTGCTAGATCCAAGTGTTGATAAGTCTATTTGATAATGTCAATGGATTGCCCATCACACTATCAAAATACCCTCCTCTCCAAACTGATGGTCTCACCTAAAATAGTAGAAGTAAACACTCTATTGTAAACATATGCTGCCTTGGAAAAAAAACCTCTTAGGGAAACGGAAACACTCATGAATCTGATTTTCAGGGGAGGAACGGTGATAGGGATTGGAAACTGGATACCTTGACCTAGATAGAATACTGGCACTTTGAAAGCTGTGAAGGCATAATAGTGAACCTGCAKAACTTATGGAACAATGTTTCAGAGGCAGATAAAATCATTGCTAGATTAAGGTTAATGGCAGAAGAAAGCTTATATTGCTTCCTATACATGTATTATGCTAACAAAAGGCCTGTGACTCCCATAATGTTAAGCTCCAAAACCAAACCAAAACAAAACTCCACAAAATAAACATGCTGTAACAGTAGTTTGTCTGGAAAAATTCATCTTTTTGATATCCTGCCGTAGACTGGTAGAAAGAAAAATGTCTCTTTTTAAGATAAGGGACCATGGACAGTCCCTAAAATCACATACACACAAACACATACAAAAAACCTTTAAAAGTAAAAAATATTTTCTCCTAGATTTCTCTTCAGAGGGGATACTCATTGTTTCTGTATACGAAACAGAATGCAATTTCACATTCAGGAATCTATCCTTTAGGACTAGACAGGATTCTGCTTCACTTCCCTTTTGCCTTCCTCCAGTAAGATGCCACAGAATTCTGGAGGTGTCAAGAAGATTCAGTTCATTCAGAAATTGGCATCTCAGTTTCTGTTTTTTAAAAAATACTTGACTTAAAAGCATTTCTGAAATAGAAGCAGTCATGCACTACTTTTTAAAAGCTCTTTGAATGAAGATTCCAGTCTGACCCTTGAATAACTATTTCTAAACATGAGATGACAATTTAAAATGATGGTATGCCTACACAACAAAAATAAAAGTTTTTATGTAATCCTTTTGAGTTTATGAAGAGTACAGATATAGGTTCCTCACAAAAATATTTTTCTTGTTTTCTGGATTGGGATGTTTTATCTTTTATTTATCTTCTCTTTTAGTTGTTAGAAAGCAGAATTTCTTCTTTAAACATGCAATCAGGTAAGGAATACATGGAAGAAGAGATGATGTCTTAATCCTTTGTTTTGACACCACATTATACTTGATTACTGTGAAAAGATTCATGTCATAAAACAAAGGCTTAAAAGCTTCAGGTAGAAAAGCTTTTGAAGCAGATGGACTCTTCAAAACAATGATATTGTCCTCATGTAATTTAAAACAATTCAAAAACAAGGAAAGAGAAACATAAGCAAGCATGAAACAAAGGTTTTAACTCATACGCTTTCCAAAGTATTCTATAAAAAGTAACTGATTAGTCTTTAAGAATTCTTGATTATATAATTAATTATCTCAGTATCTTATTTATATACAATTTGTAATTACTTTCATGCATATAAGCTCAATACTCACTCTTCAAAATAATTTCTAAAAATAACACATTCCTTCAGCTAGCTTCCCTACCTCTGTTTTTGTTTGAGTTGAGGGGACTCCAGGTTGTTTCCCTTGTCTTCATTAAGCCCACATAACACATGCTGCTACTGAACTGCAGGAACTTTCACCATAATTCCACTTTCTCTTTATTTCAGCAAAACTAACCACCACTGTTTCTCCACCTACTTTTTTCTGCCCTGATCCACTTCCATCATGCAAGCATATGTTTGCACAAGAAACCAAATCATCTGAAAATAAAAAAGTTTGGGGGGGATGAATTCATTTTCAGGTGGATCCATTCACTGATTTCGTTCATACCAGTTTCTGGAGAAGGAAGGGATCAGGTATGTTCTTTACAATAACATTGTCAAGTTATACCAGATTCAACAGAATATGAAACAAAGATATTAATTTTTATGAATTATAATTGGGAAAACAGGACAAGTTTTTCAAAACCATCTAGTCTGTCGAGAAAAAACAAATAAATAAATCTTAGACTCCCTCAGAAGAGAAGAATAGGTGGCATGCCTTTTTTAAAAGCATATTTTAAAAGAAAAGAAAAGTTGAAGAAAAGAATAACCAACATTACCTAAGGCCTCTGGGTATGTGAGATTTCAGATTAGAAAAATCTTCCTCACATTGATGGCATGACTAATTTCCCTTAAGATAGTAAAAAGCATGCCTTTAAAGTCAAAATCTACAGGTAATCAGAGAATGCATCCTGGTGACTGATTAGCAATAATAATAATAGCAAGGGAAAAAAATAGAACCATTTTGTTACTGAGGTAGCAAGGATCAGAACATGCAGGCTCATGAACTACATGAGGAGGTACAGCAGTTTGGACACAATTTCCAAGAAAGCTCTTTAAATATTCATTACTGCTTTGGATTGCATCTAAATTTGTGCGCTTATTTTAGAGCTTCAATTCTGCTCACAGCAGCACCACTGTAATGGTAACAGTAACAATTCATTTAGTCAAATTTTTAAGTAAATGTAAATATAAAATTAAATTCTGTTCTGTGTAGCACTAATTGTACTTTACTAAAGTATTAAGAATACTATCAAAAACTATCACAAAAGAGCTTGAAATGTTCTGAATGCAGGCAAAAGTTTTTTTTTTTTTTTTTTAAGTATGTGTTAAAAACATACTCAATTTAATCACTAGGTATTCTGAACACACAGGTGATTCTGGCCATTACAAATAGATGACTGGATTCATTACCAGCACCTGGAAGGGCAACTATCTATTTTTAAAGATTAACACAAAAGACTTAAAAAAACATGACACTTTATAGAAATAGATGGACTATTTTTGCAAGGAGTTTGCACTATAAATTCTTTGAATACAATAAAGTTATGCAGCAACAAAGGCAGGAATAAAGACAAACGCATAGGGATGATGCAACTCACACCGTTTCTTCGAATTAGGGTTTGAAAGCGGAACATACTTGTCTGTTTCAATGTTACCATAGCCTTACTATGACAAAGGAAGTATAATGCAACATTCCTGGAATTGGGCGACTTGCTTCCAAATAATTTGTACTTTATGCAGGCAGGGATTACCAAGTTTAGAAGTTTGGAAGACCAACACTGTATGTCTTGCAAAGCATTCCCTAAATTTAAAGGCTTGTTTATGCAGAGAAACTGACTGGAACTACTTCTGCAGAAAAGCGAGCTGTGAGGCAGTAACTATTACGGAAGAGTAACTCCCCATGGTTGACACTATTCCCTGATGCCAATTTCTCAGCGCAGGCATCCCTAAATAACGTTAATGTTGAAACGTGGAGCTAATTTTATGCAAATTGATGTTTTACATTCTTTTTGTGGTCATAGTTTGGATATCAGGTTTTTCAATCGAAAAGGGGGAAAAATGCTAAGATGTTACATAATAAAAACAGCTCTTAAGTAAAAAAAGCATTCACTGTTACAGTGCATATTTAAACTCACTTTAAATATGAAAAGACATAATAAAAGGGAAAACAGATGCCAGTACATATTATATGGTTAAGCCTACTGATTCTCCACATACCCATTAGAGAATTCATCTATTTCATAAACAAAGTGAGACAGTCATTTCTTCTCTAGAGCATATACTATACAAAAATAATAATTTGAGACCTGTCAGTGAAACCGTACACATAACTAAGGCAAAACCAAAGCTTTTGGTCTAATTTAAATATTCTATACATAAAACACCTGTTTGGGAACAGTGACTGTACTACACACAGCTGAGAGATTGCATGGATTAAAGTGAACACTTTTTTTTTTTTTTAATAGAGACAACATTATTTTGCTAAGCATTTTATATATTACTTCAGTTTGGAAATGAGAGAAATGAGTAAGGGCTTAATATGCCCTGATAATGAAAATGATCCTCAAGGCATTATTTGGAGACCCATCTTTATGCAGGATTAAGAAAAGCACCCCAAATAGCAATATCAAATTCAGACAAATGAAAGGAATAAAAAGTAACTGAGACTGCAGGTGATGGCATGAGAAAAGACAGATGCATACAAAACCTTTTTTCAAAGTCTACTACTTCCTTAAACAGATTGTTAGTTTAGAAGTGAGTAAATGGGAAAGAGGGGGGGAGAGGGGGAGACAGAGAGAGAGAGAGAGAGAGAGAGAGAGAGAGAGAACTTTAAAATTTTTCTTTCTAGAACAAGACGGTACTCAGAGGGGCTTCTTTTTTGAACTTTTTTGCAAGGATCAGTATGTTGAGCCAAGCTACTCCCCATGTAGGACAGAATCCTCTGCTGAAACAAGCTTTACATCTTAAAGATCTATGTAGAGGCTTTGAGGGGACAGGTGGCCCCTGGGTTTGCTTTTGTCTTATCCATTTTCCAACCATTTTAGTCCACCCCCATTTGTAATGCACCATCTTTTTTATACTTCCCACTGCCACTGAGCCCTTCTTGTTTAATCAACTCATCACAAACAGGAAAATTCAGAACCCTGGGGACTAAACTTTTTTTTCCAGTCTGGAAAGTCCCAAAATGCAATTAATGAACTCTTTAAAGTTTGCTTGAATTCCTCAAGTATTGCATGGCATAAACCTGAATACTATTCACATGACAGAAGGATATGCAGTTCTCTCTTCACCCTTTTTGATGTAGCAGAGGATTACAGCTAACAAAAATGATCAGAAATATGTAGCTGTTTCTAAAGAAAAGGAAACTAGACAGACTGACTCTTCATTCCGGGAAAAAGAATGATGTTAAGATTAGAGGTATATGAAATCATGAATGAGAAAATGAACAGGAAATATTTCCTAGAATTCCCGTAACTAAAAAACTAACAAACAAAAACCCACAAGGGGATGCCTAGTGAACTCTTTAAAAATAATATTCTGAAAACAGACAAAAGCAAGTTCTTTTTCTACGTAAAATAGATACCACATTGTATTGTGGAGGGGCTAGACAAATTTATGGAGAACAGAAGCATTAGAGATTATGAGACACCATGGGCTGGATGTCAATTCTAGCTCAGGAAAGTACTGTGTTTTAACTCTTCATTCATTCGCTATTGTCATTTCAAGACAGGACACTACCTAGATGGGTCTTTCGCCAGTATAGTTGTTCTTACATCAAAAGTCACTCAGTATTTTTAAGAAGTGGAAAAACATGGATTAATATTTCAGTGACAATGGGGTAAAGAAGCTTCATGCAAAGGCAACCATCAGATCAAGTGTTTGATCTGGAATAGTCCTTACCTTCTGTTTAATTCAGACCAGTGACACTTCGGCTTCAGGGTCTCAGAGGCAATATTTAAAGTATAAGTAACACAAATATGACTTCTTATTTTAAATTTAAATGTTATCAGGAGTTTTTCAAAGGAAATATTTTCTTATAAATCAGGCAGTTTTCATTAAATCAACATTTCCATGGGAATTTCAATTTTCCTCAAAGTTATTTCCCCCAATCAACAACAACAAAAGAAGACACTTTTTCTTGGTTTTGTCTGATCTCAACTGGAATGTTACATGTTATTTAAAACAACTCAAAGTACCTTGCTTTAACTTAATTCAAAAACAATTTAACTTCATTTTCATACAAGAGTTGATGTGATGGCCTCTTTTCTGAAGCCCTGAAGCTCTCTTTCTCTCCAGAGGGCCATAACCTTCTCCAGAAGATTATGCAACTTCTCACTTTATGCAGACATCCCTCCTACCTACCTGTGCAGGAAGTATACACTGGACATAACTCTCGTTGCATTCTGGGAGAAATAACTTAGGCAAAGATCCTGCTCCTTTGGTTAAAATAGGATATGGAGGTGCCAAAATTACAACAATATGCCACAGTGGGAAAATGCAAGTTTAAGTGTTAATAGTCAGCTCAACTTCACCATTCCAAAAAAAAAAAAAAAAGGCTAGGAAGAAAAGAAAATCCCCCAAATGAAAAATAAAACAACTCCAAAAACACAAAGAAACCCTGTTTGTCAGAATTTCCATGCAGAGAAAATTCTAAATTTTGGTTAGCTCTTAACAGAAATACTTTCAGTGGGGATCCTGATGTTTGAAGATTACAAGAAGGACAAGCAGAGAAGCCTTGAAAACATGTAACACATTTAGAGAAGAAAGCCACCACAAAAATTCCCTTACCTGAGACAAAATGAGATGTTAAAAATGAACACCACCTGCTATAGTCTTCAGATTTAACTCGCCCTCAATGGGACTCAACTATACTGTACRGCAAGGGGTTATTAAGGCAATCACATAGCCAGGACACCAATCCCAGAGCCATGTGATAATGTTTTAAGAATCTTGCCTTCATACTGAAAAAATATTTCCATAAGAAAGTGTTAAAAATCCCAGTGTAATTGATACAGTGGTGCCTAAAGCAAGGATAGGAGGTATTGCACCAGTGTCAGTTTAACCAGGCCCTGCATTAACATTCCCCCCACCCCTTAAAAAACAAAACAAAACAAAAAAAACACTACAACATTAGCACAAGTCTTTTGTGCTACACAATGAACCAGTTGGGGGAACAGATCCAAATTAAAAATGTCCCAACAAAGAAAGAAATACTGAATTCAGTTTCCTGTATCATTTTGCAGCATGATTCCACAAAAGCTTTGCCACACATGGGAGCAGAAAGGAGCAGCCAGGCACAGGAAGACGACTTTTCTGCTTTTTATGGCAGCAGTGCTAACTTATGCAAACGTAACATAAATTTTAACTGTGGTCTGATGGAGCAAAGGACTACAGCTGCCTAAGAATGAGGTGTGATGTTGCCAGTAAATTATAAACTATCACTTAAACAGGCAGTCATGGTTTCACTGCTACCCTTCCTCCTCCCTTTTAGCAGATAAAGAGATTCTGCAGCTTCTGAGGAATAAGTTTAATTGCTTTAATCAGTGCAAAGCTTTTCATTGTGGGGAGTGAGAGGGTTCCTTTTATTCTTCCTTTTGTTTTATTACCAGCTAACAGGCCTCAGAAAGGCTTTTTGAATTACTTGGGAACTGGCAACTTTGACAATAAACAGAAAATAGAGAAAGAGAGGCTAGAAAACAGGGAAAGGTCTTCTTCAAAAAGGATAGCTGGGTTCGGCTCAAAGACCTTGCTGTTGGATTTGATGGCCTAGCATCAGGTGTGATTTCCACTGAAATTGTCTCTTCCCTGGAATTGCAAACTTTTTGTTCTGCTTGATATGATATGGCAAACCCAATGACTACAGCAGAGATGGCGCAACTCAGTGATAACTAGTCACAACTATTCCTACACAGTCACTAAAATGCCTAAAGACTCCTTGTAGCAGTGTAACACTTTGTCCCACTGTCACAACATTCTCTATCCTAAAGCCTGTTTTTATCTTCCCTCTGCTGCACTCTTCTCCCTTCCTCCCCACAGCTATCTTATCAATTGCCTCCTAACTGAGCCCACCGAAGATTAGCTGATTAAGTGCTACAGTATTCCTACCCGTTGAACAAATAAAGTCTTCTAAGCCCTAGAAAGGTCATTCAATCCAATCATCTCGCCATTTTCTGTCTTTTCTAGGAGAGAAGCTTCATGAAAACAACGAATCTAAAGCGTTTCTGGCACAGCCCGCTCTTGCCACCCTCCGGTTTCCCAGCCCCCTCCGCCGGGCCAGCTCTGAGCTCCTGTTATCTCGCAGGGAGAGGATGCAGAGCCTTTCCCCGCCCCGGCAGAAGACTCACCAGCTCCCCACACCGCCTCACCGGAGGACCAGCTCGGCAGCGGCGCTCGTACGGGGCGAGGCGGCCCGAAGGGAAATCGCGGCAGCGGCAGCAGGCCCGGCGCAGCCGCCCGAGGAGCGCCTCGGCGCCCGCCCGCGCCCTCGCCCTCTCCCGCGGCTCGGGCACCTTTGCAGCCAGCAGGCTCCTGCTTCATGACTCATCCGGCTGCTTTGCTGGGTGCTTAACTCCACCCTTCCTTTCTCAAATCGGTTGAAGCAGTTTGGTGTTTTGGGTTTCTTTTTAATTGTTGACTATCAGGAAAAGGATAAAAACCAGCAGCAAAGAATAATAATAATTTTAAAAGCCCAAACCCACCAAAATAGAAAGCCAAATTTAAAAGAGAAAATAAAAGACTGTTTTGGGTAGGATAAGTCGGCTAGAACAAAGTTCGATTACCTCCCGCCCAAATTTCTTTTTACATTTACTTCTCCCCTTCTATCCTTCTCTTCATCTACCTACTAATCAAGCTACTGTAACTCAAGAGTGTCCCCACCTTCTCTCCTGCCCTTTTTAATTCCCCAGAAACACAGACAAAATGGAAAGGAACCAGAACAATTTGGGGAGGGTTGCTTCCTCCAGCTCCGTTCAATGGTCTTTTCACTCACTCGCTTCAACCCTACCTGCAGCTTCCAAAGATTTAAGGTCCTGTTCTGTTTCTCGCCTTCGTTACATTTGGGAACAAATCCTTTCGGATTCAGTTTGTTCACCTCTTCCTCTTCGGTATTCCCTTCCCTGCTGTACCCAGAATGAACAAAGTCGGAGGCCTAGGAGCAGCAGAATAGCCTCATTAAAAAAAAAAAAGAAAGAGGGAACTAAGACCACCATAGATTTTAATTCTGGTTTAAGTCAAGATTTTCTGCTTGCTTGAATCATACATTCTAAAAGCATCTGCATTTTCCATATTAATGAAAGGCCCGTTTGCATTGATTGGTTTCATTAAGTCACAGTGATAAATATCACCTTTTAATCAAATTTGGCAGGTTTTGCTGAACAGGACAATACATTGCTTGTATTTATTAGTGTGATGATAAAGCTGTGAAAACATTTAATTGTTTTTTTCTTAAGCTAAGAAATACATCATTCTTAATCCTAAAAAAATTAAGGAAATTGTAAATTTCTAGGATTTTACTGATGGTCTACATTAGGTTTTATTTAGATATAAATTAGAATTCAGCTAAAGTGCATAAAGCTTACCTTTTTGACTTGTTTGTTTTAGTATTATTTAACTAACAATTAGCTTATGTACTTAAATACTTTTTTCTTTTTTTCTATAATATGCTTTTTTTTTAAATTGATTTGAGAAAATAATAAGTAGCAGGGAGCTAAGCTTGTTTTTGTAAACCACGTGCTTCAGATTTTGGAAGTAAAATATCTTATTTCATACCTACTATTTAGACAGGAAAATACAAGACACTGATTTCTCAAGTCCAAAATAGTTTCTTCGTTTTGAGTCAGATAGTCAATTACCTGAGACAGCTGAATAGGCTGAAATGAAAAAAATCTCTTTCTGAACCTACAAAAAGTTTACTACTATAAAAAGAACAGATTACATACTTAAATCTCAAGTTTACTTAAGCTCAGTCAGTGACTGATTCAGTGGTGTCATTCCTCTAAAAGCACCAGCAGCAAAATACACAGCATTTTATATTTTTCATTAGTTTTAGTCTTTTAGTAGGTTATCAAAAGTTCATATCTTAACGAATTTATTAATATTTTAAGTATATTTTTTCAATAAAGTTAAATCCTTATTTAAAAGTACACCAACCCATATCATTACTACTCATAATTTCACATTAATCTATAGCTTATCTGCTTATTCAGTATAATACTGTCACCTCTATGTCCTATCAGTAAAGAGAATTGTTAAAATTCCTCAGATTCAGTTTTCTTACAGCTGCCTAAGTGTTACTATTTCTCTGTTATACCTTATTACTTCACTGCCTGAGCTTCTCTTTCCAGAGAAAGAGAAGACAAACAAGAAGTTACAGTAGTAAACATGGCTAAATTAAATTCAGACCAAATTCTAAATTTAAAAAAAGTTTAAGCCACTTTTTCAGACTAGCAGTGGGGATCAGCTAATGCACAACAGCTGGGGGCAGCTATTTAAATCTAGGAAATGAACAGCTTAATTAGGGAAATATGTTAAGGAACATGAAGAACCACAAGTACAGTATGTAAGGATTAGTTCAGATAGCCATTTTCAGATCTGTGAGTCTGCTTATGATCCCTTTCACATATTACACTGAAGTGTACCTAATATTTGTAGATCTCAGTAACTGTTCCCATCCTAAAAATTTAGGTATATACATGTTTCAGACAGGAGGGGAAAAAAAAAGCTATTTTCTGAATATATCCCAAAATTATTTGAGACTGTATTTCACAGCCAAAGGGACTATGTGCTTGAGTCTGCATTTTTCACATAAGTTGGAGGATTGGCTTTGTATTCTTTTAGAAAACAGAAGTGAATATCCCACTACTTAGCGAGGCTTGCCAGCATTTACTTTATTCTGAACAGTTTCCAGAAATGCTTTTTAGTGTAGAACCAGCTATAATGGATCTAATGACAACATTATATGTTTTTGTATTTAAAGAGAAGTGTGAAAGCAAAGGGTCAAAGGTAAATATATTTAACTTTTAACCATCAAGTTTTACATTTAGCAGGGTGATTCAGTCACACCAAGAGAGTTTGCAAGATGATAGGCTGCTGACTACCAATAACCACTAATCCATCAAAATCAGCAGAAACAGAATTTTAATGTGATACTAGAGGAATTCTAAAAAATGCTCTGCTTAGCATCTGTCAAACAACTTGAAATCCTGCTGGTAAGTGCTTAGTTAGATAGTTGATCCAAAAGGACTTAAAACACAACAGGAGAAGGGTAAGGAGGACAAAAGTTAAACAGAAGGGAACAAGAAACAAATAGTGCACTATGAAAAAGAGGATTATTTAAAAGACATTTCTCCATCCCTCATTGCATTCAGTTCTCAAAGGTGGAAGAATAGATGCAATTTTTAATAAGCGCTTAAGGAAGTACCACTTGAGAATAATGATTGAAGCAGAAGGGAAGAAAAAACACTGTCTAAAAAGGAAGCCGAAAGAACCGTCTAAAAAGAAAGCGCGGATGAGGATAGAACAAAGGATATGAAGGCTGCATGTAGAAAATACTGTATGAAAACAATTTCATCAAAAGAGAAGAAAAGGTGGTTCCTTAGTACTCTATGCAATAACAAATTTGAAAGTGACTTGGAGTAGAGGGTGGGAGTAAAACTGCCAAACAGACAAGCACAAAAAGCACTGTGGATGAAGAGGTGGGCTACCGCACGGCAAGCACAGCTGTTAAGACAGCTGCCTGGTTCATGCTCAGAAGAACCCTGGTTTGGGAATGTGAACACTAGCTCCTGCCTGACTAAACTCAATCAGGGCTCAAAGAGGGGCAAGGTTACCTTACCTTAAGCCCCAGGTAAGATCCTGGTCTAGTAGATATGCTCAAACTGCATGTAAGACTCAGACTGCACTGAAATCAATCCAAAACTCTACTGCTCAAGACATGCATGAAAAGAATTTAATCAATTCAGAAGAATTAAACAAGGGCAAGGTTACTTTGAGAAATAGCACTAGACCCTCACCTAGATTTTCCCTCAAGCTAAAAAAGAACTATCGTTACACTGGAACTGGACAGCACTGAAATTATCAACTTATTTAAATACTGTCTTCCAGAAAGACATTGTTTCTCTCAAGTACAGTGGTTGATATTTTGGAGTATCTTTATGGTGGTGCAATATACTCTTCCAAACACCTCCTTCCCCAGCAGCTGCCCTGAACTCTGAACTTAAGTTAACAGTAAACAGTGTTTTTCGCATTTGCCTTGCAGTACAGTCCTTACTGTGATTCCGAACATAAGGGCATAGCGCAGGTGAAAAGAGTAGATGCAGACCTATGTTCCATCAAACTTTCCCATAATCTGGTGCAGACAGAGGTTTGGGTAGCTTCCATTAATCTTTAGTGCCTTCTTTATTTTTTATGATGAAGACCATAACGAGGAAAAATGGCAAGCCCTCCTCAGCAATATTCCTTCAGAGCACAGAGTGAATTTTGAGAACACATAATTCTTCAGAAGGCTTCTCTGATTCCAAGACTCTTTGGGAAGATTATAAGCGAATAAATCCTTAAAGACAAAACAATTCCACATAAAAAGGTAGCTTCCTTGGGAAGAAATTGGAGGAGTAAGCCTTATAAAGCACTTGACTGAGCTTCTAGGACAAAACAATTTTTCATACCACCGGAAAGAAGATAGGAGAGCCTTGCAAGCAATCTTTTGCCACCGCTCCACCTACATCTGTTACCACTGGGATTATGTATCTTTTAGAGGATGTCTAAACTCAAGTGTAGAATTTAAGGAAGTACTAAATGCTAGCAGTGGAAAAGTAGTCTACTACTCTGAGCTGCTCTTAGATGAGGTCTCTGACCTGCCTTGGACAGCACCACAATTGCAAAACATTTAGAGCCAAATTTATTTCTTTTAAAGGCTGAATAAGAGGGTGTGAAAGAGTTCCTTCATCATTCTCTCTTGTCTTCTATGAAAAAAAAACCAGAAAAATATGGGAGGAGAGGACAACGCAAGGCCCAGCTGTAGTTAGAAATTCAAACTGAGGATACATCTTACTGAGAACAAACAGAAGCCATTTTACGACGACTTGCAGAAAGTACTACCCATTGTGTACTTGCTCATCTTTGCTTCTTTTCAAGAGTCATTATAAAAAGAAAAAGGCACTTTTTCTTGAAGTTCCCTTCTGTTGCTCCCATGCCATTCCCTCTGCTGGGCTGGCACAGGTGATGTGCAGCTGCATTTTGCACCCATTCAGGGAACTAATTCTGCTGAGAAGCAAACCAAGATAATATTTATGTTTTAGCTGAATTTCTGGACCTGGTTCACATTCACCCATAAAAACAGATGAGCCAGCACAATGGAAGAGAGAGCACTGGGAAAAACAAAACAGAACAAAACAAAACCAAACACCTCTGCCCCCACATCATTCCTGCTGCAGTACTTAACTTATGTCAAAACTACAGTCTAACACTCAGATGGGAATCACTAGTTTGATTTCAAAAAGGAAGAGAAACCGATTCATGAATAAAGAGAGATCCTTCCCCCCATATAAGACCCCAAAAGAACCTGATCATCTTCCTCTGCAGTTTTCCAAAGTGTCGTAAAGCACAAAGGGAGCCAAAAGAACGCCTGGACTCTTTTCAGGACTAACAGATCGTCCTCCATGTGAACAGCACTGGACATCACATGAAGATGGGACTCCCACCCCAGTGAACTGCTATTTCACACAGTTTTACAAACCGGCTTGTTCTTCTGCTTTRGAATTGAGTATTCTGAACCTCAGATGAACAGGTTATTTTGTTGAACATAGTCCACAGAGATACACTGAATCTGGGTTCAGATGTACAATTAGACTGCTGTGTATCAGACAGGTAGAGTATTGGGGGCTGCCTTCAGTTAATCATTTCTAAATATCAACCTGATTTGGCTCATGCTGGGGCAGTTCAAATCAATCTTTTATCTTGCTCTGTTTCTCATATCAGGGAAGTTCTTAGGTATATATTAGTTCATGACAAAGGATGAGAAAAGCATGTGTCTGAAGCATTAACCAGTATTCTTCTAGAACCATCCTTCTAAACAATTGCTTGGGCCATCTTCAGAACTGGTTGTTTTCTTGAAATACCAACATGCCGGGCTGAGTCAGACACATCTCTTGTGGTTGTTTGAGGACTTCCTGCTGATATCTTGAGCTGTCAAAGTATTCTCAAAGTCAGGAAGGTACAACCAAAAAATACCAAGTCCAAAAGGCACGGAGTTCTTTTGATGTATAGCATAACACATGCTTTTGAGCAACACTTGCACTGTGTGTTCTTGGAATTTGGAAAGAATAATTTACACACAGACAGCTGTGAACTGTAGCATTATGTAAAGTGGGGTTCTGTGAAGGGGGCAGAAGGCCCGAGATGGAAGGTGATTTAAATTAAAAATTCCTCTGTCAGTGACGGCATCATTTTTTAGTGTTTTGTTAAGGAGATGTGTGGTGGCATGCTCCTGTTAACATCTGAAGTTTAAGCCATTCAATCAGCAGGGAAAGGGCTTTAAATTAGATCTTGATCATGGTACTTTGAAATCCGTCAAGGCAGAAAAAATCCAGTTGCATAAGGGAGACTAGTTCTTTCTGGTCAAGTAACTTCCAAAATGGAAACTCAAAGGAATTGGTGAGAAAGTGAAAAGGACTAGAAATTGACAGGAATCCTCTGCTTCTATTTCCAAAGACCTGCTAAGACATACACTTCCGAAATGGAGTATTTTGTTGTCAGAAGAGGTGTGGAAGACAAGCACTGCTGCAACTGACAGTGAACACACAGTTCTGAATTTGTGTGTAGATGAGCTCTATGAACTATGAGAAAAAAGTAGTCTACCGTCTAAAGTTACTGTCAGCACTTTCAGAACTGTTATTACCAGGACAACAAAGAGACCTTTCTCTTTTCATACATTTGGTTTTCAATTGCTCAGACTAATTATAAAATCTTGTGCTTTTACAAAGTAGGCACCAGAGGGAGACCTGCACTTTAGTTCAACTCTGAAATAATGCTGTCGGTAGTCATTCAAGAGTGGACAATCAAAGACTCTTGGCCAATGTACCCCGGGTGGTTCCAGGTGAAATTGTGGCTAATGGGAACACTCAGAGACAGACTGGTGTTAGGCAGTATTCTCTCTCTCTCTCTCTCTCTCTCTCTCTCTCTCTCTCCTTTTTTTTTTTTTTAAATGGCTCAACAGATTTAAGAGTGCTCCATGAAGAAAAGCAGGTTCCCAAGTTTCAGGATGCAGACAGTCAACCAGTTTGGCCATACCTGAGAAAGACCTGATTGCTCTTTGCCACCCACGTCCCCAGCTTATCATCACATCCTGCTGATGGTTACCAATTCTCAAATCTTCTGGCTGAGCTGCATATATAAGAACTCCCTAAACATGTCAGTCAAAATAAGCTAGATCAGCTTAAGTAATTTAAGTAACAAATCTTTCCTAACATGGCTCAATTTGACTGAATTAGATTAGGGAGAGCTCCCATGAGCAGCTCAGCTAGCAGACCTGAGAGGGCAGTAACCCCAGGTAGAGGGCAGTAATGAATTCTGTGGGGTGGACTTGCTCTTCCATCAGCATAGATACTGCTGAAGGAGGCTTGTAGATGTATATTGTAGGCAGGTTACTTCTCCTTTCCAAGCCTGATAAGAGACAGGAATAGATGCTATATAGACAGAAAATGTATTGTTCTCTTATAAGCAGGTACTCCTAAATTCAAGTGGAGAAAGGCAGTGGCAATGGCTTCCAGGGAGCAGGCAAGATCTCAGTGGCTCCTACTATCCAGAAAATTGATCCCATGAACACGGAGTCAAGCACGCTAACTGGAATCCATGTAGATAGTCAAACAAAAATAAAACCATTATTATGACTGATAGTTTTTTCCATACCAACAGACCTATCAACTGGTATCTTTGCAACTTCATACAAGGTTTATATTGATGATAATCAGAAGAGTTACTGATGGGCACAGAGAAATGCTCATTTGAATTATTCCTCCTACCTCATCATTCTCCTCATTTTCAAAAGGGCAAAATCCAAACACTGAAAAAATCATCAACTCCTCATTTGCATTCCAGGTTAAGTTAAGAAACTTATAGAACAACAAAGAATATGGAGAAAATTCTAGAAGGAAACCAAAATTTGACCCTGCTCTCTTTTGCAATAAAACAGCAGGCAGTCTTATTCAATAAATTTCCAGAAAGTTTGGTTTTTAAATGCCAGGTTGAGTATTTGGGCTTCACATTTCCATTTTAAATAGATATAACTCAAGTTTCTAATGAACAAATTCATTCTAGATGCTTCAAATTATAAATACAGCAATGTTGGTATTTCAACTTCAAACAGTTATACCTTCAAAATCATTTTGCATGGTACTTTAAAGACATTTCACTATAGGGGAGATGGTAGTGAAATAACGCTGTATTTAAATTTGCCTAATAATGGCGGTATTTTTGAGAAATTATAGCACCTCCAAAGTTGTCAGCAACCTATGAAATTTGGCAGATTGAACTCTCCAAGGACACTCTTCTACAACCACTTAAAACAATCTTAATGGAGTTGCCAAAATCTCACAGTGTCTGTCCTGACCCACCATTTGCTTCAGCATCGCTGTTCGTCCAACATGGAAGTGAACCCATTCATGGAGCAGACCCAGCATCAAACTCATCTCATCAAGAAAAAAGAAAAAGGGGTGGGAAGAAGAATTTTCAGAGGGATAAACCCCCTAAACTGACTCTCAGTGAAATCCTATGAGTACCAACATTAGTACAGAGAAAATACAGCTGAGGCAGGAGGGTGAAGGCAGGATATCAACATACATCACATTTGAAACGCCTGGGAATCTGTAGTGGTTGAGAATAGGGACAGACAGGAGAACCTAAATGCCGAGTAACATGGTTGCTGCTCATGACTTACACTTCCCTCCTGGGATCACCACCTGGGGAAGCACTCCTGTCCTCTCAATTCATCAAAAAGGATGGATTAGCTGAGCAGCTGTTAGTTCTCCTTTAATTATGACTGCAAACAGTTTTCTTCCCTGACCACAGGATCCATGATCTAGTCTACGCACAAATTAGATACAAAGAAAGAGAATTAAGAACTCACAGGCAACCATAAATCTGGCATTTCCTGATTTTAGAGTGTCTGAATTTGTAAGCATAAATAAGTCTTTTTACGATGTGATATAAAATAAATAAAGGAAAAAAATGATGGTCAAACTTAGCCTTTGCCCTAGAGAGTTCACAACCCTGATGCTTGTGAGGTGCTACAGTTTTAACAGACTTATCAAGTGTATGCCAGCTAAGGGCTAACCTAAATGTGGTTTGCTTACAGGCACAAATCTTTATAAAAGAGGCAAAGGAATAATCTCATAGTCTGACAGGAACTGAATTTAACGTATCTAAGTTTTTTTGTGGTAACATATAAACATTGTAAGTCAACTGTATCACGGAGCATATTGGGTATAGTTTCAATTTATATCGTATCACTTTTTTATCAGTCAAATATTCTTTCTAAAAGCATCAAACAAACTATTTTAAATGTTATTGTGATCTACCAAAATACGCTCTAACATAAGGAATGTTTAAAATATTCGGTATGTTTGGCTACAGTTTCTAGCTCATCTCCATGAATATTATTCACGGTAGTACATTTCTGTTCTAAGTCTGCCACCAAAGGATTGAGCAAGTACCACCAAATTTAGTACATAGTGGCTGCCTTCCATTTTTCCACAAATCCATTAGCATAAGTCCAGTGAAGAGGTGGGGAAAGGAAGGAACAGATGAAGCCTGACCAAATGTTACCATTTAGGTAGCTAAGGTGATTATACTCACTAATTGCAACAGCGGAAAAGAAACCAAATTCATAGAGATTTGCACTATGTGCAATTCATAGTTGTTTCTCCTATTTGGGTCATGTTTTCCTAAAAAGGGTGAATAGCTAAAGCCACAGTACAAGGAAGGGCATGGTAATTAAGGAAGTAAGATGCTTGCTTTCTTCCCAAAGGATGCATTACATACTTATGTACGGACATGGAACAAGTATAAACTTTATAGCGTATTCCAAATAAATCATATAGAATTTAGATAAACAACAATACACAATCTCAAGAGGCATATCATCAAATAATATCCAGAGGTTGCAAAAGAGCTATCCAGATATACAAAGATATACACTCACACACAATTAAACGATGAACAATTTTAAGGTTAGGTAGACTTTCCTTGATAAATCATTTTCCATCATACCTCTTATAAAAATTCAAATAACAAATCCAAGATAAACATAGGTCTTGAAAACAGCATTTCATCCCTTCAAATAATTTTTAATAAAGTCTTAATTACATTAATAACAAATCTTGTGAATTGAAGAATCTAAACTTGCAATACATAATTTAGGACACAACATTAATCTTAGAAAACAGTAAAGGAATTCAGAGAGTTTTACCACAGTAAGGAAAATCACCATCCAAAGCAGAAAAAAAGAAATTATCCTTCCAAGTTAAAGTGCAAGATACTTAACATTAAAGCCAGAATTCAGGAAATCAGAATAAAGAGTTTCTGATAAAGATTTTAGATGCTCAAGTCAAATATCTGAAATAATCCAGACAAGCCAAAAAGTGTTATGTTAAACTCAAATTTTGCTTTAAAACTGCCGTTAAACTGCGATAAAAATATCTGAACCACAAAAACTTTCAAAAACAAACTTCTGGAAAACTCTATGCCATTCAAAGAAAATAGAATTTTACACGGAGTTTTAACTTTAATTTTATTCCTTCATCATAACAGTCTTCACTCCACATCTAACACCAGTTTTTGTCCTCAGTTACTCCAATGCGATAATGCTTCTGGAGTGTAACAAAACAGAACATGGCAGATAGTCTACAACAAAAGACAAAAATATACATATGATCTGTTAAAAAAAGTCATATAGAAATTATACAAAAATTGCAACCAAAAAGGATTCTCACAAATTCACCTCTAGTTTTTTTTTACATTGTTTATGAAGTAAGTTGAAGACTAAGTTCAATAGCTGTGACATGGTAGCTGTACAGCTTAAGAACTGCAACTCATACCGCTCCACAGGAAAAATTATTCTCCTGGTCAAAATATTTGCCTTTTCAATGAGCTGAACCTTCAGGTCATCTGTTAACAATGTAGATTCTTTCCTGTCTAGAAGAACTTTATTGTCCTCTCCTTTAACAAATAGCAGGGTATTGTTCCCAGCTGGTTGCTAATTCACGCAATTACCATGTAAAAATCTTTCAAAACGGTATGTAGTAGATACACTTGTTGCTTAAATTATTGCATAGTTTTATTTAATAAATAAATCTCATATATAAATCCCACGTAAAACATAATTTAAACTCATTTTTATTATATCTTCTCCCCATGCCCCAGCCCTCCCTTTCTCTTCTCTCTTCTTTCACCCTACCCTTCAGACATACACAGACTCACACTACAACTGAGTACAGGGTGCCTTTGATGCTGAAAACATCTTTGCCGGATTTTGTAGGTGACCTGTGTATTATCCAAACTCACAGATTTTAGTGAGTGGTGATCATTTAGTTTGCCCTCCTGTACAACAGGGAATTTCACCCCATAATTCCTGCATTAGGCTATCATATTCTGCTTGAGCTAGAGGTATCTTTTTTGGAAAGATTCACAGCTTTTAAGTGCTGCCTCAGTTTTAAGTTTATTGTATTTCTAGAAGAATACATCTGGATTCAGCTTTCAGCTACTGTATTTTGTCATAACTTTGTCTGCTACACTAAAGGGACTGCTCTTGAATCTTCGCCCCAGATAAGCGCTTACAGGCCATTACTCATCTCCTAAACTTCCCTTTGTTAAGCTAAATAGATTGAGCTTTTCCAGGCTGTTGCTGTAAGTCAGGGTTTGTTCACTTACCTGTTTTAAGGTTTTGAATTGTCCTTGAAATTCTTTTCTGAATCTTTTTAAGTTTATCAAAGGTTTCGTTTCTTTTTTGTTGTTGTTTTTTTTGTTTTTTGAGGGTATTTTTGCATCTTAACATTAAGCAGCATGCATTTTCTGGCAGTTATCTCACTAGTACAATACATCAAAGAAAACCCCTAAATTCCACTTGAGATCACCTATATCTATAACAAGAGACTGCAAAGGACATCTTAATTTCTGTATTCTATCTCTGAACTAGTACTTTTCAAAGTACTATTCTCCATCCTACAAGTATGATCTTACTGTCTAGATAAAATATTTAGCAATATTAACATATTTTGAAATTATCCCCATTAACTAAGTACAGACCATCCTTTGCATTTATCAGCTCATCAGCTTTTGAATTATCTATGTATTTTACCAGAGATTATATTCTGTTTTCCTCAAGATCATTATCCAAATCCTCAAAGCAATGGGCTGTGAAAAGATCTCTATAAAATCCAACACGAACGTCCTTCATTTATTACTGCTTTATGATCTGTCAATTAACCAGTTTGGAATGTATTTAATATGGGCCACGCTGACTTAGCAAAGAGCTAGGTTTTAAAAATCAGAATACCATACAGAACTACATCAGGTGTCTTACAAAAACTTATTATATCTACCTGATTATCTTTGTAAACCAAAATTTCAGACTTGATAAAAAAGAAATACATAGACAAGTTCTATTCAGTGTGAACAACTGGGAAAGCTCCAGCTCTGCTGTCTTTCTTAAATTTTCTGCTAACCAATTCTCATCTCAGTTTTTTAACAGTTCTTTCTGTGACCATTATCAACCTATCCAGTCTAGTATTTATGTTATAACCTGGCCATCTCATTTACACTTCTACAACAATGACAACTAAAAAAAACCAAAAACAAACAAACCAAAAAACAATACCTCAGAGGTCTTCAGTTGGTTAATATTTTAGACTTTTTGGTGAAAATCCTGACTCCTGTAGACTACAGAAAAAAATTAAATTTGGTTGTTCCTACTGGAATAAAGAAATGTTTTTATAAATCACTGTCAACTGTGAACACAGCATCTAGATTCTGGCCACAGAAAAACAGTATTTGGACTCTCAGCATATTTTTTATACACTCAGTATTTTTGGCAATGTTTCTGTCTTTCCTCTACTATTACTGTCCTTATCTAGCAGGCCTATATCATTACTAGTATTTTTTGGCTCTCAGTAAATAAGAACATCTTCATATTGTTCTTAACCCCATTAATATAAGTTTTATGGTTATTGTCTATATCTTTTATGAACAGTCTTTTCTTCAGGACAGCGAAGTGATGGTCACTACTGTCCACTGCATTTTCTCTGTTATTTCTCTGAACTTTCATTCATTCGGTTCTTCATCTCTGCCTTATCTATGCTATGACAGTTTCATACTTATCCACAATGACTTCTTCCATTGTAAGAATTGTAGATTCTCCAGGTAACATTTTTAAGCAACATAACTGTCAGATACAATTGTTTTGCTTATATTTGCAGTAAAATTATATTAAATTATTTCTAGGAAATCATCCTTTCGGAAAAATAGTGAGTATATATTACCGGCCCTGGCTGTACTGGATATAACAAATATAAATAAGTAATGATAATTATCAGTGCTGATTGTTTTGGTGAAAGTTAAGTGATCTCATATGCCATTTCATTTTTGTCAGAAGAGTAAAATTGAACAGAATTTCTTATTCTCAGAAAAACATAATGAGTGACCTGACACATCAGACATTCCAGAAAAGTTTCATTAATCATCACCTAATATAATCACTTTGAAATCATGAAGCATATTTTCTTTGTATCTAGACATTTAAAGAAAGATTCCTGCCTAAGTGGTCCAAATCAATATCATAAAATAGGCTACTCTTTCAGACAGAATACTGATTCAATAAATAATATTTCTTTTATTTCTGCATTTTTACCTTATAGCAAATGATACCACTCCTATTCTTTTCCTACCCATACTGTCTCCCCCATAATATGGTACAGATGCATTGACATTACCATAGCAATAGTACAAATATTCCCTAACATACTACAGCAATATTAAAATATGAAAGAGAAAATTATTATTCTTTAACCAAATAATACATTTTTTTTCCTTCTGCTCTTTAGTCTTTTTTATTTAGGATACTTTCAATGCAAATAGTATTTTGGAAAGAGCAAAAAGAGATCAATGACCATTTCCAAATCTCTCCCAACACAGCAGACACAGAAAAACGTTGGAGATAATAAAAATCAGCAAAACATGCCTTTATCTCTGTAAAAAGAAAGTTCAGAACTTAGGAACTTTCTGAAGACACTTTTTTTTCAACCCTATCCTTCAGTGTCAACCTTGTTTTGTTGCTCTTATTTTGTGAATAATTAGAAATAGAATGTAACATTTTAATCCTTGCTTTCTGGATCTAAAACAACAATGTCTAGGCCAGACTGACCATTGGAATAATGTCAGAATTGAAGCACAGAAGAAAAAAAGGAAGTAGCCATAAGAATGGTTTGATTTTGAAATTTGATTCTGCTCTTAATAAAGTGTGGCACTGAATAAAAACTGGCACAGTGGAAGTTTGTCTGACTTAGTAATTTTCATGCATAAATTGTCTAAAGTCTTTTTTTTTTCCTAAATATTTTGTTGGCAGGTAAATTAATTTAAATATATTGTTTTGAGTTCCCATATGATGATCAACAGAAAATGTTATTTTTAAATGGAGTTTAATCCTGTTCTGTACTTTTAAATTATTTATTTAATGATTTGTAATCTTTTTTACTAAATAAAGGATTGATCCCAATGGTTGGCAACACCATTAAATTGTGCTGGTTTATAACCAAAGTATAGCTTTTTTATTATTATTACATACACCTGTTAAAAAATAAGTCATCTGAACATACGTTCATGAAATCTTAATTTTTTGTGCTATACCTCTGAAATAACAAAAATGTTAATCAATTTATTTTAAAATGTTTTCAAACTGCACATAAATGCAGACTAGATTTGTAATAAGTATACAAAAGCTTTCTAATAAAAGAAAACATCTTAAAAATGCTGAACACAATCTTTTTTAAATCACATTTAACATTTAGAAATAATACCTTTCTTAAATAAGTATTAGTATCCTTAATCAGCAGAATATTTTTCCTCAATATAAACCAAAACAAGGAGCCTATAAACACAGAACTGGCTAAGAACAATGGATTTCGGGCACTTAAACTACTTAGATGCTTTAGAAATTCTCGTTCAATTACTATCTCCAGGTTCCCAGATTCCCAAGTCCTTTGATAATATAGCACTATCCTTGTAGTCTTTAGTATTAGTAGATATTTCTGTCTCCTATCGTGTTTTCATTTATATATTGGAAGGAGTTAAAAAGCAAGAAAATGTACTTTCCTTATCAGTTTTCCCACCTTCAAATAAACACGTTCTAAGTGGAAATAGTTTGTTTCTGTCAGTGAAACTGAAACCAAAAGTAGTTATGGCAAAAATTTTTCTACCCAAAAGATACTGAAGGTATTTATACTTAGAACATTAATACCATTGGAGAGACTAAAATAATCTTGATGAATGGTAGCATTTTAAATAAAATACATCTTAAAGTGATCTCAACTATTAGGGCACATCCTGTCCCATCCCATTCCCTGCCCACTGCCTATTCAGTGCATAACCTAAATAATTAAATATGATTTATATTCTTAACTATGCTTGTACTCTACCCCTGTCTTCTGACTGGGTTTGCACAACAGCATCAAAGGATAATTTTAATATAATCAGGGCAGACAGGTAAAAGACAACCTTACATGCCTGAAGAATTTTCAGTACTTGTGATGCATGCTAAAAGTAACAAAATACTTTCATTAAGCTTTATAACTGTTATGCTTCACACAAAATTCAGGGAAATGTTAGTAACTATGTCAGGACTGAGAAGTCACTGGAATCCCACATTGTTGTAGGCATAAGTTTCTCATTCTCACATTAAAATAGAGGCATAACTGTCCAATGCAACTCTACAGCACAGAACATTTTTGCTCTCTACCTTGAATGTGATCACCTCATTGGTCTACGCAGCCTCTTTCTCCGGCGCACTGCTATTCACACTATCACTGCACCCTGCATAGAGCTACATGACCTCAGGGTGTAGGTCTAAAGCACCCTGAGGTGGGAAGGGATGCTGTTCTTGCCCTTGACTTGTGCTGTCTCTAGAAGTTGTGCAACCATACTGGCAGTCAGTTCAGTGAGCTAAAACAGTTGAAAATTAAAAGGTATTGTTTGATGGACTTTTTAACTGATCCAGGTCATTGCTGCAATCATCCCCCTATGTCTACCCACAGTCTCTTCTTCTAACTCCTTCAATCAAGTCATATATTTCTGCTCCTTTTCTTGTACTGGCACCTGTTTGATTTCAACCTAAGTCAGCCAGAAAACTGGAAGAAAACTCTTTCTACAAAAGAAGTGGGCAGTTTTCAGCCAGACAGGCATTCATCTGATGCCACTGACACAAATCAGTGTCAATGCAAAAGAAGTGGGGGAGAATGCGTGGCTTGCTGGAGAAGGCGGTAGTGAAAGGCAAGGCCTGCAGCACTTAAATTGGCTTAAGCTGTAGGGAACAGAAACCTTGGACTCCAAGTTGAAACTGGACAAGGAATAAATAGTATCCTTCCTTAGTATTCAGTATTTTTTAAAACAGCATTTTTTTTAACAGCATGCCAATCAAAGAAAGAGAAGAGAACTGACACAAATGCTATCAGGTTACACAAACTTCTTCACACAGTCTAAGGGCTCTTTCATTGAGGCTATGCTTCTGTGCATATTATTTGGTAGCTGAACAGCTCAAACAACCTTTGATGTTACCTGCTTTGCCATACTGGCAGAAACATGTATACAGCTATGCACTGAACCAGACTGAGGAATTGATTCAACCAAACAAACATTTTGGGGGCTAGGGTTTTTTGTTTGTTTGTTTTTAATTAACCTAGATCAGTTTTTTACTCCTCTTAATATGTGGCCAAAATGCTATTGTAGCTCAATGGAAGGAATAGCTGAGTGGTCTGAGCAAGGGGCTGCTGAAGTCAATTATAAAGCACTGCCACCCAAAAACCTTTAGAGATTTAAGGTAAAATGAAATAAAGAACAGTAATTATTGTTCAAAAGCATAACTTGATCAGTTACTGTCATTCAGATAACAACCTTAACTTACACCATAGTAGCTCAGTGCTGTGCCTAAACCCTTTCACTGCAACAGCACAATCACTTAACGACATTCACCTACTAACACAGTTCACAGTCCCAAGGGTACATCTGTAATGAATGAAAAGGTGGGTAGCATCCTGCACCAGGTTCACAAGACAGTTGAAGAAAAAAAGGAGGTCATATTAAGCATACTTAACTGAGCTGACTAAATTAACCAGACTAGCCTTTCTACGTATCTTCTGGAAAAAGGGGTAAGGTTCCTACTGTGATGACCTTCTAGAGGAATTTCACTTAGATGGGTCTGAATGGCCTTCTGGATGACTCTCATCATTGATCATGGAGAATATCAAAGATGACAATGCCTGCTAGTTAAATACCTCTCTCCAGTTAGCCTCACAGAAGCATAAAATGGAGGCAGCTTTTTTCTGTGGCTTGTACTTGTAGCATAGTTTCCCTCTCTAAGACTCAACCAACTTGATTTATTCTAAGACATTCTGACAATATCTGCTTCAGAAAAAAAAGAAAAAGAAAAAGAAATGCCTTCATTCTGCTTGTGCTTCGGCTCACAGATTTAAAGTTTGTCAGGAAGATGAGCAAATGATTAGCAATCCATCTCCGAAATATTTGGTCTGAGTGATGTGCTCAGTGCTAGAGAAACTATGACAGAGGCAAAGAGAGAATTCCATTTTTCAAGACAGCATTCTGATGTCTTAATGGTGAGATCCTCCATTTTCTCCTTACAACCCCTGTCTACCCATCCACCAAGTTCTGCAGAAGACAAGGCAGCTCTAGCAGGACATACCTATCTAAAATTTTTACCCCACTAAAATTTTAGCTTCTTTCTCAGTAAAAAACTGTAAAAATCATCATTATTTCATAGTCAACAGACAACTGATTCAACACTGAAAGTGCCCTTTTCCAAATAAATCAGATGAAAAAGATTTTTCTTGTGGCTTGACTGAGAGAGACAGGTATTAGCAAGATGTTGGGGAGGTGAAACTGAAACATCTGACAAAACCAAAGGGGCAGATTAGGGAAAAGGAAGCAAACATTCATTTAGTGAAAAGCAGAACATAAAATTATCACATAGTTCCACAGTCCAATCACTACTTACTTTTTCCCTTTCTCATGATTTACTGTGTCTCAGTGAACTTTAAGACTTTACTTAGCACAAAAAAGATATAAAATCCCTTCCCAAAATTAATCACTACTATTCAAATCTTAATTCAAGCTTCTTAAATATAAACAAGTCCTCAACAAGAACTGTGCATAACAAAGCAAAAAAAGAGCCAATAAAGCATTATTTTACTACCTGAAAGAATAAAAACATACAGACAGGTTAGAATAATGCATGTTATTAATTCCCATTATTTATGAAAACATCCATCATGAACAGGTAAAGAAGCCAAAGCACATTTTATTCACTTTAAAATAAGAGTGTCATAATACACCAAATTATTTTGTATGAGGGCAAGGACTTAATATTTGTTACACTTAATAGCTTTGATTAGAAGCATATATGTTCAAGTGCAGGGGATCACATTATTTAGAACAATGAACTAGGTTTTAATTACTTAAGTAGGGACTTTAATATTGCTGTTCAAATAATATGCAGCAATAAAGATAGGAACTCCCCATTTTACAGACCATTACCAGTAAAGAATGATTAACTAAGATTTTCATTTGCACTGAAAAAAAAAAAATCAATCTCCCTCTATTTTAACTGTGACTTAATTGACGGCTGTCCATCATTCATTGCTTTTCAGGAGTCTTCACAGGTATGAAGAACTGGAGCATAACAAACAATGGTATATGGATAATGAAAGGAAAATAATATAGGAATAGGTGTAAATGAATAACAGTTGCATCTGTCCCCATGGGTGGATCAACCCCTAACGTTCATGGGGACAGAAATCACATGACATCCTACTACTCATTCTACCTCCCCACTAAATCCATGCTTTGCCATTAATGGCAGCAAAGACAACTCCCAAAACACCATCTTATTCAGCATGGTTGTTCTGCATTTCACTAGTTTCAAAGCAAAACTGAAATTACAACTGAAAAGTGAAGTAGATCCTTGTAAAGAATTGGTTTTAAAGATAAGATGCTTTAATGATGTACCTCAATAAGTGTTTCAAAAAAAATCCAATAAAAGACAAACACTTCTATTAAATCTTTACTGATAAGAGAGAAGCATGGCACTGTTTCCACACAGTTATGACATGTATGCTGCTGATGAAAAAATGAACAAGATCATATCTTTTTGTAGTGTTGAAGATTTAAAATACAGTGAATTTTTCATATCCATTGGGTTTCTGTAGTCATGGACATAAACTATCAAATCAACTGCTTGATGCACTGGCATGATGCACTTTCATGTTTTAACAGTCTTGCAACATTACATCTCAAAGAAGCATGCTTAAATACAATAATTTCTATCTTCTCATTCAGAATCTAATATTTTATTCTTGGACATCAGAAATAAATAAGTACAAATCTCAAGAGATTTCATGAATACAATATGGTAGAGAGGAAAAAACAGATCAATTAAGGAGCTATCTTGATATAAGAGAGAGAGATGTCTCTAACATGAATGAAATAAAATACAAAACATTTATGGCTCTTTTAAAACAGAAGCTGCTTATTTGAAATCTGCATCCAGGAAAAAAAAATCTATGTTGTTATTGATCATCCCTTGATGATCAACAATGACCTAGGTAAAAACACACCTTTTCTAATGTTAAATCTCTGGAAGTCATGCCTCCCAAAAATCATATGAAATTAAATTAGTACTAGACTTCTATATCACATTGTCTTACGTATGTTTTTTTCCAAAATAAAATAAAATATGGATCAAATGTCCTTTACTCTCCCACTCAGCACATACCTTTTTGTATAATCAAATCAAAAGAAGAAGTACATAGCATTAAGCATATGAATCAGATGAAGAAAGGAACAAATTTAAAAAGATTTTTTAAGTTTGGCTTTAATTTTCTGCATATAAGTATATACACTATACACAACCTGGTGTGCACTAAGAGTTTTAATTTTAACTTTGAATCTTCCAACTTGACTGTATCATAAGTGAAAGTTGATTGACTTATCTAAAACTGCACTAATTTAAAACTTCCATTGCACTTGGGAATGTTTGGACATCTACTTATTTCTTTAGTTGCATAAGACAGCAGTTATTTGGTTCTATGGAAACCTCAATCTTCCAGAGGAAGAGGTTCTGCAGTGTCACTTTCATACGGTATTAGAAATCATAGAGCTAGAAATGCTCACTCAATTGACTGCAAAGTTGCTTTAAATACATTTATTTAAATACCTACATTTATGATCTAATCCCACAGAAAAGTACACTAAGACCAAAACCTCAAGATTCTAAGTATGATGAAAACATCATTGCTTCTACTTTCTTTTTGCTTCTTTGTTTTTAGAAAGCATAGTTGATCAAAGATCAAATGTGGTCCTTATCTGTGACCTAAGGAAGCAAGTGAAAGTATGCCAGCCCTGAAAACATGATGGGCCATCCAAGAGTTACAGTATAGTTATTGTGCAGCAAAAAAGTCTGATTTTTCTCCTTTAAGGAAAGGGGTTTTTTCTAAGTTTAGAAAGATTATCCTTCAGTACGATCTATTGTGGTCTATAGTTACACCTAAAAAAAACAGTCTTAATTTCAAATAACCAGATTCATTCCTTGAATTCATTATTACAATTTGTTTTATTATATGGCCATATTCTTCTCTAAGTTTCCTCAACTAGGAGTCTACTCATACAAAACAGTTAGCTAGACCTTATTTTGGGACACAGCTCAAAAGCGTATCTATTCTCTCTCAAAGACTTTGCAGGTATCTAGAGTGTACAATGCTGATGATTTTAGATTTTATTCAGAGTTGATGTTTCTGTTCCATTTGATCACATATGCTAACAACCTCTTCTTGAAAATTAAGGTTCAAGTTAAAAGTTTGTGTTCAGCAATAGTGATCTGTTTAGTGGTTATGACTCAGAAGAGACTTGCACAAATGCCTTGAACTCCACCACCTGAACAAGACTGCAGTGAGTGTTAAGTGTAGAAACTATGTATAAAGAGAAAATGACAGAAGTTTAGCTTGACATACAATTCCACTAATAAGAGTAAATGATCTGTGATTCACACTGTTCTCCTGCTTACATCACGCACTACCATGATCAATAGCTTGTAAGGCATCATTCTTCCTACAGGTCTACTTGTCCTTGCTGGATTCTGCATCAACAACCCTCCAGACAGGTATATGCAGGGAACGAACTTGGGCTCTGAACACCTGGAGAGTTCTGTTTCTGTGCTTGAGTTTCATAACCGACGCTGAAATCTTAGTCCCCAAAAAGTCGACCACAAAAGCTCCCAATGACTCTTGATGTTCCACATTGTCCTTTTTTTCCTTCTACAGTAAGACCTTGCTGAGCACTGGTAAGAATAAGGATGCTGAACTGAACAGATCTTTTGTCTCAGAACATACAGTCTTACACTCTTACTACTTCTTAGAGGCAGCATTCCAGGTCTGTTACCTTTAACCTTGTAAATGACCTAGCCACTACAACATGACTGAAAATCACACTATGTTACCACAAACTATACTTTATGTATATCTAACTGGGGGAAAATCAGGTGCTAAAATCAAAGCATATGTAACAAGTCTGATTATCAGCCAGCCAAACTATAATCCAGATAACTTTCCTGAAGTTATTTTGAATCATTTTGTACTCTTGATGTATCTACCCTGTTACTTGTAACAAAGATGTTACCAATACAGAGGTGATGTTTCATTAAAGAACTGTACTTTTTGGAAAGAACTTCAAAAGCTTTTGAATCTCCATTACATACAACACTCAACACATTATGGTGTCAGGGAAGCATTTGGGGGACAAAATATATTCACTTCGACAGTGTTAAAAATGTACCTCAATGGTTTCCCCGAGTATCACAGCACACTTCCCAAAGCCTGCTTTAAGCTGTGATGTCTTCAGACTAAAGCCAAATTTTTACTATTTTCTAGAACAAGCAAATTTCCATAAACTAGTGTTTTACAGAAAGTAAAGTGAGGATGCTTACAGAAGTATTTAAATGCATTTGCAAAATGAAAACCAAGAAGTCATTTTAAAAAGCAAAGTACATCTCTTTCCTTCCCTGACGATCCAGGATAGTCTGAAAGAATGGTTTTTGATTTTTCAGATTCTACTATGACAGTTAACGAAGTCTGAACATTAAGACTTAATTTGCTTAAAAGCTGTGAAACCTTTAGAAACTGTGGGGGCAGAAGGGTTGGAAAGGCATAACCATATATGTGGTTAGGCCACTTAAAACACATAACTTACTTTTCCCCACAAAAAAACAAACCATCATACAAAACATGGCCAAGAAGAAAGATTTGATCAGACTTACACTAATTTATTTTATGCAGCATGATTTTAAAAGGTGCAACATCACTGAAGAATCACAACAAAACTGATAGTTACAGTAATTACTTTGTTTCATTATTCAAACAAACAAATATATAGTTAAAAATATTAAGTATATATTTAACTTGTTTTATTTCACATTTCATGCCAGCAAGGTGGCTTCAGAATCATTTAAACCCCCAAAATCTATGGTTAAAAGATTTTTTAAATCAATATCCATCTATGTATTCATACATATTTATAGACTTGCAAAAGATCTACAACAGATCACCATTAAGGGACACATGTAAATCTTCCGAGGATTTTTATTAAAACAGTAAATAGTCTTGCTTTTATAGTGTATTGAACCAGTAACTTGCCAATTTTATTTTCCTCCAAGTAATATGAGAGAAGTTCAAAGAACTTATTTCAAAGAACACAAAATTCTGTGTGCAAATATTAAAAGCCCATCAAAAATTAGAAAAGTAAAAGCTCTGCTTAGAAAGACATGTTATGTGTTTGGAGGACACACCTGATCACCAAAAATACAGTGTGCTTTCTCTGACAATATATTGCTAGTCCAAAGAATATTCTAAATTCGAAAGTTCTTTAAGTTAAATATTAAAATTATGAATGTTTTATTTAAAGAAAAACAAAAAATCCAACAATACTGTATTTACTGACATGTAAGGGTATCACAGGTTGCCCAATCATCCAAAACTTCACAGGCACAAAAGCAGTTAACAGGAAGAGACTTATGCATTCCTTTTCACCTTGCAAATACAGTCTGTAGAGCTCACACTTCCAGCAGATACCAAAAATAATACATAACCCAATAATATCAGATTTGGAATCTAATACAAAACCTTAACAGTGACATTATTGGCCTGCATACCAACTATAGCCAATAGATCTACACATCCAGTCATCACATACTCAAAGTTAGTCTGGCTGTCAAAGTTTTGTACCAAACATAGACTTTGCAAGCTTGGAGCACTTATCAGATAGAGAGGAAACGAAAACTGTTAGTAATTTTCTTTTTCCCATAGGTTTGGCACAGGTCAGACACACTGGAACAGTCAGGAATAAATGAAGCTGCACCTACAGAGGAGTCAAAGAGAAATACTGCATTGCTGACACTGCTCCAACTACACTAACCTTCTTGAAGAACAAGAGTCTGTGACATGTCTCATTAAGTTCTTTGTGTCCAATAATTTATCCTCATTCAAGAGGTACTAAAAGTAGACATAGTCAAAGCAACCTTCTGCCACAGTATAGACTTGTAAGTTGGAAGTAATTATTCTGTAACTGTAAATGTGACTGGCACCACATTAGCCAACATCTTTGATTGAACCAACAACCTCAAGAAATAAAGTCACGTTCTTTATCACTTCTGTGAAAAAGAGAGACTGCAAAGGTAAGAATTACCAAAGCCTCATATCCTCTCTCCTATCTTTTCTTCCCTAGCAGACATTGGTAATTCAAAGCAAGTTAACATGCAAAAAGAATTATTTTCATAACATTCATGTTTATAATACAGACTTTGTATATAAAAACTGCTAAAATAGCTCATTACCTGTGAATCATTTGCAATTCTACACAAGGCTCAAGCAGAATTTAATTCCTTTGGCCCTCAGTATTTGAGCTATAGGAGTTTTGGCATCTTACAAGGCCAGTGACACAGAGCCTCTCCTGGGTTGTCTAGAGCCCTGGAACAGAAAATTTGAGGTAACGCGTACTGAGGAAAGGCAACGGGGCAAGGGAAGGGGAAACAGGTCATCAAATTTCTTGTGCTAAACATGGTGGTTCTGTTCCTACAGTGTTCTTGCATTGTCTCTCTACTCTAAGAAAGCTAAAGTCACTGAAAGGGGATCAACAGCAAAGCCCCAATGCTCTTTCAGGCTAAGTCTACAGTTCCTGAGGGTTGTAAGCAACACAAACTTGTTAGATGTAAATTCCTACTCTTGTTTAGTTACTAGGGATTGTCAAGCAAGTCTCTCTTGGTCTTTTACCTCTCTGAAATAATAACATTCACACCATTCATTAGTTGTCAAACTAAAACCACTGAGTCAACCATTACAGCTCAATGACTGTAAGACCCCCTTTTTGAACAAATGTCACTGATGTTTAACCAAGGTTTTAAGAATCAGCACATAAGAAACAAACGCAGAATATAGGCCCCAAGACATTTTGGACTTCCTGCAAGACAGGCTGAATAAAAATGAATCATTTCAATTGGAAAGAAATTACAACTGCCCAAATGGGCAATTCTAATTTTTGTTAAGAACATTTTTAATCAAACAGCTATAAAAAAATTACAACAAACTGAGTTATGAATTGCACATAATGGAATTAATCTTTTGGTTAGGTTAAGCAAAACCAGGGCTTAAACTTCCCAGTAAAAGCACTGAAAATAGGATGAAGTGATTGCTGCAGTTGTGGTATCAAGTTTGGTTTTAAGTTGGTAATTCCCATGAAGTATCCAATTTTCAAATGAATGACAGCATTTCTCCTTAGGTTTTCAATATTTTACAATTTCAGAAACTAGTACAGAAGCTGAGGAATAGCCCACAGTATCAGAAACATATTTTGATATTTGTGAACACTGCTGCATATACAAAGTTTAAATTTTCACAGAACATGTGTCTTTGAGCCTGATTTATTAGGTGACCAAACCTGACATAGATCATAATGCAAGGCCACAGAATTTCAGCCAATTACTCCTGAAATTAGTTTCAGCTTGTGATTTCACTATATCTGCATAATTTAATGTTGAAGGCTTTAGTTCTAAAAATAAAAACAAAAAAAACATCTTCTGAAGTGAAATATCATCTTTAGAATATTGGAACACTTCCCATTTTACAAAACATATTACAATTAATAGATTTTGGACAACAGGACTTTATATATGTTATCCTCTAATATCTTAATGGAAAAATTCATAAACTTTAGGTCACCTTAAAATGCTAGGTTTATGAGCAATGTCAGGGTGAAATACAAAGTGAAGAAAAGACACCAATACATATGTGCATTTCCAAAGTTCACATGAACTGTTTCATTTACTTCTTGGTAAAACCCAGTAAGAATTTTTAATGAGTAGCAACCACAACCCAAGTCTATAAAGTTACTCAAACGGATTCAGCCAGAGGGTCATGTATACCATCAACTGTAACAGAAATACTCAGGGAAAAGATGGAAACACCTTGCAGTTTGTGTAGATATAATCTACAACAGGCAGAAAATTTAAAACATTTCCACTTCACTTAGTATAGGAAAGTTATTGAATTTTAGGAAAGGGACGCTTCTCCAAACTCAGCACAGCTTTGGTATTTGCCTACCAACTGCCATTGGTACTTCTGACCTGCCAGCTAACATACAACTGAACTGGGAAATAGTTCTATGAGATCACTTTCACATTTCATCAAACAAAAATTTGTCATACCACCAACTATTCAGGATAATTTTAATTCCAGCTGTCACTGCAAGGGTCTTCCAGAGGAAGTCGGGTGAGATGATTGCATAGACAGCAACCATAGTTTGTTTTCTAAATGAACCATCTAAATGATTTGGGTACCATACTTCTAATTGCTCCAGTGAAGACGATGAGAGTAAGCAACACTCTTGCATGGAGCAGGAATCAGTCGGTAAAGTAAAGCAAACTCGTCACAGTGTAAAAGAAAGTAACCCTAAGTGTACACAGGATTTTCTCAAAGCTACAGTAATGCAGAAGGCTGCAGGCATGGATGAAGAAAGATGCCATAAGACGTCAACACATATTGACATAAATTTGGGAAAGAAGAAAGCGCCACCTTTTCTTATTTTTTCCTTTACCTGTCTTGTTCACCAGTTTCTCCAAGTCTGTCCTGCTCACTATCATGTTGCCGTTAGAAGAATCAAATTTTCAAATGGCAAGACTATGTCATTTGCCTCATCCATACAGGTTGGCAAGACTACTATTTGTTTCACTTTCCGTGTAGAAAAAAAACAGCCTCTTCAATGCTTTTCAATAAATGTTTCATATATTCCTCTGATCTTTTCACACACACAGCCCCCCCCCC